>NC_139166.1:18100009-18490042 GCF_965202585.1 Thalia democratica
AAGTTGAAAGTAGCTCACATACGCATGTATATAGAATGGTATTGAGTATAAATCTTAACTTAAATATATATAAATTGAAGTATCTCTCCAATAACCTACATTTGTAAAAATATTAAAGATACTTTTGAAAATAAATCATCACTATAAAACTTAGATTTCGAAACCAATCAAGGTTATATATATATTGTAAAATTCGTAACAAGCTATCATATGTGATGTTTAGTTTCTTTGCATTAAATTAATGTTATTGAAGGCTATGACTTTTAACTGTACATATTTAAATCAGATTTTTTATTCAATTTGTTTTGATAAAACTATAATTAAAATTCCCAAATTCTAATTGTTTTAAGACCGTACTAGTGCATTTACAGCTACTGGAAAGCTGTTATAAATAAAGAATTAACCCTGCCAACATTAATCATTCTAATGTTTTTGTATCAATCAAACTTATATACTATTTGTTTTTGTTTTTGATGGTTTGTTCATGATATGACGTCAGCATTTGAGAGACCAAATTTGCAGCCTGATGAGTAAAATAATGATATAAAAAGAAGTTTTATTAAAATTAACAATAAAAGCATAAGTTCTTTATGAAAATTGATATATTTTAACTTGGTGTAAACTAAGGAAAAATCTTTAAGTAACTTTTTATTTACACTTAAAATAAATAATGTATGCTTTTTAAGTCATCAATTTTTAAATTTCAACAGTTTTTTTCAAAAGTTAGCTTGTTTTCAATTTAATTTCTATGCTTTAGCAGCTATTGTTTTTTACGAAATAATTAACTTATAGATAAATCTAGAAGTATTAGTCATGTAATTTATTTTTCTTTGTTTATTTTCTTGCTAAGACTAATGGATATAGTCAGTGTTAGTAAAATATTTGATATAAATAGTTTAAAGAAAATTATGTTAAAATCTTAAATTCAAAAGCATGTTAAAAATTCTGTATAAAAGTTTTTGTAATAAATATATATTTAAAAACAATACTTTTTTTTAAAAGCAGGAAAAAGTTATTTTAAAATTTTCTATTTAGTAATTTTTTTTTCTATATTAAGCTAAATGTAATTTGGTTGATTGAAATTAAAAAAGTTTTGCTTATAAAACTTTCTACCAACACATTCAATTTACTAATATTAATAAAAACAAATTATTCTTAATTTAGCTTTTATAATTTCTTATTAAAATTTTATTGTTAATGTTGATTATATAATGTCTGAATATTAAGTTATAAAAAAACATGTTGTATAACATCATGATAGAAATAACCTGTTCCTGGTGTTTTTTAAGCTTTACAGCTACCGGAAAGCTGTTTTAAATATATCATTAAACTAATGTATCTTTCATAGTTTTTATTGTCTATATATCAATCAAGTTTATATACTACTTGTTGTTTCTTATTACTACGAATTTTCATTATGACGTTATTATTTGAGACATCGAGGTTGCTACTTTGCCTAGAAAGTAAAACCGAAAAATTTTTAGTTTCATAATGTATTCTAATAAATCGTCCATGAAAAAATATTATTAAAAACGTAATATTTAAACTTATTTTAAAATAAGTAAGAAGCTTAGTACTACTTTTAGAAGTAAAAAAAATATTTAAGCATTATATTTTGCGAAATCAACATTTTCTAAGAATTACGAATAAAAATGTGAAAATTTTTGGCCTTTTAAAGGTTTTTACGCTAGTTGGTAAAGTTACAAGTACCCTTTTATACAAAATTTCCTTTCTTAAAAGTATAGAAAAAATGCTTGACTTTTAGTTTTTCTCATTTAATATGCGTATTATACAGCATGTGAAAAGTTGTTTCAAACTGACTGATAATTATCTTAATTACCTTATTTTTATAATTAAGTCAAAATTGCATTCTACTTGTCTCTGCTTATTGATGTGTTTTCATGTCAGTATTTAAGAAATAAAGTTTGCAGTTTTTATAAACAAGCAGTAATAAGTTATTTAAAAAAAAACTTAAGAATAAAGGTATGTTTCATCAAAAACAATTAAACAATAAATGTTTATAATAAAAATTGTTACACTTTAGCTTTGTTTCAAAAAGTAGAAAATCTAACAAAAATTATGGACTTAAGTTCTGATCTATATTACAATCTTTTCGTAATGAATTTAAAATTATAAGAACTACTATTTGTTTTAGAATATAAAATATTTTGTTTAAGAAAATGTGGACAAAAGTCAAAACATTTAATTTCAATCATAAGTCAATCAATTATACACCTACTGAATAGCTATTAAAAATCATAGAAAATCAATTTTATTTGTTTCTATAGACCAACATAAAAATAGCACATATATTCTTACAAAAGTATTTTTACACACTTTTTACAAACTTTAAACTTACAACATAAATGAAAAAAGTCTTTTTAACATTCTTACTACTAATCTTTTATTACCTACCATCACACAAAATGCAGCTTCAATTCTGTCTAGCCTACTGACTTATATCATATTTGTTGAACCAACATTTTTTTTAATTTAATTGGTTTTCGACTAATATTTTGTTAGTTTAGTTTTATATCATTATTGATCAATTAAAGCTAGTTTTAAATTAAGTTTAGCTTTAGTTAAACGACTAATGAATTAATAAAATATATTACAATCTTATGATAAGAGTATGTTATTTTAGCCTAATTAAATGTTTTGATTTATAATATTTTATATTTACTATTTATTTTTATCTAGACTTTGTTAACTTTATATGTCTCGATAAAATGTTGTTAAAGTGTTTGTTGTTTTAATCAGTTTGCATATTTTTTTAAACTAAAATTATAATATTTTTTTATAGAATTTCGAAAAAAAATATTTCAAATTTAAAATATTTCAAAATACAAATATTTTAAAATATTTTAATAAGTCACTACTTACCCCATTAACTAAATTTTATAGTTCGTTTCCAACCAGAAATTTAACATGCAATCTTACAGCTTTTAGACAGCAGCTTTAATAAAAAGTCATACTTTTGAAGATTTTTTAAATTTAAATAATATAAATCAATTATGTTTTTATAAAATTTACTTTTACTTCTTTTTATTGGTTTACGGTAATACGTCAGCATTTGAGGACATTTGTATTTATAAAACTTTGGAATCAAAAATGAGATTCTATACATTAAACAATCTAAATCAGTTTTATGACTTTAGTTTGTTTAAAAAAACGCTAAAAAAAGTGGAAATTGTGAAATTGTAAAATGTGGGAAAGATATTTTATACACTAAAAGTTTTTTTAATTAGTTTTATGTTTAAAAAGTAGTTACAAAACAAACTTCTAATAACACTCAAGTGTTATAGAAAATTACAGTTTAACAAACAATAACTTTTTTTCAAAATTTAGATTTAAAATGCTGCTTGTTTCTGATTAATATTTATGTTTAATAAAACAGTTCTATTGTTGATAAATTAAATGCTGTTAGAAAAAGCGTACAAGTAGTACTTTTGGTAAATTTTAGTTGATTCTTAAAAATTATTATCATTTTGATAAAATAGCAATTAAAAGAAGTTTTAATCAGAAATATATGAAACGATTGTTAATATCATGTTAAAAAGTAATGTAAATCAATGATTAATGAAATTCTACACAATTAAACTAAAGTTTTAAGATTTTATAAACTTGGTAATTGTTGATTATGTAAAGTAAATAGGTCATCACATGCTTTTTAACTTGTTTGTGTGTTTTACATTTGTAAGTACAACAAGCATTCAATTTTTTTAGTTTCTTAATGTTTATGTAACTTAAAAAATAAGTTCTCAGTGTGGCCATTATAAACCTTATTTAAATGATAATGTAATAATAAATACTGATTACTTGAAGTTTTGAAGCTGCTGCAAAATAACCTGTTACAAATATATATAAAAAGTATTAATTTGAATCCCTTCATCTTACGGTGTTAGAACATTTAATTTATATACTATTAATATAAATTTTTAATTAATGCTAAAAACTCACTATATGCAAAATAATTTTTGAAATAAGTTTTTATCTGTTTGGTAAAACATAATTTAGGAAGTTTAGGAAGTATTTTTTTCAAAAAAAAAATTAAGTTTAAAATGAAAAGTATTAAGTTTAGGCTAGGTTTAAAATAAGAAATAGTAATTTTTCTTATTTTCACACTAAAGCAAGCGAACAAAGTAAAGCAACTGTGTTTTGTGGAGTCATCATTTTCTAACGTTTTTACAAAGGTCTGCTATTTTAATTTGAAATTTTTAGTTTTTTCAAACCTAACAGTTTGTTTTACAAGCATTTAATTTTTAAAATATGTTTATTTGAATGTTGTAGTTTTATTAAGTTTATAATGTTATTTTTTCTAAATACAACTTTAGAATAAAAAGTATTTGTACTATTTTTATTAAATAAAATGTTAAGTAAAAAGTTGAAAGTAGCTCACATACGCATGTATATAGAATGGTATTGAGTATAAATCTTAACTTAAATATATATAAATTGAAGTATCTCTCCAATAACCTACATTTGTAAAAATATTAAAGATACTTTTGAAAATAAATCATCACTATAAAACTTAGATTTCGAAACCAATCAAGGTTATATATATATTGTAAAATTCGTAACAAGCTATCATATGTGATGTTTAGTTTCTTTGCATTAAATTAATGTTATTGAAGGCTATGACTTTTAACTGTACATATTTAAATCAGATTTTTTATTCAATTTGTTTTGATAAAACTATAATTAAAATTCCCAAATTCTAATTGTTTTAAGACCGTACTAGTGCATTTACAGCTACTGGAAAGCTGTTATAAATAAAGAATTAACCCTGCCAACATTAATCATTCTAATGTTTTTGTATCAATCAAACTTATATACTATTTGTTTTTGTTTTTGATGGTTTGTTCATGATATGACGTCAGCATTTGAGAGACCAAATTTGCAGCCTGATGAGTAAAATAATGATATAAAAAGAAGTTTTATTAAAATTAACAATAAAAGCATAAGTTTTTTATGAAAATTGATATATTTTAACTTGGTGTAAACTAAGGAAAAATCTTTAAGTAACTTTTTATTTACACTTAAAATAAATAATGTATGCTTTTTAAGTCATCAATTTTTAAATTTCAACAGTTTTTTTCAAAAGTTAGCTTGTTTTCAATTTAATTTCTATGCTTTAGCAGCTATTGTTTTTTACGAAATAATTAACTTATAGATAAATCTAGAAGTATTAGTCATGTAATTTATTTTTCTTTGTTTATTTTCTTGCTAAGACTAATGGATATAGTCAGTGTTAGTAAAATATTTGATATAAATAGTTTAAAGAAAATTATGTTAAAATCTTAAATTCAAAAGCATGTTAAAAATTCTGTATAAAAGTTTTTGTAATAAATATATATTTAAAAACAATACTTTTTTTTAAAAGCAGGAAAAAGTTATTTTAAAATTTTCTATTTAGTAATTTTTTTTTCTATATTTAGCTAAATGTAATTTGGTTGATTGAAATTAAAAAAGTTTTGCTTATAAAACTTTCTACCAACACATTCAATTTACTAATATTAATAAAAACAAATTATTCTTAATTTAGCTTTTATAATTTCTTATTAAAATTTTATTGTTAATGTTGATTATATAATGTCTGAATATTAAGTTATAAAAAAACATGTTGTATAACATCATGATAGAAATAACCTGTTCCTGGTGTTTTTTAAGCTTTACAGCTACCGGAAAGCTGTTTTAAATATATCATTAAACTAATGTATCTTTCATAGTTTTTATTGTCTATATATCAATCAAGTTTATATACTACTTGTTGTTTCTTATTACTACGAATTTTCATTATGACGTTATTATTTGAGACATCGAGGTTGCTACTTTGCCTAGAAAGTAAAACCGAAAAATTTTTAGTTTCATAATGTATTCTAATAAATCGTCCATGAAAAAATATTATTAAAAACGTAATATTTAAACTTATTTTAAAACAAATAAGAAGCTTAGTACTACTTTTAGAAGTAAAAAAAATATTTAAGCATTATATTTTGCGAAATCAACATTTTCTAAGAATTACGAATAAAAATGTGAAAATTTTTGGCCTTTTAAAGGTTTTTACGCTAGTTGGTAAAGTTACAAGTACCCTTTTATACAAAATTTCCTTTCTTAAAAGTATAGAAAAAATGCTTGACTTTTAGTTTTTCTCATTTAATATGCTTATTATACAGCATGTGAAAAGTTGTTTCAAACTGACTGATAATTATCTTAATTACCTTATTTTTATAATTAAGTCAAAATTGCATTCTACTTGTCTCTGCTTATTGATGTGTTTTCATGTCAGTATTTAAGAAATAAAGTTTGCAGTTTTTATAAACAAGCAGTAATAAGTTATTTAAAAAAAAACTTAAGAATAAAGGTATGTTTCATCAAAAACAATTAAACAATAAATGTTTATAATAAAAATTGTTACACTTTAGCTTTGTTTCAAAAAGTAGAAAATCTAACAAAAATTATGGACTTAAGTTCTGATCTATATTACAATCTTTTCGTAATGAATTTAAAATTATAAGAACTACTATTTGTTTTAGAATATAAAATATTTTGTTTAAGAAAATGTGGACAAAAGTCAAAACATTTAATTTCAATCATAAGTCAATCAATTATACACCTACTGAATAGCTATTAAAAATCATAGAAAATCAATTTTATTTGTTTCTATAGACCAACATAAAAATAGCACATATATTCTTACAAAAGTATTTTTACACACCTTTTACAAATTTTAAACTTAAAACATAAATGAAAAAAGTCTTTTTAACATACTTACTACTAATCTTTTATTACCTACCATCACACAAAATGCAGCTTCATTTATTATATATATATTATAACTAAGACTTTAAAAAACACTGCTTCATGCGCGAAACAACCGTGATTTTTATTACAAGCGTATGTTTGCTAATCTTACTAATGTTACTTTCTCTAATACATATAATTTTTTTATTTTATTAATGTTGTTATATATTTGTAAGGCTTGATCTACTAAGCATTTGTTTTTTAATGTTAATATTCACTAACACTATATCGTACTTAATTTTTTATAAATTATAAAATTCCTCATACCTTTGTTTGATACTTTTAGTGTCCAACAAACTTAAAGCAGTATTTAGCATGACAAACTAGTACAGAAAATTGTAAGATTTATTTCAACAATTTTTTTTATTTTTAAAAAACACTCTAATAAAAAATCAAGTATTACGCATGTTTATCATACGGCAAAAACCTTAACGTTTAGTATTATCTATAGAAAGTTGATTTTTAAAAATTAAATTAAACAGAATTTTGCTAACTAATCATTTTCAAAGTTTTCGCACTTTAATATTACTTTATTTTCACTAATGTATAAAATAGAGCCAAGTTGTGCGGAACAGTAACTTTGTTATATTCTGAGTTTAAATCAATTTGCAAAGACTTGCAAAAATCAATCTTAAACTAAATTAGTTTTAAAATTAAATTTTTGTCAAAAACAAGCAAATTAACTCTTAGAAGTATAGATAAGCTAGTTTTTATTTTAAATAAAAGCTTTTATATTTTTGTACAAAACCTTGTAAAACGTATATCAAAAATTTATTTAAACAAATTGCATTTTAAAATGTTTAATGAACTTATAGTATCTTTATTATAAAAAGTATTATAAAAATAAACTAAGTATTATATTTTGTTAAATTTAGTACTTTGATTACTTATTAAACTTATCTAAAGTCTGCAATAAACTAATTAAAAAATATACTACTTTTTGAAGTTCTAAAATAAAAATTAATAAAGGGCATAATTTATGTATTTAAAGTTGCTTAGTGTAGCTAATACTATAATAATATATGATACAAATAAAGTTCAAAACCTTTTTGTTTATCAAACTAAATTTAAACTAAATACTTTTAACTTCTAATAGATTTCTTTTTTTTCAATTTCGTGTAACTTTACTTAGTTAAATGAAATTAAGTTATCAAAAAAAATTGTAAAATTGAAAAAAAAAAGTAAACTTTGTAAAAAAACAAGAACTGTACAAACAAGAGTTAAACTATTTTAGCACAACTTATAATTAAATTAATTGATAAACACTAATATTTGAAAAAATTTAAATAAAAACTGTATTTTTCTTTTCTTTTTAAACTACATAGTATTATTTTATGTACGCAAAATTGAGTTTATAAACTTAATTTAAATTAGAGCTAGTACAGTTTTTTAAAACAATACAAAAACTTTTATTAATTTACTTAACTTCAAATATAATATATCAAAAAAAGTACTAACAGAGAAATGAGAGAAGTTAAAGTTTTATAAAACATGTCTTACTTAATACATTGCTCACAATAAAACCAAGTTTGAAAAATTGAATTGCTATCACAAAAGCTAAATGATAAAAAAAAATATTATAAAACTTGACATTTTTCTTTCAGAAGGTGCTATAGCAAAATTGACCTGAAACATATAGTTTAAGTTTTAGACCTTAAAATATGGATTATTGACTAGGACTAGTTAGTTTGGAAAACAAGTACTCTTTAATTAATTCCTAGCAATCGTACTTGTTTTGTTTTTATAATATATAAAGTATATTAAAATGAATATCTTGTACTTAAACCACTGCAGCTGCAATGATTTTTTTTGTGGTTAAGTTAATATATTATTCTTTAAAATGACTAGTAAGTTCAACTATGATTATTTAAATGCTAACTTAAGTATACTGGTCATCATAAACGTTTTTTTGTTATGTTATTGTTTTTTTTTGTGAACTAAAACAGTTTTAGACTTTTTGCTCTCTTAAAGTTTTTTATGGTAGTGATAAAAACAACTACTTTCCGTTGCGTTATCAAAAGTTTTCTTCTAAAAAGTAATTTTAAACGTTATATATTTAGTTTTTCTTAAATAATTTACAAGTTTACAGCTTCGAAAGCTTCGAAAGGCTTCTACAAGAGTTGAAAACTACCGTATAACTATGTATTTTAATAATAAAAAAAAAATTAATAGTACTAAATCAGCTTATTTTTGTATTTTTAAGATATGAAGTAATATTTTGTAAAAACCACGTTTTCAAACAAAATGTTTTATTTTTTAAGAATTTTTCGTGTAAAAAAAAAAAAAACAGTTTTATAATTTTACTTTATTAAAGTTTTTAATAGTTGCTTTACCAATAGATTCAATTTTCGAAAAATAAAACTTTATATACTCTGTACTTTCTTCAATTAATAAATAAGTTTACAGCTACTGAAAAGCTGTGACAAATATCAATATCTAAGTAGTTGTCTTATGGTTAGATAATCAGTAATATTTATATGCTAAATAACAGCTCAGTGTTGTGGTTTTGTTATATGACGTTTGATTTAATATACCAAGTTTGTTTGTTTTTCGTAATATTTAACTAAAATAGTAGTTAAAATAATATTTAGTCAAAATTTAACGAAACAAGTTAATTTATCTCTACGTATTCCATATTAAGTTTATTTTTAGATTTGTTACTTATTTACATTTTATTTATACTTATTTAAGGAATCATAATGTATTTATCAATATATATATCACTAAATCTTCTTTAAAAATACGACAAAAAAATTGGAAAGTAAAGCAGTTGTACCAAATTTTCTAACTTCTTTCTAAATAGGAGCATTTAAAGTGCAGAGTTTGTTTAATAGTTGTTTTCAGAAGTATAAATAGTTTCTGAAAAAGTCAGCTTTTATAAATTTAATCTTTAAATGCCTTTACACCTAATAATTTGTTTTAGGTTTTATAACTGTAAATTTTTTTAGTAAAAATGCAGTTATAGTTTATTTTATTACTTGTTTTTTATATTTTGCTTCGTTAACTTGAAAAATAAGGTTAACAGTATATTATAGAAATAAATTGTAAAGCTTAAAATTAAGTAAAGCTTAATTACACAACCATAAAATGCTAAATCAAAATTTTAGTTTAAATATTTAACATAAAAATAACATAATTTTTTGTATCCTAGTTTATTGTTTAATATTTTTATTTTCAAGTAAACGTAAAAAACTCAATTACTTAAGTCTCAATAATCGTGTTTCAAAAAGACGAACAACAACTTAAAGTTTTGTTTTCTTAAGTCATCACTTTCTAAAACCTTAACAGTTTTTTTTAAAAGTCAGCTTTTTTAAAGTTAAACTAATAGTTTCCTCTACAAACATTTTATTTGTGGAAATATGTAAATATTTTAATGTCGTAGTTTTATTTAATTTCATTTTAATATTCTTGGTAAAAGTTTGAAATGTATTAAGTATTAGCAGTAATTTTATTAAAAAAAAAAGTTGAGTAAAGTTTAAAACTATCTGACATACGCAAGCTTATTTAGAAATATAAAATACAGCTTCTAAGTTTTTGTAAAAATATTTTAAATTGTGTACTTCCGAAAAAATTTTTTTTAAAGACATTCAGTTGTAAAACTAATATAAACCATTTTAAATATAGGAAAGATTTTTATGACTAAAAAACTAAGATTTAAAATTAAATAAAGCTCATACTTTTTTTTTTAATTTTGTTGAACATACAATATAACGCTATTATTTTTGGTTTTTTACTTTGTTCGCTTTAAATTTCTGTAAATGAAAGCTATCACTGTTAACTTTACATATAAATTAACAGTCAAGAAATTTAGTTATGTTTATGTGATCAAAGAAGTAGATTTACAGCTACTGGAAAACATAAATTAAAGCAGCATATGTAAATTGTGACAAATATATTTGAATCTCTAATGTTTATATTCTATTTGTTTTTGTTTTTTATGGTTGGTTCAAGTTATGACGTCAGCATTTGAGAGATTAAACTTGCAGCTTGATGAGTAAAATAGTGCGTTGAAAGAAGTTTTTTTTAAAATTAATGTTAACAATAAATGTTTTAGCAAAACGTGTTACATTTTAGCTTGAAAAAAATTAAGAAAAATTTTTTAAGATACTTTTTATAAACATTTAAATTAAATAAAATATGTTTCTAGGGTCATTAACTTATAAATTTTTACATTTTTTTTCAAAATTAATTTTGCTTTTTTTATTTTCTATGGTTCAGCACCAATTAATTTTTTATTTAAATACTTAACTTGTACAGAAATCTTGAAGTATTTGACTTTCAGTTTATCTTTATTCTTTGCTCTTCTAGTTCTTGTTTTTCTGGTTCAAACTAATAAACATAATCAATATTGATAGTGTGTTTACAACATGAAAACTGAGAAAATATTATGTTTAAACATAGATACGAAGGCATATTCAAAAATACTGAATACAACTTTTACTTTTAATAAAAAAAATACTTTCTTTTGTTTTATAGCTAATAAGAAGGAAAACTTGGTAAATATTTTTTTTTCAGAAATTTTTCTCTTGCTACAGTTAAAAGTAAATTGGCGATTTAAAGTTAAACAGTTTTGTATATATCATTAAATTTTCTGCCATCATTTTTAATTAACTTTTATTCATAAAACGAAATTAATACTCAAAATTAAGGAATTTTAATTACTAAATAAGTTTTATTGCTAACGCTAAAAATATAAATTCCAATTGTTAAGATATTAAAAAGCACTTTGCGTAACAGTATGTTGAAAATAACCTGATTTTTGTTGTTTATATATAAACTAGACTTTTTTTTCAACTACCTTAAAGTTGTTTCAAATCTAACAGTAAGCTACTTCATTTTCTATTGATAATTTATTTCAAATTTCAATCAACTTTCTATACTACTCGTTCGCTTATTACAGTGAACTTTTAGTAAGACGTAATCATTTGAAACATCGAGGTTACAATATTTACCTAGATAGTAAAGTGAAAAGATATTGATTTGAGAATATATTTTATTAATTTACAGTAACCTCTCGCTTATTTACGCACATTGTGTCCACAGAAAAAGTGCGTAAAGATATGAGATATCGTAAAGATACGAGAGGTACTAAATATACTTACTATAATGGCTGTTATTTTAATATTGCTTCTAGTTAAAAGTAGACTTGGGACTTTCCTACTTTTAACATTTTTTTTTACTTTATTTATAAATATGAAAACAAAAGATAATACTATACATATATTAAAAATAAAAGGTAAAGATTTATTTAAAATAATATTACTTGTTGAAAATCTTACTAGTTCTAATAATAAGTGGATTTTTACTTCATCTTTATTTATATGTGACTTATTTGATACTCAACATTTATACTCCATTCTACTTAGCAAATTCAATTTATAACTAAGCATTTATTTACAATTAAGAAATGGTGTGGTGTCTATATTAAAATTTGTTTCTATAGTCTTTCACAAAAATATGCATTCGGTGCTGTAATGGTTTTCTTCTTTCGGACAAAAATATATAAATTATAAGAAAAATATTTAATAAAAATTATTTATGTCACTAAAACTTTTTTAAATTTGATCTTTACCCACATAAGGACAAACTTATTTTGCATTGTATCAAAGATATATTAATTAAATGTTTATCAATAAGTCAAGAAACATAAGTTTACAAAGTCTAAATATATAGAGAGGTGAGTTAGCATTTAAAAGCATACTTTAAATAAAAAATGAATCTATTTTGTGCATTATAAATAAATTTAATTTTTATTTTTTGAATATTTTAGAATCTTAAAATGCGTAACTAAACGAGAGTGCGTAACGTCACGAGTGCGTAAAGATGCGAGAGGTTACTGTATATTATAAAACAGCACTAAATACGTTACATTAAAACTTCTTTAAAAATAAGGAAAAAAACTTAGTACTACTTTATTGTAGAATATTATGTTTTGCTAAAACATCATTTTCAAATATTGATGAAAAAATAAAAACAAATGTAAAAACTTTTGGATTTTTAAAAGATTTTTGTGGTAGTTCTTAAAATTACAACTGCTGTTGTTGGTTGCTATTTGAATACTTATGACATTTAAGTAAAGAATAAAATTTCGACTTTTAGTTTTTCCTAACTAATAAACTTTACAGCACATGGAGAGCTGTTTTAAATTGATTATAAGTTACTTAAATTTCTAGATTATTTAAAAATCAGTCTTAACTTTATACTATTTGTTTCTGCTTATTGTTGTGTTTTAATGATATGACGTCAGCATTAAAGAAATTAAGTTTGTATTTTTTATCAATTAACTAAACATAAGTTAACTAAAGAACAGAAAAATGAAGTAATATGAAGATATCTAATCAAAACTCATATTAACAACAACTTCTTTATGTGAAAATTGTTAGACATTAGCTTTATTCAAAATATAAGAGTTTTTTTTTTGATTTACAGCTAAAGTTTAGCAAGACTTTTTAGTAAACTCATCAATTTTTATAGCTTTCAGATTTTTTTTGCAAAATAAGCATTTTGAAAATTTTTATTGTATGTATTCACACTGAATTGTTGTCCATTTAAACGACTATTATATATAATATTATAGTAATATTATTGCTAAAAGTCAGTTTTTTTTACTTACAGTTTAAAATATATTTCCCTGGTTGAAACTTGAAATAATGTATAGATTAATACATACATTTTAATATGATTTTTTATTAAGTATAAATGAGGTTATCATAAAAACATTAACTTGACGAAATAGAGTATATATTAATCATTTACCACATAAGAGAGTATTTGTTAAATAACAGAAAATACTATTAGTGTCAAAACGTTATGAATTGTTTTATTTTGTTGCTTTAAAAAAGTTAATGTTTTAGCTGTTAGATTTTAAAAAAAAAGGTTTTTGATAATTTTCCATTGATTTAATTAAATGTTTGAATATTTTTTTTTACAGTAAAATAAACAATTTTACATAATAAAAGTAAAGATATAAAACTTTATTCTTAGAATTAAAAAACGTAATAATTTTATTTAAAAAAATTATATAAATAATATGTTAAATAAGAGATAAAACAAGATATTTATGAGAAAAATATTATATTACTAAAGTTTTATAAAAACATAGTTAACCAAATTACTAAGCTCTATTTTGCGATAAGATTTGACAAACACATTTTTTTTTAATATTTTGTTTGAAAGAAGTTTTAGTGTTTTTTAATTAAAACAACTTGTTAATGTTGACAAAATTAAATATAGCAAAAACGAGAGTTTATAAAATCTTTAAAAATAGTTAAAACTTTTTCAAACCAGAAGGTGGTTGCTAATTTTAATAAATATTTATTTATTATTATTTGTAGTAAAAACTACTTGTAGTAAAAACAATTTGAAAATAAAATAAAATAAAAACTTTGGAGAAGTTGCAAGTTTTAAAAAATAATACTTTATTATATTTACTATGTTGAAAGTTTAAAAGAACTTTTCTTTCTTTTTATCATTTAAAAAAAATATTGTATGTTTGAAATATTACATTAGTTCATAAATTTTAAATATTTATTAACTTTGATGAAATAACTAATTATTTTTATTTCTCTATTAACTAGGAATATTTAGCATTGTTTTAAATAAGTTTATTTTCTAACTTGCATTGAGTATTTTTTATATAAATTTCTATTATATGAAAACTTTATTTTTAATAAGGTTTAGGTCAAACGAAATCGCACTAAAATTTTAAAATCACACTAAAGTGTTATACAAATTATGATGACTTAACAAATAGGTTATACAAAAACTGTTTAAATTAATGACAGTACAATTCTAACAATTTAAGACATTACGTATTTAATGTATCTTATTTCACTTAGCATTCTAGATGTATAATTCTAAACGCGGCATATTATTTTGCACAGGTGCACACCATGAATAATAAACTTGGGTTATACGTTTAATTATTATTAACAGTGTCTGTTAATATTTACTTCAAATTTTTTTATTTTGAAACTTTATTTTAATCTTAGTATATCAACAAAAGACTTATTAAGTTTTTTTTTAACATAAAATTTCAATTTAGGCCTTATTATTGTTATGTTAGTAAAATTAAACAAACTAAAATGATAAAATACGAGAAAAGTTTAAATCTTTTAGAAAATTCGTTTTGACCACTTTACATTGAAGTAGTTTTAATATTCGATTGTTATACTTAAAAATTTTAGTTGTAGCTTTAATTATTTTTACATGAAAATAAAGTCGATAGTTGCTTACGTTATAAATATTTTAGATCTTTCAATAAAAAAAAAAACTACTTGTTGCTAAAAATTAAATTTTCAGATTAGGAATTGTGTTTTCCTCATTGTAAAAGCATGTTTACAGCTACTAAAAAGCTGCTTCAAAATAAGAAAATGTTTAAAATAATTTTGAAATTATATTTGTACAAATCAAAAAAGATGGTATACTATTTTTCTTTTCGTTTTGTTGTTGGTTCACGGATTGACGTCAGCATTGAATATTTTTTTAATTTTGAAAAACAAAAAATAAAAAATACATTTTGTTTATAAATATTAATCTGGATTTTGTTATGAAAACAAAACATAACGTCATCCTTTGAAATGTAAAGTTTTTTTTTAAAAACTCTGGGATCATAAAAAATAACTTTTACTTGTACTCGTTCTAAGACAATCTTATGGCTTTGCTTTGTTTAAAAACTCGGACAAAGAATCACCGTTCTAGGAAAAATAGTTTTAGTATACTTTAAATTTTATAAAAGTTTTGTTAATTAGGTTCAAGTTTAAGAAATCTACAAAAAATTAGACATCTAATAACACTCAAGAATTCAAAAAAAAAAAAAAATTGTATAAGAAAGAAAGATTATTAATGTATTTTCTTTTATTGCAAAAACTTTATTTTTATGTTAAAGTAAAATATAAAGTACCAATTTAGTAAAATTCATATGCAGTTTTACAGCTTTTCGAAAAACTGTTTTAAATCAAAATTTTACAGTTTTATCATTTTAAAACTACCACTTATATATCAAAGAAGTCTATATACTGTTAATGTTTAACGTTTCTGTTGGTATACGGTAATACGTTATCATTTGAGAGGTTTGCCACCTATGTGTTATATTCCATTGTTATTCTTTACTGTTATTTATAAACTAGGTACAAATTAAGTTATTAAAAATATTGCTTCTACAAAAACTTTTTACTGATTCGATTTGGTGTTGTAAACAATTTTTTTAAAACTTTTATACTGTTTAACTAAACAAAATTTAAAGTATTGCTTGTAAATGTTTGCGCTTTTTGAAAACTAAACCGTTATTGTTTAATAAAACTAACGTAAGTTTCAAACTAAAAAGCAAAATTAATTTAAGTTTAAAATATATTTAACTCGGTATAATTTACTTATGAGGAAAGTAAGTTTAATAATAATGATAAGTTAGATTCTAAATTATAACTTTATACAAGCTAGTTTAAAATTTTTCAATGCTCAATTTTGAAACAAATATTTGATTAAAGTTTTTTTTTAACCACTTACTTTTTTATAAATAGACATGAATATTCTAAATTTACTTTGAACTTTTGAAATTTTTAAGGTCAACTAATTAAAGTCTATAATAAATTCTTAGATCTTTTAACATAAATTTTATAATTTTATTATAATGTAAAATTTATTAAAACTCGCCTTACACAGTTGTAATTTTCGCAATGCACACAATTTAGTGCTTCAACTGATATACATATAAATAAGTAAGATGTCCAGATCATATATAAGGTTTTTCATGTTTTCTTTTACTTTATCAAGCGGATGCTTGTAAACTTAATATGTTTGTATAATAAATAAAAAATATTAATATATGTAAGTATTTCTATGAGATTATTCGAGTCTGACCAATTATTTAAAAATAAATTGTAAAACTTATGATTACCAGTAAGTCCCGGAATATTTCACTAGTTTTTTACTAGTATTAATTATCAGATCTAAATTTTTAGCAGTTTATTTTACAAATTTTCCGATTAAGAATTATTTTTTGTTTAACTAAAGTATTAAATAACTAAAATATTTTTTTATTCATAATGTTTACAAAATTACAGTTTTTTTATTGTGTTGTTATTAATAGATATTTCTATGAAAATTAAACGAATGATATTGTTAGATATTATTGGAATAGATAGTGATCATTTTATATTTATATAATAATATATTATTATTATCTAGCAAATGCTTGTTACCTAACTTAAAAATATCAATAAAAAAAGTTTCAATTAAAAAAGAAATGTTTAACAGATAATTGATTGTTTCCCTAAAACATGTTTTTTTTTTTGAGAAAGCAAAATATTTATATTAATCATTTAAAGTGTTTATTTACTTAGTCAGAGTTTTAAAAATAACTTGTTTTACTTACTTTTCTCACATACTAACTAGTAAGAATTTTTTTTTACTCATTTGAAAAAATACTCGCTTGGTGAAAAATTGCAATCGTAGAACAACAAGACAGTATGAAAATAAATTTAAATCAGAATTTAATTTATATAATAAAAAATAAGTATCAGTTCGCGTTAAACGTGAACACATTGTTAATATCGTATTTTCTTTAAAAAATTTAAACGTGTAATTGATTTAAAGATCTGAAAATATATCTTATTATTTTTTACTTTAGAATTGTAAACCAAACTTACATTAACTCTCTAGTTTTAAACCAAATTAGTCCATACAAAATTAGTTAGTTTAATAAGTACTTAGAGTACTAAAATATGTTTTAATAAAAACTATCTTAATTACAAAATTTATATCGGTTATTATTTAGAGCAAACCATTCAAACTATTTAAAAGTAAATGCTAAAACTAATTAATTTTAGTAATACAACTTATTGGTTACAGTACATTAGTTGTATCAAAATTATGTTTTTCAACTATCCAAAAGTGAACTACCTAATTATTGTTTAATCAAATGTCTTTTTTTCAAATACCAAAACATTTTAAATGCTGTAAATAATTCTATATATGCATTTATCGCCATATTTATTTTGAAGATTTACACATTTATGAAACTTATTTTCTTAGAGATAATCATTATGTTCAAAAAACATGCTAGTTTATATTAAGAAAAAATTCAAAAATTACAGTATTAGTTTATTATTAAATAATTTGAAAAATTTGGGTAATACTTAACCAGTTCAACCTTTTTTAGTCACGATATGACGTAATAGTTTGTAAAACCTAGTCATTTTAGTAGCTTTTTAGTTTTTTGTGAATGAAAACAGCTCTAGAATTTTTACTTTCTTAAGTTTTTTTTTTCTAATTAAAAATTGCTTTATTTTCTTTTTTTTGCTAAAACACTACACTTTCTGTACTTCGGTTTCCTTAATAAACGAAATATTTTGCAGCTACTGGAAAGCTGTTACATATATCAGTCTCTATATCACCCGTCTGTTGTTAAAAAACCAGTTACATATATATACTAATTATTTATCTCACTGTTGTGTTTTCTTAATATAACGTAACCTTTTGTTTAACATAGATTGAAACTTTTACTTGAGGGAACAATGAGTAAAGTAAAATGATATCAAAAATTAAACTAAACAGTTAGTTATTTATTTTAAATTTAATTTACGTAATTTTGCATTTATTACATATATACATTTTATTTATACTTGTTTATATGAATCATTTTATATATACAATATGTGTCACTTAACAGTTTCTTTGAAAATAAGTAAAACACAAAGATTATATTGAACTATAAAGTAAAGCAGTTATACCAATTTTGCCTAACTACTTATTAACTAGGAGCATTTAAAATGCATAATTTGTTGTGCCGTTATTTTCTGAAGTTTTAAATAATTTTGAAAAAGTCAAGTTTCATAACTTAAAGTGTTTAATGCCTTAAACACCAGAAGGTATGACTCAAAACTTCTAACTTAAAGAATTTTTTAGTAATAATGCAGTCATAGTTTTTTTTTTACCTTCCAATAAGATTTCATTTTCTTAAACTTAAAAAATGAGGTTAACAGTATATTATAAAAATAAGTTGTTAAGTAAAAATTTCAGTTAAGCTTAGTTACACAACCATAGAAGGTGCTAAATCAAAGTTTTCATTCTAAATATTTAGCATGAAAAAAACATAGTTTTTTGAGCCCTAGAAAAGAAAGCTTTTAGTTTATTGTTTAATATTTTTTATATTCAAGTAAACGTAAAAAAACTCGGTTACTAAAGTCTCAATAATCGTTTTCACTAAGACAAACAACAACTTGAAGTTTAATTATAAATGTGTAATATGGGCTAAACTTGTTTATGACAACAAGAGTTTAATGTTTAAGTGGCTTTAACATAATACTTTAAACTATATATTTTTCCAATTTTAAATAGCGTTGATTGAAAAATATAATTAAACAGTTTAAAAAAACAATTTCATCATTACTCTATCAACGATCTGTTAGGTCCAAAATTAAAAGATTAATAAACAAGTTATCCATTTTAACATCGGCTTCTATCTTCTCACCGATAGAAATCATTTTCTGTAAAAATCAGAAAAATCCTACAGGGACGCTGAAATCAATCATTTCAGTGATTTTGTTGAAAAATTCAGCAGCTTAGTAAATAACTCACTTCTACATCATAATATGATCCAAGCCATTTTGAACACACTATAGTTTAAAAATACAAAGCAGGAATAAAAATTAAAGAATCACTTATCCTCTTAAACAAACATTAACCCGGTTTACCAATCAGGACTATCAGAATTTGGTTCTGCACAGTTGTTAAACCGATTTTTTTAATTTGTTTATATATTTTTGCTAAGGCATAACATATAAATCAATACAACTAAAAACGTACAATTTCAGAATTAAGGTTCTGAAAGATATGAAAAAAAAATAATAAGTAGTTAATGCAATGACTAACATTGAAATAGAAAAACATTATTAATAATAGACTAGGCAGATATATATTCATCGAACACATTGAAAAAGGAATAATTAATAAAGGAAAGGCGCTTTTGATCAAGTCGAACTATGGATTTAACTAAGTATTAAAATTAAACCAACGGTTGATAACAACTACATATTATTTTTACTAACAAACAGTTTATTTAAACCAATCGTTTTTTGTGTTAACTTAAGAAAAACTACTTTTTTCCGTAATATAATATTTTTATGTATTATAAATGTGCAAAAAAATTTATATCATAAATCTTGATAAGTAGCTTTCTTAATTAACAGGTCAGTTTACAGCTTATGTAATGCTGTTATAAACATTTGCTTTAGGATTTTTCTGATCTAGTAATATTTCAATTTAATATATATATTACTTGCTTAGCTATTTTTGTAATTTTGAGATGTGACGTAATCATTTGATAGACCAAGTTTGCAACTTTTTTCTAGTATTTTAAAATAAATATTAAACAATTAAGTTTTTTACTAATATATAACAGAATACATCTCATTTTTCTTAAATTTATTTCATTTCTTTCGTAGTAAGGCTCATCAGAAATTGTATCTTACTAAGTCAAAATGAATACAAATTGAAATTAAATTTTCTGATGAGCCTTACTACGAAAGTACTAAAATAAATATAGGAAAAATGAAATGTATTCTGTTATAAATTTTCAAATAAGTTATGCACCGAAAAAAAACTGTTAAAATAAAATATATATAAACGTGCATATAAAAACTATTGTTTTATAACGAAAGTTAACATTTAAGCTTTGTTGAAAACAAAGAAATAACTTACACTAATTTCTATAATACACTTATAGGAAATCAATTATGTTTTTTAAAATTATCATAGTTTAAATTTCTATTAAAATTATTAAAAAAAAAAATAATTTGGTGTACATTAGCACCTAACAGTTTTTCCTACGAATGGTTGTTTATCAAAACTTATTTTTAAGCAGTATTATCATAGTTAAATTTTTTTATTTGTTGTTTACAATTTGTCTCTCTGTCTAAAACGTGAAGGAAACTATGTAGTATTAACAGGTTACTTATAAAATTAATGGTAAAATAAAATTAAAACGTTTTTTTTTAAATTTTGTTTTATTTATAATAAACAAAACTTTTGAATGAACTTTTAGTAAGAGTTTAAAGAGTTTTTATACTTTAGTATTTATTTAAAAAAAGTAGAAGGCTGCGTTCTGTTAGAAGAAATACAAAAAGCTTAGTGTTATGACGAATTCTTTGTAATAAAAAAATGATAAGTTATTTGTTGAAATATTCTATTGCTAATAAAATCTAAAGCATCTAACTTTAATCTCAATCTCTTATAGATAGAAAACTAAAAGATAAAAAACACAATTTTTCTTACTAATTATAAACTAGGACAAGTTAGTTTTTATAATTAGAATTTTTGAAACATATTAATTGTGTTTTATTGAACTACTTTTAAATTTTAATTAATTTAAACATATCGAAAAAAGTTGTATTGCAAGCTCTGTAATTGCGATAATAAAAATTATTTTAATAATGAGCTAACCTACATTACCTTAGGTTTTCAAGTAAGATTAACTACAATTATTCACATGTTTACTTAAATTATACAGTTTACTATAAATGTTTTTTGTTATTATGGTTTTTTGTAGGTTTTTTGTTATATAAAACTGTTTTACAATCTTTATTCTCTAAAAATTTATGTCATAGTTCAATAAATATATACTGGTTGTTGCTATACTAATAGAATTTTACTTAAAAATATATTTTCAAGTTATCTGTGGTTAGTTTTACTTAATTAATAAACAAGTTTACAGCTCTAGAAAGCTGTTACAAACATCGGTAATTACGGTGGTGGTTTGTAATTAAAACATTAATAACATTTATATACTGGTTTTTCAGGTTCTCGTTGTGATTTCAAAGAATGACGTCCTTAATTGACAAAAAAATTTTGTGACTTTTAACTAGTAATTTGAAAATAAAGAATTAATAAGAAATAATAATAACAAATTAAAATAATAAAATACAAAAATTGATAACCTTTTTGTTAACATATTCATTAGCTATAAAAACCTGAAACATCTTACTTTAATCTCAACCTCGTAAAAGTACAATAAAAAATAAAGATCTTAAACTAATTAATAACCAGGACAAGTTAGTTTTGGAAATAAGTACTCTATTACTAATTCCTATCATTACCTGAACTATAGTAATCTACTTTTAAATTTTGAAGAATTAAAACATATTGAAAAATAAATTTGTTTTTGAAGTGCTGAAACTACAATGTTACATTTGTTTTTACTATAGATTGAACGTATATTACCTATATTACGTATGTTATGATTATTTATATGTCAACTTGAACTGTACTAGTCATCACAAACACTATTATTATTATTACTATTATTATTATTATTATTGTTTTAGCATTTGTTTGTGAATAAAAACTATTTTAGACTTTTTACTCATAAAGTTTGTTATAGTAGTTTGAAAACATTTCTACTTGTTGACCCTATTTTAAAATTTTATGCTAAAAAATAATTTCAATAGTTTATATTTAGCTTTCCTAAATAAATACAAATTTCAAAATATCGGTATCTACATCACTGACTTTTTTGTGATTTTTTTTTTTGAACCAAAATAGTTAACTTTTAAACTTTATATTTATTTAAAACTCTTAACTTGCTTAAAGTACTCATGTTAATTTTATAAAAAGCTACTAATCGCTATATTTAGAAATATCTACAGAGAAGTGTCTAAAATCTTGATATTTAATTCTTAATCATCTAAAGTTTCACAGCTATTGAAAAGCTGTTACAAATAACCGAAATGCCACGCAAGCCTTAAGTTAAATAATCATCTTCATGTATATATTAGTTAATAAGCTTAGTGTTGTGATTTCACGATATGATGTAATCATTTAATAATCCAAGTTGCGACTTGTAACTGAGAAAATTAAAGTTTTATAAATAAATCAAGTACTTTAAATAATTTTGGATTAAAAGAAAAAACTTTTTACTACTTTTATATACATTTCAAGTAAAGAAATTAGCTTCATAAAGTCCCCATTATTTTGTTTTTAGAATAAAGTCATTTATTTAATTTTATTTACTTGGTGTACTTCAACACCATTAAGTTTTTCAAACAAATGTTTGTTTGAATGGTTATTAAACTTCTTGTAATATTGGTACTATCATAATTTATTTATTTTTCTTTGTTGCTAGATTGTATATTTGTGTCTAAAACTTGAAGAAAAAAGTTTAAAAAGTATATTCATCAAATAAAACTCAAAGACTTTTACAAAAACATGCATATTAAAGATTTAAAATATTGTATTTTTATCTAAATACTTTAGTTTTTGAAGTGTTAACGTAGATAAAAGTATAACTATAGATTAAAGCTTTTATCTTGTAAACTAAGAACTTGATTTTGAAACTTTATTCATTTTATTTTCTTACACTTTTCATTTTGTTTAACTGATTGTTTTATTAGTAATTGTCGAGGACATGACTTTAAACTGTATCCTGGTATATGACTTAATAACCGAAAGGTTTTTTCGTACACTAGTTCTTAGAACTAAATATTTAAGCGCTTTTTTTTCGTTAAAAAAAAAAATATATATATAGAAAATACTTAAAGTTATTAATTTACTGCGTGTTTAAAAATTTTTTTAAAAAATGTTAATAGTTTTATTATTTTGATAAAGCTTACTAACACAGTAAAAAGTTTATCTAAAAATTTTATTTTGATGTTTTAGAAAAAATAATGTTTTTTTTTAGCATGTCTGCATAAAAATAAAAAATCTGTTATTTAGTTATATATTTGAATAGTTTTTTTCAGTTTATTTAAACAGTTTAAAGATCCACAAAATAGTTTGGAAAAAAAAAAACTAATACTTATTCTTGTAATACAAAACTTATTAAAATTCTTTTAGTTGTTTTTGTAAAAACTTTAAAAAAAGTATTGTTTGTCAAATGGCCAGACTTTACTTTTTTAATACTTTTATTTATTTACCCCATACTATTCAGGAGTTAAAAAAGCTAGAATTTCTTTTACAGACAGTCGATGTTTCAACTTGCATGTTTGTATTGAGTATTTCAATATTTTTGTGTGACTAATCCTTTATTGACTTAATTCTTACATCACAAAGATGTTAAAACATTCACATAAAAAAACATTTACACTAAAATTTTAGAACTCAAAAGTTAGGATTTGATTATTATTTTTTATTATAGACATTTTATATTGTATAAACTCTTTCTAGTTATTTAATGTAATCTTCAATTATTTATTAACAATTTTTTTTAATTTTATGGTTAGAATAAGTAAAATGTATCAGCTAGCAAGAACTAATGTATAACAAAACTTATTTTTTAGCTTTTATAAACTGCTTTTTCTTCTAAAATAATAAAATACTAAATAGGAAAGCAGTATAATTAATATATCTTGACCGTGTAGAGTTTGTTGAATGTTTTAAACAGTATTGATCTAGTACTAGTCTTGCCAAAAACTTAAATGGAATTATTTCTTATTGTATTTTTATAACAATTGTGAAAACAGGTATTCAAAAGTGTATTGATAATTGTTGTAGTTAGTTGATTAGTCAAGTATGTTTTAAAACGTTTAAATGAAAAATATGACATAACCAATTTTTAAAAACATTTTGTTTGACAGTAAGTTTTAGTTTTATTTTTAAATTAAAATTTGTTAATATAGGCAAAATCATATGAAGCAAAAACGAGAATTCTCTAAATTGTAAAAATATTTAAAACTTTTTCAAACCAGCAGATGGTTGTTAGTTTGAGTAAATATTTAAGTAAAAAGTACTTGTAGTGAAAATAAGTGAAATAATAAAATAAAATAAAAAAACTTGGACAAAATTGCAAGTTTAGAAAATATTCATTTATTTTATTGATTTATGATGAAAAATAAAAGAACATTTTTTTTTCAAGGAAGAAATACTGTATATTTAAAATATTGCACTAGTTCATACTTTGACTATTTATTAGATTTGATGAAATAACAATTTTTTTTTTCACTTTAAGCTAGGAATATTTAGCAATGTTTTAAAAAAGTTTACTTTCTAACTTGCATGGAGTATTTTTTATAGAAGTTTGTTTTGTATGAAAACTTTTTTTATTCAACAAGGTTTAAGTTAAACGAAATCATACTAAAATTCTAAAATCACACTAAAGTGTTATACAAAATGATGATGACTTGACAAATAGGTGTTACAAAAACTTTTGAATGAATAATACTACAATTCTAACAATTTAATACATTACGTATTTAATGTATTTTATTTCACACGTGTGTTAAAGACATTATACTTAATTACTTGTAAAAAAAACTATGCACTTACTATAGCATTAAAGTATAAAATGTAATCCTTAATTGTTAATGTTTAAGTTTCTTAACATAAAAACAACTTTTCATTTTATGCAATAAATAATTTATAAAACACAATAATACAAAATAAACGGCTATAGAATATAATGTTTTACCTCCCTAAGTTTCCTAGTAGTATAATTCTATAGGCAGAACACTATTTTGATTAGATGCACACTATGAATATTAAAGTTGGGATAAACTTTTTATCATTTTTAACAGTGTATGTTGATATTTACTTTAAATATTTTTATTTTTTTACTTTATTTTAGTCAAAAAATATGAACAAGAAATTTATTAAATTGAATTATTTAACATAAAACTTCAACTTGGGCCTTATTAATGTTTCGTTATTAAATATAAACGAAGAAAAATTAAAAAATAAGAGCAAATTTTAAAGCTTTAAAAATATTTATTTTTACCACTTGACATTGGGATAGCTTTAATGTTGGTTGTTTTACATGAAAATTTTAATTGGAGCTTTAATTATTTTTACATTAAAAATAAAGTATATAGTTGCTTACGTTATCAAATCTTTTAGATCTTTCTATAAAAAAAAAAGAACTACTTGTTGTTAAAAAGTAATTCTTTAGGTTGAGTATTTAGTGTTCCTCATTGTAATACCATGTTTACAGCTACTAAAAAGCTGCTTCAAATTAAAATAACATTTATAACAATTTTGAAAATATAGGTTTAAAAATTAAAATAGATAATGTAATAATTTTATTTTCGTTTTGTTGTTGGTTCACGATTTGACGTCAGCATTAAACGAAATATTGTAAGTAGAATTTTTGAAAACAAAAATTAAAAAGTACGTTTTGTTTATATGTGTATTAAATAATGACAATCTTTTAAGCATCTATCAATCTTGTTTTTTTTTGTACAGTTTTAAACTTTGTTAATCGTGTAGATATATTAGAAATATCTACTTCAGACTTTAAAATGAAAGTCTTGAAATATACTTACTAACAACCAACTTTAAAGCACTTAAATTACTTAAACTGCTTAACATAATTTAATATATATCTTATACATAATTTACTTTTCATTTATGTTGAGATCTCACAATGTTACGTAATCATTCAAAAATTTAAAATTGTATTTTGTATCGATAACAAAATAATACATACATTAAAGTAAAAACAGTTATTGGTTAAGAAGATAATAATTCAAAGCTTACAAAAAAAATAAAACTTAGCTTTATCTAAAATAGAAAAACTAATACTTTTTATATACTGCAAACAAATACTCCAACAATCAGAAAAATACCGAAATATTACCAGAAGAATATGTTTCGTGGTCCACAAGTTTAAATTCTACTTTTAAAGTAGCTACGTTGGACAAACATGCCGTCACCTAAAATCAAGGATAAAAGAGCATGTTCCAAAATGTATTATGTAACATCAGTGATAAGAGATATAAAGAGAGCGTAGCAGTCAAGAATGGCATGAAAAAATCAGCCATAATTAAACATTTAGTAAACAACACTTATTGTGGAATAAGATTTGATACTTTAAAATTTGTTATGTAGTATTGTGAGACAATGTTCAAATACTTTAGAATTTATAAGGCTAGACGCCATTTTAATATATTTAAATAAATCTAATTTATATAAAATAAAGGAATTTGTTTATATTAAAGCCTTATTTAGTTAAAAGACAATTTGTGTTAGCTAAAGTTACAATTCTAATGATAATGATCACAGTTAAATTTAGATCAATTAAATAATATATTTATGTAGTATATACTGTTTCCGTTTTATCTTAGTTTATTGTTTCAATTGTAAATTTCCTGACTAAAATTGAAGAAATATATTGAAAATAAAGAATTTGAGTCATTTTATTTATTTATTAAAATTAGAATATTACTTAAAACACTATAGTTTTATTATCAGCTTATGTTTGTGTATAAAACAATAACAAATAATACAATTGTAAATTTCTTAAAGTTCGTATTGCTATTTTAACACAAATGGAGTATCTACTTTCAATATTGTAAAAACTAGCTGAACATAATTTTTTTAAATTTTTTATAGTTAATGAGGAGTTATACAGTTTTAACGACCACTAAACGAATGTTAGTAAAAATATCTTTTTTAAATACGTTTTTTGTTATGGAATCACGATATTACGTCATTCTTTGAAATGTAAAGTTTTTTATAAAACTTTGGAATCAAAATGTAACTTTTACTTGTTCTAATAAATAATAAAATAATTTTATGGCTTTGCTTTGTATAAAAATCGGTACAAAGAATCACTACTATAGGAAAAATAGTTTTAGTATATTTACATCTTTTATAAAAGTTTTGTTAATTAGGTTTAAATTTTGGAAATCTACAAAAAAGTAGGCATCTAATAATACTCAAGATTTCAATAAAAACACAATTATATAAGAAACAACGATTAATGAGAGTATTGTCTTTTATCGCGAATTTTTATTTTATGTTAAAGTAAAGTATAAAATACCATTTTACTAAACTTATATTCAGTTTTCAGTTTTTCGACAACTGTTTTAAATAAAAACTTTACAGCTTTAACATTGTGAGACTAACACTTATGAATGAAACACGCTTATATACTATTAATTTTAACTGTTTCTGTTGGTATACGGTAATACGTCAGTATTTGAGAGGTCACATTTGAGTTACTAAAACTTTGTATATAAACCTAGAAATTTTAAATATAAACTTTTTTTTGCCAAAACTTTATTGTTAAATGTTAATATTCCTCAATAACATCTAACAACGACATTTTACTCAATTTTATTTACATTAGTATAGTTAAGCATATCATATAACTTCAAGAATCTAACAAAGTATAAACCAGGGTTTCCCAAAGTGGGCGATATCGCCCCCCTGGGGGCGATTTTAGTAAGTCGGGGCGCGATAATTAGTGAGGGGGCGAAAGGGTGGGCGATAACTAGTAAGGGGGCGAAAACGGGCGATTTTTCAATTTTAGGGTGTCATAAAACTTTAACTTTTTATCTTGCTATGTTACTAATTTTAGTTTGCTATTAAATATTTGACCCTGATGTAAAACTTAAACAAAACAGTTTATTTTGTTTATGTAAAATATAGAGAAAAAAATTAAGTACTTATGACCCTTACTTTCAAGTAAATTACATATTTTCATTTATATGTTTTCTTATTTGACAATTACATAGATCATAGACGGTCGGAATTCCTCTCACCATTTTATAACCTGACATAAATGTTATTTGGGACCATAAATGGTTTGCAAAATTCTATATTATCTATTATCAACTATCACCTCATGATATTTTCAATTGTTTTTTGAAAAGTCATTAAGTTAGACTAATAAATAAAACTATACAGGTTGCCAATTTACCTAGAAACCTGAAAGAACCTAGAATTTGACAATTTAGGCAAATAAAAAACCTAAAAAATCTAGAATTTTTAACAATTTCAACATATTAACAAGTAAAATTTTTATTTGACACAAATAAGCTATCATATAGATTAAAATATGGATCTCCTCGAGGCAGATCTTTTAGAAGTAAAAGACTTACAGGAAACCTTCTCAGACTGACAAACTGACTTTAAACTTAAAGTAAATTTTTCCAAAGAACGATATGAAAGCTTTTGGACTCAACAGAAAATAAGGTAAAAGTATCCAATCATTTAAGAGGAATTTAAATTGTTGTTTATAGTCTTTCCTTTTAGCTATGTTGTTGAGAAAGCTTTCAGTTCATTATCAACATCTTGAGCAAAAGATCTAATCTAGATATTTGTAAAGGAGGCTTTATTTTTCTGATTAAGAATCAGATTAGAAAAACTTGCAAGCAGTCATGAAACTAATCCTTCACATTATATTAGACTTCAGTAGCAGACATTATTTTATGAAAGTTTTTTTTTTGTTTAATTTTTTAAAATACTTCTTATAAACTTGGTTTGTATTGTATTTAAGTAGTCTTTTTTAATAAAAAATAATACAAAGTTATTTATTCTACAACAGGTTTGCATAATGCCTAATAAATAATAGTTATGGTAGGCTTTCTCTTGAGTTCGCACTTTTTACCCAAAAAAAGTGCAAATTTATATTTTCCAAAATTTAACTAAAATAAAGTCTATTACTAACTAAGTATTAATAAAACAAAAAATACATAATATTTAATATCTTATATAGACACGTTTTTTGATGAATGTTTGTTTTATGTTTTTGTTTATTTCATGTTTGTTCATAGTTTATTGCAAAAAACATATTTAAATATATCATTTTGTAAAAAAAATTGATAATAAATTTTGAGTTTGCACTTTTTGATTTGGTTCAAAAGGCGATTTCAATTGGAAGTCTACTTTTATTATCAAATGGTTTATGTTTTAAATCTGTTAATAGTTTTATTTTGACCTGGTTAATTTTGTATTTATATTTGTCGTTTTACATTACACTAAAAGTTTTTATAGCGTAGTGATTAAAGTGTTTGTTTGAAAGAAATTTTTTTGACATCTTTTTGGTATTACTTGTTAAACCTGTATAAATAAAAAATCTTGATAACCATTAAAGTTTTTATTTAAAAATTTTTTATTTGGTTTTAAAAGAGTATAGATTTGAAATGACTTAAAATTTTTTATATAAAAGATTGAAAAATTCAGTTTTATTTTCTAACTTGATTTATTATTGTTAACAAATCTATATATTAAGTAATTTTAAACTACTACTACTACATCTGTTTTTTGTTTTATCTTATTTTTTTTTATATTAGCAATTAGAATTTGTTGTTTATTTTAATAGTTCAACGCTAGCTTTTAGTTTTTCACTATTTTCTTCCGGTAAATTATTATAATCTAATAACTAACGGCTTAAATAAGTTACTTAGTATTAACTTCTAAATGTCCGAAATTTGTTATATGCTAGATTATTATAATGTCAGATTTCAGTTAAGATTTCAGATGGGTAACGTACGGTTAAGATCCAGTCAAATTTCGACGCGCTAAATAACTTGGAAACTACTTGTGAAAAATAAACAAAAATTTTTTTTTGATACTTTATATTTTGAAATACACTTTCAATTTGGTTTTCAGTTCAAAATAGTATTTACTAGATCACAATAATACTAAATAATTTTATTACAATTTTGCTCGAGTTTTTTTTAATTTTATTGTATGTTATTATATTAAATTATGCAGCCCGCAATTACATTTTTTTAACGAGTTGAAACTAGAAAAATATTTATTAGTAAATATGAATTGCTGACTACTAACGTTGTTCACCACTACCCTAAAAGTTTTATTAGTTTCAAAACAATTCATATTTAAACAGGATCGATTACGGATTACACAAGGCTTTTTTAAATTAAGTATTTTTATACACTTTACTGGGCTTATAAGAAAACAACTGTAACTTATTTTCTCAAGCCCTGTAAACTACTTTGAACACAGCCCAAAAGTGCGTGCATAAGAAATACCAGACTAAGTTACATTTCAAACACAACTTTTTTGGCTCAAAAGTTTGTACTCAAGAGAAAAACTACTTTGTAAAATCGTGGGGGGCGATTATTTTTCAAGTTTCTGAAAAGGGGGCGATTTAGTAAATGAGTTTAGGAAACCCTGGTATAAACGAATGATAAACAACCATTTTGGTTTAAATATCTTAAAAGTTAAAACTTATTTAATCTGTTTAATCTGGTTTTTTTTAATCTGCAACTTAATTACTTAAATAAACAATTTTTTTCGGTTTTGAGTAACTTTGTTTTTGTTTTTAACTTAAATAAACAACCAGAAATAACTATTTTAGAATTGAACTGAACTATAAAGTTATAGCGATCCCTAAGTTAAAATATAGTAAAAATACTGTTTTATTATATCAAATTTTAACACTAGCTGCAGATAACTTTTTTTTTTTTTTTTTTTTTTTTTATTAAGAAACTATATAAATTTTTTTTTTTTTATAATACTTAAGTTGTTAAAAAAAGCTATATCATAAAAATAAAAAAAAACATTTTTATGTCATTCTAAACGCTATAACTTTGTAAATATTAAGATTTAAACGTTTTATATTATCAAAATAAAGCATTAACTTATTCATTAATTATTTTATCACTTCAAATTAGTTTAATAGCAGATTTTTTAAAAGTATATCAATCTTGCTTCAGTAGCTACCATTTGTTTAATAACTTTTTATTACTATCTAATTCTAACCGAAGCATGGTCAATATAAATATATAAAATTTTTACAAACTTTGTGGTTATAAATTTTACAAATACTTGTTTTAGAACTAGACTCTTATGATATATTTAATGTAAGAACTTGAGATTACAACCCATAAGTTTACTAAAGTTGAAGTTATGTCAATTCTGTCCAGCCTACTGACTTATACTATATTTGTTGAATCCATATTTTTTTTGAATTTAATTGGTTGTCGACTAATATATTGTTCTTTTAGTCTTATTTCATTATTTATTAGTCAAAGGTAGTTTTAAATTAAGTTTAAGCTTTAATAAATGACTAATGAATTAGTGAAATATATTACAATCTTATGATAAGAGTATGTTATTTTAGCTTAATTAAATATTTGGATTTATAATTTTTTATATTTACTATTTATTTTTTTCTGGACTTTGTTAACTTTATATGTCTCGATAAAATGTTGTAAAAGTGTGTCTTGTTTTAATCAAATTACATATTTTTTTAAACTAGACTTAAAATACTTTTTTTTATAAAATTTCGAAAAAAAATTATTTCCATTCTACAATATTTTAAAATACAAATATTTTTAGTACACTTAATAGGTCACAACTCACCCTATTAAGTAATCTATAATAAAATTTAAGAAAATTAACATGCAATTTTACAACTTTTGGACAGATGCTTCAAATAAAAATCATACGTTTGAAGACTTTACCAACTTAATCCGTATAAATTAGTAAAGTTTTTATAAAATTTCTTTTTACTTCTTTTTAATGGTTTACGGTAATACGTCAGCATTTGAGAGGTCACATTTGTCTTTTTAAAACTTTATAACTAAATCTGAGATTTTAACTAGTACAGTAACCTCTCGATTATTTACGCACATTGTGTCCCCGAAAAAGATGCGTAAAGATACGAGAGATCGTAAAGATACGAGAGGTACCAAATATACTTACTATAATGGCTGTTTTTGATATTCCTTCTAGTTTAAAGCAGACTGGGTACTTTCTTACTTTTAACAATTTGTTTATTTTATTTATAAGTATAAAAACAAAAGATCAAACTATACATATATATCAAAAAAAAAGATTTAATTTTATATAAAATAAAAATAATACTTCTAGAAAAATTAAATAATTTTGAAAATAAGTAGACTTTATCTTGTTTTTATTTATATGTGACTTATTTGATACTTAGCATTTATATTCTATTCTACTTTGCAAATTTAATTTATAGTTAAGCATTTGCTTACAATTAGTAAATGGTGTTGTGTCTATATATTTTTTTTTCTAGTGCCTTTTACAGAAGTATGCATTTGGTGCTGTAAAGAATTTCTTCTTTTGAACAAAAAGTATAAAATATAGAAAAATTTTTAATAAAAATTATTTATGTTATTACAACTTTTTTTAATTTGACCTTTGCCCACATAAGGATAAACTTTAATTGCATTTTTTAAAGATAAATTAACGGATTTTTTGAGTAGGAATTATACTTTATGCCATGAGAACTTTTACGAATTGAAACTAAATTTTTTATATTTTGAAATTTTTAGAACTCTAAAATGCGTAACTAAACGAGAGTGCCTAACATCACGAATGCGTAAAGATGCGAGAGGTTACTGTACACGTTCTAAATCAGTTTTATGACTTTAGCTTATTTAAAAAACGCTAAAAAGAGTCGAAATTCAGAGAAAAATGAATTAATTTACTTGAAGTTTTTATAAAAGTTTTTTTCATTAGTTTATGTTTAAAAAGTAGTATAAAACAAAACCCCTGATAAGACTTAAGTGTTATAAAAATTTATAGTTTAACAAACAATAATTTTTTTTTTAAAAACTTAAATTTGAAATACTGTTCGTATTTTACTAATACTATAATTAATTTAAAAGGTTTATTGTTCTAATATTTTATATAGTATCAATTAAAAGAAGTTTTAATCAGAAATATATAGAAATTATTGTTAAGATCAATTTAAAAAGTAAAGTAAAACAATAATTGATGAAGTTCTACTTCAAAATTTGAAGATTTTATAAACTTAGTAATTGTTGATTATGTAAACTAAATTACATTCTATTTGAATAAGATTTACAATTTGAAAATCCGCTCTGCGGTGAAACTGAGTAATTGTTTATTCTCAAAAATAATAAATTAATAACTAAATTTGTCATCGCATACTTTTGATAACTGTTTGTGTGTTTTATATTTGTAAATAAAATAAGCATTCAATTTGTTTAGTTTTTAAAGTTTATGTAACTTAAAAAATAAGTACTCAGTGTGGCTACTATAAAGCTTATCTATATGATAATATAGTAAAATATATTGATTATTAGTTTTTATTAATGAACTTTTGAAGCTACTGAAAAGCAAGCTGTTGCACAAATATAGAAAAAAATATAATTTTGAATCCCTTCAGCTTATGGTGTTAGATCAATTAAGTTTATATACTATTAATATTAAGTTTTTGATTAATTATGTAACATCACTATATGCAACATCATTTTAAAGATCATATTTGTTTAGTAAAACATGTAAAATAATAAGTTAAGAAGTTATTTAAAAAGAAAAAAATTAAGAAAATATTTCAAATGAAAAGTATAAAGTTTAGGCTAGGTTTAAAATAAAAGATTTTAGCATAACGTAAATTTTCAGTAATTTTTTAACACACTACAACAAGGAAACAAAGTAAAGCAACTGCGTTTTGCGGAGTCATCATTTTTTAAAGTTTTTACCGTTTTTTGCGAAGGTCTGCTACTTAGATTATGAAATTTTAGATTTTTTTAAACCTAACAGTTTGTTTTATAAACATTTTATTTTTAAAGTATGTTTGTATAAATTTAGTAGTTGTTTTAAGTATACTTTGTTTTTCTAAGTAAAACTTAAAAATAAAAAGTATCTTTAATATTTTTTTTATTTAAAACGTTAAGTAGAATATTGAAAACAACTCACATACGCAAGGATATGGAAAATCATATAAAAAAGAAATAAATATAACTTAGAAATTTAAACATTTAGAGATTGAAATTTTTTCTAATAACATACATTTATAAGACTACTAAAGATATATTTGTAAATACTTGTATGACTACGAAACTAACTAAGATTTCAACTAAGATTATAACTAAGATTTCAAAACCAGTCAAGGTTATACATAGTTTGTAAAATTCATAACACGCCATCGTTTATGATGTTAAATCTGTTTGCTTTAAATGGCTGTTATTTATATCTATCACTTTTATCTGTACATATTAAAATTAAAGTTAATTTTTAAGTTTTAAAGCTACTCAAAAATTAATAAATAAGTTTTTAACGAGATTGTTTTCATAAAACTATAACTAAAAGTCCCAAATTCTAATTATTTTAAATAGATCGAACTAGTACATCTACAGCTACTGGAAAGCTGTTTTAAATAAAGAATTAACGCTGCCAACGACAGACACTCAAATATCTTTTAATCAATTAAGTTTATATATTATTTGTTCTTGATTTTTATGGTACGTTCATGATATGACGTCAACATTTGAGAGATCAAATTTGCAGCCTGATGAGTAAAAATGAAGTTTTATCAAAATAAACATGAACAACAAAAGTTTTGTATCAAAAGTGATAAATTCTAGCTAAGTATAAACCAAAGGGGAATATTTTAAGATAGTTTTTATTTACACTTAAATTAAATAATAGTCATCAACATTTAAATTTGAACAAGTTTATTTAAATTTTACCTTGTTTTATTTTAATTTCTATGCTTCAGCACCTGTTAGTTTTTTATATAATTAATTAATTTATACATAAGTCTAGAAGTATTATTCTTGTAGTTTTTTTTTTTCTTTGGTGTTCTTGTTATATTTTTCTTGCTAAAACTAATGGATATTATATACCATAAATTACCTTCAAATTTTTGGCTGTTAGTTTTTCTCTGTAAATTTGCATATTCTACAACATGTGAAAAGCTGTTTTAACTAAACAATAAACCTTTATTGCTAAAATGGCTTCAAATGATCTAAAATTAAATACTATATGGTTTTGCTTATTGTTGTGTTTACATGATATGACGTCAGTATTTAAGAAATAAAGTTTGAAATTTTTATAAAAAAAATTGTTAGAAGTAAAGAAAAATAAGGGCTAAGAAAATACTTCATCAAAATTTGCAAATTAATTTTCGATAAATTTTAAAAGAAAATTTGTTACATTTGAGCTTTGTTTAAAACAAAAAAAACACATTTTACATGCACCTAAAGTGTAGCAATATTTTTTTTTTGTAAACTCATATTTTTTAAAATCTTACACTACTTCTTGCAACAGTGAGCATTTCAAAAGTTTAGTAAAACATGTTTTACACTAAATTTCTTTTTATTTTAACAACTAGTATAAAAAGTGTTATGGTAATGTTAGTGCTTCAAGTAATTACCGTTTAAAATGTATTTCACTGGATGAAGCTTGAAGCTGTATTTGAGAATTAGTACATACAAATTGATATTAATTTTTTTTTAAGTAAAAGAGGTTATAATAATAGTATTAACGTAACGAAATAAAGTTTTGAAAGTATAAATTAACCTTTCATCACATAAGGAAGTCTTCGTTAAATACTAAAAAATACTAATATTGTAAAGAGTTTTATTAGGGGTTTTGTTTTAATATTTAAAAGTTTAAAATTTTACCTTCTTTGAATTTTTTACAAAAGAGTTTTAAGTTTTTTTAAGTATATCTTTCAACAATTTTAATTTTTGCTATATGTTTAAACAGTCTAAAGATTAGAAAAATAATATTATGATAGGAACACTAGAAGTTTAAGTTATATCACAAAACTTAGTAAAATAGAATCTTTATTGTTATACCATTTAGAAAAGTATTATTTATCAAATGATCAAGCTTTATTTTGCCATATAACATTTTAGGATAAAGAACCAAAAGTATTACTAAAAAGATTAATCTTTAAAACATTTTTAATTCAAAATATTTTAAAACAGATCAAAGTTAAGATAGACCTTTTTAAAATCATATTTGTATTTCTGTTATATATATTTTACATAATCCGTTGTATTAAAACTAACGTTTCTGATATAAAGTATAACGCGAGCTGCAGCTTCAATCATTAAACTTATAAAATAAGATTATAATGTTTTTAGTATAAACGTTCACGTATATAGTATAATGTTATAAATGACACAGCAACTCTTATCTGAACAAGCGAACAAATAAAAATTTGACTTCAGTTTGTTGCTTTTTACAAAATTAATAAAACTTATTATCTTTTTTTCAACAATTTTTACTCTTAGTGGTTTGTGTTAACAGCTAAATCTTACACAAACAGAAATAAACACATACGTTTAGTTTTAAAAAATTACTATAGTTGTTTTACGTACCTTCGTTACAAGAGAATGAGATGTAGCTTAAAAATATTTTTTTATTACTTTTTTTTTACTTTTTTTAACATATTGACAAAAATATTCGTAACAAAAATTGAAATATTTTCATAAATAATTTTCAGTTTGCTTAATTGCAACTTACAAAATTTATTATTATAAAGTTCATAAACGTTTTTTATAGACAAAGTTTTTATAATCACATTAGCATGATTTAAGATTAATGCTCCGATCATAAAGTACTTTTTAATAGTACAATGTTAAATAAAAGTTATTTTCATAAAAGTGAGGCTAATTTCTTAAATGCCATTTATAACTAGAATTTCAAAACTAGTTTATGATATAGATGTATAAATTTTTGTACAAAACCTAAACAAACTGTATTTATATTTTGACAAAAAATTTTTTGTTTACCTTAATTGATTTAGGGGTTAAAAAATTACGAACTTCTATTTGAAGAAGTTGATGTTTTAAACAGACTTACTTTTTACATCACAAAAATATTAAAAAAAATACAAATAAAAAAAATATTTAAACTAAAATTAATGACAGGTAAAAAAAGTCGTGATTTGATTAATATTTTCTAATTTAAATTCTGAATTCTATTTTGAAATAATTATCTGAATAATTTTTTTGTAGACGTCAGTTATTTTTTTTAATTCTTTTCTTATTCTATGGTTACAGAATATAAAATATATCAACTAACAAAAACTAAAACGTATCAAAAATTATTTTATAGCTTTATCAACGGTTTTTCCTTGCAAAATAATAAATTACTAAACAGAAAAGTAGTATGATTAATAAATCTTAAGCATTAAGAGGTTGATGAATTTTACAACAGTTTTAGTCTAGTAACTTTAAGTTAAAAAGCATACAATTAAATAGAATAATTTGTCACCGTATTTACATAAAAATTTTCAAAACAGGTATTTAAAAGTTTATTATTATTTATTTATGTACTTGATTCGTCATTTATGCTTTAAAACATCTCAATGAAAACTATGACAAATAAAAATTTTAAAAACAATAAAGACAATTTTAGCTTCATTTTTGTATCAAAACAACTTGTTAATGTCCACAAAGTCACAAATACAGAAAACTAAGTTTTATAAAATTGTAAAAATATTTTCAAAACTTATTCTAAGCAGCAAGTGGTTGATAATTTGACTAAACATTTTTTCAAAAAATATTGTATTGAACACAATTAAAGTAATAATAAAGTCGATAAAATTGCAAGTGTTAAAAAATGATGACTTTATTTAATTAATTATATTAAAAAAAGAAACAGTAAAACTTTGAAGTTCATGTACTTTCAACTATTTATTAACTTTAATGAAATGACAAATTAATCATATTATTTACTAACAATGTAATTAAAGCAATGTTTTACAAAAGATTATTTTCCTATTTGCATTGAGTCTTTTTTTTTGTAAAGCATATTAACCAGTGGCGTTGCGTGGCGTTTTGGTCAGGGGATGCGCAAATTGTTTTCTAAAAAAGTCCCCTAAATTAAAACTTTTGTAATTAGCTATAAAAAGATCTTTTTATAAGTTATATTACTCAAATTAATTCATTAAGTAAAATAAGTTCGAAGTAACTGTTTTAAAAAATACTTATATATTACAAAAGTAAACAATTAAAAAAAAAGTATTAATTTCGTTAGAATTACTTATACTTGCACAAATGTAAACTTACTAGCTAAAAATAGGTTTTACTACTTACAGTAAACTTTATATCTTTAAAAATGAATATATTCAATAAAACTAAAGTATCTGTTTTTTTTTTACGAAAAAAATATCAATCTTTTTAATATACAATACAACAATGATAACAACACCTCATTGCACATAATTTAAATAAAGTTACACAGAAGTTAAAATTTACTACCTTTATAACTGTTATTACAGTTTATTACAACTTTGTAAAATAGTTAAAAGTATACTTTTAAAATTTAATTCATCTGATTGTATTTGTTTAAAATAAAAATCACAAACAAAGTTTATTTTTCATAGGCCGACACGCTTTTTTTTTGTATGTTTACAAAAATAAAGTTCAGAAAACTAGCAGTAGTCTTAACATTTATTCTAGCATGAAAAAAAACTTGTAAAATTGTGTAATTTTCCTTTAAGCGTGACGTATTTTTGTTAACTTTTTGTAAAAAAAATCTGCCATAAGGTTATACTACAGCGTTGCACTACATTAATTGCGTGCCTTTTGAGTCTAAATTCTTATGGAGTTAATAAAGTTATAATTTTTTTTCTTATGCAGTTTTTCATTTGCAGAAATTTGCAGAAACGTACCAAGCCACATGCCTGGTTCACTGTTATACGAACAAATTGATACCACAGTGGCCTACCATACCCTTTGTTTTTATATTTATAAAAAAAACAGTTGAATTTTTTTCATGACTTAAAAAATACGATTTTTTCTTAGTTTAAAGATCATAAAATTTTTGCTAGTTAAAAACGTTAACTTAATTAATATAATAAAATCTATAAAAATTCACATATTTAAGCCAAAGTTAACTTCGTAATTTTTTATCTAATTTTTGTCACTGCTTTACTACATAGCTAATTGGCGTGTATCACAAAATAGAGAATTGTGTTTGTTTTAACACAAAATTGCTCAATGAATATTGGCGATTTGTTTATAGCCTATTTAGCAATTTTGCTAGTGCATGTTTATGAGTTTTTGTGTAAAATGTTATAGTGTTATTGCTTACTAGTGTTTTTATTTTAAAATTGAATTTTGTTTTATTTATTTAAGTTTATTCTATAAAAAACAAAAAATGTATAGAAATGATTTTTGAATAAATTAAGCGCCTCAACAAAAAATATAAGAAAAAATGGTTATTGAGCACTAAAGTATGAAATAAATGTTTTGATTATTAAAAATATCAGAGTGTAAAAGTAAGCAACTAATTATATTTTTATGTAATTCATTGTAAAAAACCTTGTAAAAATTAACTTTTAAGCATTACATTTGGTATCATTTTTGTTGGCCATGTTAGAAAATATTGTTTTAGTTTTTAAGCTTAGTTTAGGCTATACTGGGGCTAGTCGCTAGTATACTTAAACATCAGTCTGAGCTGAATAAAAGTTAATTTGGCAAAAAAAAATTTTTTCAAGTTATTTTAAATTTAGACCATCTTAACTTTATTTCTTGAATATTTTTATATATAACTTTGTAAAGTGGGCTAGGAATAAGGGTGTAAATCTAAAAATCTAAATTAAAATTAAAACATGTTGAAAAGTTGCTGACCAAGTTTATTTCAAATTTTTTTTCAGCTAAGACTGACTTTTCAGTATACTTTCTGTCTATGACAAATTTAAGATTTTTTTTGAATATTGAAAAGAAACAAAACACTTTTATATAAGGACATCCGAGATAAAAAAAGCACATTTGTTAAGAAAAATTAAAAAAGGTATGAGAAAATAAAACCCTTCTTAGAAATAAGAAAGTTAAATTGTTGTTTTCAAATAATTCAAAGATTATTAAAAAAACATAAAATGCAGGCTTCTGAAAACGAAGCACAATTTAAAAAAGGATATATTTCATACTTACAAATATTAATTCACGCAAATTTCTGAATTTAGCTAACGAATAAAGTCCAAAAAATGAATTTATATCTCCAATATTTTTAGATTCTAAATAGAAAGAATGCTATTACAGACTTAATAAAATAAAAACTGCTTTTCCACAGATCTTAAACAACTTTTGATATAAAAAAATTAAATTATTCTTTAAAGAAACTTGTTAAAATAATTTGCAACATATCGAATAGCTTGAAATAAATTAGAGTGACAAGTTGTAATTATTCAATTTTGTAGTATAAGTAAAATATTTTTTCAGAAAAACTTACAAAAAGACATTTATTAGATAGTGTTTATCAAACTAAACAAGTAAAAATTTATAAAGTTGTAACAATTCAGTGTGTTACATCCATTCATACAAAACAATAGAGGTAATAACTCAACATGTTTTTTGTTTTTTAACACACATTTTCAATTATATATTACTTAATTTATTGTTATACTTATATTGTTTAACTAGAAGTTTATATAATTTTGTGCTTAATTGACTAAACAAAACTTGAGTTTTTTAAACTATTTAAAACTGAAGTGTTTAAGATCTAACAGTCAAAAGATCACAGACAATAAGTATCAGTGTAAAAAGAACTAATTGCTTAGACCTTTTGTATAAACTTTTATACAAATATTTAATTTTTTTTGAAATTTAAATTTCTATAAACAAGTATTCCTCAAAGGAAAACTTGATTTTAAAAATGTTAATGAGTTTCTACTACGTTTTTCACGATATCACTTTCAATGTTTGCTTAGAGACACTTAATTTACTTTTTATGTAGGTAATCGTTGTGAATTTTATAACTGTTTTTTAATTGAAGTTGATGTATAAATGAAGCTAGAGTTTTTTAGTTTTGTTGTTTCTGCTTAATCTTATTTCAACATAGTAATTAAGCTAGCAGTTGTAAGTTTGAAAATTTTAAATACTGTTTAATTTAATATATACTTTTTTATAAAGCTTGAGTTTGTTGGTTTTAAAATTTATGTTTAATTTTATATTTAAGTTTTAATAAAACTAGAACTTATGAGCTTTTTAGTTTTTGATTAATTTAAATTTTTCCTTTTAATGAAGCTAAGGTTTGTGGCTTTTTGATTTTATTTTAATTTTTATATGCTTTTTAATGAAGAGTTTGTGGGTTTTTAAATATTTGTTTAATTTTATATATAATTTTTAATGAAGCTAAAATTTGTAGGTTTTTAAATTATTGTTTAATTTACTTAATACTTTATAATGAAGTTAGAATTTGTGGATTTTTTTATTTTAATTTAATTTTATTCATCTTTTTTAATGAAGCTAGAGTTTGTGGGATTTTTGAAATTTTGTTAAATTTTATTTATTCTTTTGCATAAAGCTAGAGTTTGTTGGTTTTTATAATTTGTTTTATTTTGTTTATACTTTTTAATGAAGGTAGAGTTTGTGGGTTTTTAAACTTTTGTTTAATCTTTTTATACTTTTGAATGAAGCTAAGGTTTGTGGGTTTTTAATTTTTTTTTAATTTTATTTATACTTTTTTATGAAGCTAGAACTTGTTGGTTTTTTGAAGTTTTGTTTTATCTCATTTATGTTTAATTTTATTTATACTTTTTAATGAAGTTACAATTTGTGTGTTTTTTGATTTTTGTTTATTTTTATTTATTCTTTTTAATGAAGCTAAAGTTTGTGGGTTTTTAAATTATTTATAAATGTTATTTATACTTTTAAAAGAAGCTAGAATTTGTGGGGTTTTTAAATTTTGTTTATATAAATTTATACTTTTTAATGAAGCTATAATTTGTTGGTTTGTAAATTTGTTTTTTATTTATGTAATCTCATTTAATAAAGCTAGAGTTTGTGATTATTTTAATTATTTTTTAGTTTGTTTATATTTTTCAACGTAGCTGATATTTTTGGTTCTTAAGTTGTTTTACAACTTAATTTAAATTTTTAATGTACCAATAATAAAAACATACACAGTCTTTTGAAACTTCTAATTAAAATGCTTAAATCAGTTCGAAGTTATTATATTGTTAAATTAAAAATCTATATCCGTTTTTTTTTTTTGATTACGTCTTTGATTATTGTTAGAAAATACATATAAAGATAAATCAAATAATTTGAAATTATGTCAGTTAATTCTTTCTAAAAAATAAAAATAAATCAAAAGCTGTTAGGAATATATTTCAGCATTTGTTAAAACTTATTATCATCAAATGATGGCTTAGTAAGGACAAAATTCTACAAGTGTATATCCTAATTTCAAAAAAGGTATTACAAAACTTATCTAATGTAATTTTTAAATAATTTCCAGCTTCAATGCACAAATTTTTTGATTAAAACTTTAAAATACTTTTGATAAAAGTATTTTCATTTATTTTTTTTTCAGTAATTAACTCGGTATCATAATTTCAGTATAATTTTATATCTTTCATTACATATCCAAATTTCTTAAAAGTTGTATGTTAAAAAATTTATTTAGATTTTTTAATCACTTGTAAATAGGTTGCTCAGATGCACAAAAATTTAGATTGAAACTTAAAAGCATTTTTAACCAGAGTAATTTTATGTAATTGATTTTGGTATTAAAAAAACTAATTTATAAGAAATAAAAACATTGTAAGATCATTTAAACTTTAAATTTAGAAAAGTTTTAACTTTAATTAAACAACGTTTTATACAGCATTAAAAGCAACAGAAATTTTAAAAACTAATTTTGAAGACAATTTACGATCCCTTTCACAGGGTATTGACAAAATTATATAAATTTAAGTATTATTAAAACGTTTTATCTATTAAGATTATATATTTTTATTTTAAAAATCATATCTTGATCCCTTCATTGTCTAAAAAACGAAAAAAATCTTGGCAAGTTGCGTGCAATTTAAATTCTAATACAGTCTTAGATATTCATTAGTCATACTAACAGTTTGTTCGTATATTGTAGTGTCATTAATGTTTTTATATAGTTTATAATTTTAATTAATTTAAATTAACTACTTAGTGCGTACCTTAAGGATGTTCCTAGCAACAAATAGTTTAATATTATTTATCCGTATTAAGGTCAAAATTAAACCGAAACTGTGATGATTACTTCTATAAAATATCATTAAATACATATACTGTAAAATGTATGATTTTTTATCATTTGCGAGGTAAGCTAAATTTAGTGCACAAACTTTTAAGTATAAATTTAAAAATAGTTGTTGTTAACTTAATTTAAGCATAGTTTCGTTTTATTACTTTACTTATTCCTTTATTTTTTTTTTCCGAAACCTGTTAAAAAATAAATACTTAATTAACACTTTTATCGTCGTTACTAAATACTTTTGTTATAAACAAAAAAATTGTAACGCTATTTTATTAATTTTAAACAGATTTATAAATTTTTGTTCCATCAAAGCCTGGTAAGATAGAAAGTTAAATAGAAGATATAATAAGAAAGTTGAATAGATTATAACAAGAAGCAGTTTGTTACACTAATCAAATATAAGAGTCTATCTCGTGAATTTATACTGTTCGACCTTTATTAATTAACACTTAAAATAACTTGGGTTGATAAATACTATAAATTTTAATGATTGTTTTGCTTAAATTTTTTAATTTAAAAGTTATTTAATATTTGTCTTAATTTAATTTGTAAATCATAAAAAATCACAAACATTAAATTAACATCTTAAAAATTCTCAATAAGTTTCTTCATTTGAGTGAGTACATTTGATATTGCTAGTTTAAACCATCAAAAAGATGGCTATAAAATTTAACATCTAATAGATATAAAAACTATTTTGTAACTTGTATTATTTTTTGAGCAAAATAACTAGTATTTAATATGGCCATCAACAGTGAAAATTAAACTTCACCACACGATCAACAACAACAGTATCTACGACAACCTACGACCGGTTTCGTCCTTGTTGGGACTCATCAGGCAGGCATAGGTGCGAGAAACCGTTGTTGAGATCATACCAAGCGGGCTCAACTTATTATGCATTGATTATACCGTTTATGGGTAAAGCTGACAGAACTTAACTTTGTTTAAAACTTTATTAACTCAATATAAAAATTAAATCATTACTTAACTCCAATATACTTAAACAAAATAAAGCAAAAATTTTTTTTTTTTAATTATAATTAAAAACGCCTGAATACTTCAACTAGAAAACATAATAATGTGCTCTAAACTTTGCAAACGATATAAAACCACAACATTAGGAATCATTTAAAATATTTATTATAAAATATTTTGAAATTCAACGTTTTAGCTTTGTTCACTAAAATTTAAACCATCAAATGATGGTAATAAAGAATTATTTCTGAAATGTATTACAAAGTGTTTTGTATACTTGATTCTTATTTATTACCTACAAAATTTGTATAAAAATATAGCGCTAACATTATAAAGTTTTGATGTTATCATTGCTGAATTTTATTAATTTATATTGCCATCAAATAATGATTCAAACTGATTGCAGCCGACCAAAATAATTTAATATTTATTATAAAATGTAAGGTAAGATTTGACGGTTTTTGTTATTTTCAAAACAGGTTGCTTAGACGCACAATTGTTCGATTGTAACTTTGTAGTGCTTTTGTTATAATAAATAAACTCTTGTTTAAATTCGGTGTTTTTTACTGACTGAAAACAAAATAAAGATCTAAAATAAGAAATTGTAACGATAAAAAATAAAAGCATGGGAAAGAAGACATCTTTATCACAAAGCAAAAACAATCTGACTTAAACTATTAAAAGTTTATAGATTGGCTTGTAAACATTTTATATTAAATGTTATGGGTTAAGAATATAGTTAATCAAAACTTAGATGAAAAACAAACTTTAGCTATATTTAAAATAGAAAAACTAATACTTTTTGTATACTATAAACCATTAATCCCAAAATCAAAAAAATACCCGAATGTTACCAGAAGAATATGTCTCGTAGTCTACAAGTTTAAATTCTAATGTTGAAGTAGCTACGTTGGACAATTTTTCGTCACCTAAAATCAAGATTTAAAGACAGGTTCATAAATTTATTATGTAACATCAGTGACAAAAATGAAAAGAGAGCGTATCAATCAAAACAGGATGAAAAAACTAGCTATAGTTAAACATTTAGTAAACAATACTTGTTGTGGAAACATTTTTGAAACATTAAAATTTGTTGTGTAGTACTGTTAGACAATGTTCAAATACTTAAGAATTAATAAGGCTAGATGCCATTCTAATATATTAATATAAATCAAAACTATATAAAAGAAAATATTTGTTTATACTTAAGCCTTATTTAGTTAAATGCAATTTCGTGTTAGCTAAGTTTACAGTTTTACTGATGATGATTACATTTGAATTTAGATTGATTAATTAGTATATTTATGTAATTTTTACTGTTTCTGTTTTATCTTACTTTATTGTTTTTGTTGTAACTTCCCTAGCAAAAATTGATAAAATATATTGAAAAGAAAGAATTTGAGTCATTTTACTTTTTTAGTAAAATTCAAAAATTACTTAAAATATTTTTAGTTAGTATTTTTATTAATTTTTGTATTAAACTATAATAAACAATACAGTTGTAAATTTCTTAAAGCTTATATTGCTACTTTAACACAAATAAAATATATATTTTTAATATTATAAAACTAATTGTTTAGAAGTTTTCAGAATTTTCTTATAATCAAAGAGGAATTATACAGATTTTTTACAGCTGCTTAAACTAAAATTCAAGCCGAACAACCTATAGACAAATATTAGTTAAACAGATTTAAAAAAATCAGTTTTTTGTTATGGAATCAAGATATTACGTCATCCTTCGAAATGTAAAGTTTTTTTTATAAAACTCTTGAATCGAAAATATAACTTTAACTTGTACTCGTTCTAAAATAATTTTATGGTTTTGCTATGTTTAACTCTCCATCTATCCATCTAGGAAAAATAGTTTTAGTATACTAATAAATTTTATAAAAGTTGTGTTAATTAGGTTTAAGTTTAGGAAATCTACAAAAAAGGTAGGCATCTAATAACACTCAAGATTTAAATAAAAAATACAACTATATAAGAAACAAAGATTACTGAGAGTATTGTCTTTTAACGCAAAAACTTTTTTTTTTATTCTAAAGTATAATATAAAAAACCATTTTGCTCTAACTTATTTGCAGTCTTACAGCTTTCGACTACTGTTTTAAATTAAAAATTTAGAGTTTTATCATTGTAAGACTAACACTTACAAATCAAACAAATTTATATACTGTTAATTTTAAATATTTCTGTTGGTATACGGTAATACGTTAGCATTTGATAGGCTTGCCACTTATGTGTTATATTTCATTGTTATTCTTTACTCTGAGTTATAAACTAAGTACAAATAAGTTATTTAAAATACTACTTATACAAAAAGTATTTACTGATTCAATATAGTGTTAGAAACAATTTTCTTAAATTTTAATGTTGTTAAACTAAATAAAACTTAATGTATTGCTTGTAAAATGTTTGCGCTTTTTGAAAACTAAACCGTTATTGTTCAATAAAACTAACGCAAGTTTCAAACTAAAAAGCAAAACTAATTTAAGGTTAGAATGTATTTAACTCGTTATAATTTAGTTATGAGGAAAGTAAGTTTAATAATAATGATAAGTTGGATTCTAAATTATAACTTTATACGAGCTAGTTTAAAACTTCTTCAAAGTTAAATTTTATAACAACTTTTTGACTTTTTTTTTTAGAAATGAAAATGCTAAAAGTACTTTGAAGTTTTGAAATATTTAAGGTCAACATATTAAAGTCTATAGTAAAATCTTTTGCCTTTTTACATAAATTTTATACTTTTATTATAATGCAAATTTTATCAAAAACTTATCTAACATAGTTGAATTTTACGCGATGCACACATACTTGTGCTTCAACTGATTTATATATAAATAATTAAGATAACCAGCACATGTGTAAGGTCTTTCATATTCTAATTTTTTTATCAAGCGGATGCTGGTAAACTTAAATTTTTTGTATAATATCTAAAAATTTAAAAATAAGTATGTATTTTAATGAGATTATTCGAGTTTGACAAATTATACAAAACAAAATTGTAAAACTTATGATTACCAGTAAGTCTTGGAATATTTCACTTAATTCTTTTATTAATAAGTAGTAACTATCAGGTCTAAATTTTCAACAGTTTATTTTATAAAATTTCCGATTAAGAACTATTTTTTGTAGAATTAAAGTTTTAATTTACTTAAAATATAGTTTTATTAGTTAACTGTACAAAATAAAAGTTGTTTTATTGTTTTTAATCAATAGATATTTCTATAAAAATTAAACGAATTACATTGTTAGATAATATTGGAAAAAATAGTAATTATTTCAAATTTATATAATAATATATTATCATTATCTAGCAAATGCTTGTTAGCTAACTGAAAAATATAAATAAAAAAATTTTAACTTTAAATAAAAATGTTTAACAGATAATTGATTGTTATTCTAAAAGAAATTTTTTGTGAAAGCAAATATTAATATTTATTATTTAAAGTATTTATTTTGTTAGTCCAAGTTTTAAAAATCATTGTTTAACTTACTTTTCTCACAGACTAACTATGTAACAGTTTTTTTTACACATTTTTAGAAGTACTGGGCTTGGTGAAAACTGCAATCGTAGAATAACAAGACAAGATGAAACTAAATTGATATCAGAACTAATTCTATATTATAAAGTATAAGTTTGCATCAGTTTGCGTTAAACGTGAACACACTGTTAATATCGTATTTTCTTTAAAATCGTTAAACGTGTAATTGATTTAAAGATCTGAAAATATATCTTATTAGTTTTTACTTTAGAATTTTAATCCAAACTTACATTTACTTTTTAGTGTTAAACTAAAACAGTCTTTAAAAAATTATTTTGTTTAATAAATACTTAGAATACCAAAATTTTTGTTAGTAAAAAACTGTCTCAATTACAAAGTTTATATCAACTACTATTTAGAGCAAACCATTCAAAATATTTTTAAAAGAATGCTTAAACTAATTAACTTTTGTAATACATAATAGGAAACAGTAAATTAGTTGTACCAAAGTTATGTTTTTCAACTATCCAAAAGTAAACTATCTAATTATTATTTAATCAAATGTCTTTTTTTTTAAATACTAAAACGTTTAAATGCTGTTAATATTTATATGTATGCATTTATCACCATAATATTTGGAAAATTTACACATTTATGAAACTTATTTTCTTAAAGATAATTATTATTTTTAAAAAACATGCTAGTTTATATTTAGAAAAATTTCGGAAATTACAGTATCAGTTTATTATCAAATAATTTGAAAAATTTAGGTAATACTTAATCAGTTCAATGTTGTTTAGTCAAGATATGACGTAATAGTTTTTAAAACCTATTTATTTTAGTAGTTTTTAGTTTTTTGTGAATGAAAACAGCTCTAAAATGTTTACTCTATTAAGTTTTCTATTTTCCTAATTAAGAAATATATTACTTGTTGTACCTTTATTTATTTTTTGCTAAAATAATACAATTTCTGTTCTAAGGTTTTCTTAATCGACAAATGAGTTTACAGCTACTGGAAAGCTGTTACAAATATCAGTGACTATATTAACCACCGATTATAAAAAAAGATTTATATTTTATACTAATTATTCATCAAACTGTTGTGTTTTTTTCGAAATGACGTAGCCTTTTGTTAAACCTAGTTTGTAACTTTTACGTAATATTTGAGGAAACTATGAGTTACAATCAAATTATATCAAAAATTTAACAAACTAGTTAATTATTTATTTCTAATTCTATATATTTTTTTTTTAATTTATTACATACTTAAATTTTACTTATACTTATTTATACGAATAATTTTATATATATCAATATGTGTCACATCATAGCTTCTTTGAAAATAAGTTTAAAAAAGTTTATATTGAACTATAAAGTAAAGCATTGTACCAATTTTACAAATTACTTAAAAGTTAGGAGCAGTTAAAGTGCATAATTTGTTGTGTCGTCATTTTCTGAAGTTTGGTAACTTTAAAGGTTCAGTGCCTTAAACAACTAAGAGTTTGTTTAATAATTTCTAACTTTTAAAACTTTTAAGTAATAATGCAGTTATATTTTATTTTATTACCTGCTATTTTGATTGTAGTTTCTTGAATTTAAAAAATAAGATTAACAGTAAACTACAAAAAAATGTAGAGTAAAATTTAGTGAAGCTTAGTTACATAAGTATAAAATACCAAACAAAGTTTCTAGTCTAAATATTTAGTATGGAACTCAAATAAATTTTTGCACTCTAAAAAAAAGGAAGGTTTTAGTTTAGTAATTAATTTTTATTTTTTTCAAGTGAACTGGAAAACAATTTTTTATATTCTGCTAACATTAAAAAAATCATACAGGGCTGCACAAGATAATCATGTCGTTGAAAAATGTTGCAGCTTAGTTAATCACTCAGTTCTACATCAAAATATGATCACTTTCATCCAAGTCACCAGAACTTCTAAATACGAAGCAGCAACAAATTTTCATGACTCATTTCCTTCCTTTACAGACATCAATCCGATATACCAATTATCACAATCAGAATTTGATTCTGCACAGTTGTTAAACCCATTTTTTCTTTATTTAATTATTTTTCTTTGCCACAGCATAGTCAAAACAATCGAAAAGGTACAATTTTAAAATTAAGATACAGAAAATTATTTATAGATAACAAAACTTTCAAAAAACACAGTTTTTGTTTAAAGCATCTGCCTCCAATAAAAAACTATGAGTTACAATCAAATTTCATCAAAAATATAACAAACTAGTTAGTTACTTATTTTTAGTTTTTTTTTTGTTTTCAAATTTTTTACATATTTAAATTTTACTTATACTTATTTATGCGAATTATTTTATATATATCAATATGTGTCACATCATAGCTTCTTTGAAAATAAATATAAAATAAAGTTTATATTGAACTATAAAGTAAAGCATTGTACCAATTTTACTAATTACTTAAAAGTTAGGAGCAGTTAAGGTGCATAATTTGTTATATCGTCATTTTCTGAAGTTTTTTAACTTTAAAGGTTCAATGCCTTAAACAACTAAGAGTTTGTTTAAAACTTATAATATTCAAAACTTTTCTAGTAATAATGCAGTTATAGTTTGTTTTATTACCTCATATTTTGATTGTAGTTCCTTAAGCTTAAAAAAATTATATTAACAGCATATTACAAAAAAATGTAGAACTAAAATTTTAGTGAAGCTTAGTTACATAACCTTAGAATGCCAAACAAAGTTTCTAGTCTAAATATTTAGTATGGAACTCAAATAAATTATTGCACTCTAGAAAAGGAAGGTTTTAGTTCATTGTTTAATATTTTTTATAATCAAGTGAACTTTAAAACAACTTTTTATATTCTGCTAACATTAGAAAAACCATACAGGGCTGCACAAGATAATCATGTCGTTGAAAAATGTTGCAGCTTAGTTAATCACTCAGTTCAACATCAAGATATGATCACTTTCATCCAAGTCACCAGAACTTCTAAATACGAAGCAGCAACAAATTTTCATGACTCATTTCCTTCCTTTACAGACATCAATCCGATATACCAATTATCACAATCAGAATTTGATTCTGCACAGTTGTTAAACATATTTTTTCTTCATTTATTTATTTTTCTTTGCCACAGCATAGTCAAAACAATCGAAAAGGTACAATTTTAAAATTAAGATACAGAAAATTATTTATAGATAACAAAACTTTCAAAAAACACAGTTTTTATTTAAAGCACCTGCCTAAAATGTTTTATTTTTAAATTAATCTACATTACTTTGGGTTAAAAAAATTAGTTATACCTTAACTAATGTTTTTAAACTAAAGTTTTATCATAAGTTTTTCTTTATACTTTTACTTAATGTCTTCCCTTCTGCGCTAAATCAATTGTAATACTTTTCACTTTTATAGAGTTTTCGTGTTGATATAAGAAAAACTACTAATTGCTATACAAATGATTTTAAATACTTTATATGTACTAAAAAGTGAAGATCAAACGTCTTGATTATTAGTATTTTCTTAATTATCAAGTTATTTATAGCTTCGGAAAAGCTGTTACAAATATCTACACAAAGAGATGAAGTTTTAAGTTAAATACCAATTAAATAGATATGTTAGCTGCTTAGCTGTTTTTGTGATTTCGAGTTATGACGTAACCAATTCATAACTATGCTTACACCTTTTATTTATTATTTAAGAAAAAACAAGTTGTTGATAATAAATTTTAGTAAAACTTACACAAAACAAACTATTTTTTGTTGATACTGTAGCATAGTTTAAAACAAGGAAAAAAACTTAGTAATATTTTTTAAATACAATTAAAATAAATCAGTTATGTTTTATAAAGTCATCTTTATTAAAATATTTGTGTAAATTCAGTTATTTTTAAACATTTTAAATGGTTTACATTAACACCTAACAGTGTTTCAAACAAAAGGTTTTTTTTCTTAATAGTTGTACTATCATAGTTTGATAATCTTTGTTGTTTAGATTGTTTCTTTCAGTCAAAATCTTGAAGGAAAATATATAGACAGTTTATTTGAATTCGAAAAAATCAAAATTAATTTTGAAAGAAACTCACAAACGCTGCGTTCTAAAAATGTTAAAATATTTTAATAATTCTGTTTTTATTATAAACAAAAACTTTTGGATAAATTTTAAGTAAGACTTGAATATTTTTTCATATTTAAAGATTAACTAAAATAAAAGGAATCCTATGTTTTAAATGAAGAAATACTAAAATGGTTCTAATCGTTAAGAAACTGTAATTTATTTACAGTAATTGTTTAAACTTAACTTATAAAGCAATATAAAAGCGAACTAAATTGGCATAAACAAGATTGAAACCGATCAAAAGCTAAATGCAGCGAAAAGCCGCAATGGCTTAAAAAGCCAACGAACTCTAAAAGACAGTAAAACTCTAAAAGCGTAGATCGAGCATAGCGTTGAGTTTTATGCCAATATGCTCTATCAAAAACGAGAAAATGCCAATAGCATTACAAAATAAATGTCACTAGAGTTAATTCTTCATTTAATATATAGTTTATACAAAAAATGCGTGTGTTTCATACAATACTAGTAACACAAAACAAAAATTTAAATTTTGAACTGTTATCACGAAAGTTTTAGAATAAAATACTTAATTATAGAACTTTATAAGTTTTTGGTAAGATATTCTATAGCTGAAAAACTTTAAATGTTTTATTTAAATCTCAGTCTCTGAAAGATAGAAAAATACAGTTTTTGTAACTAATTGCTAACCAGGGCCAGTTAGTTTGGAGAATAAATAATTCTATAACTAATTCCTATCATTGTATAAATTATATTGAATTATTTTTAAACTTGAAGAAATAAAAGATATTGAAAAAAATTGTATTTAAAGCGCTGAGAATGCAATATTATAACTTATTTTTACTATTGAGTTAACCTACATTACTTTAAATTAACAAGTAAATTTAAGTACGATTATTCATATGTATACTTAAAGTATACTGTTCATCCTAAATATTTTTTGTTATTAGTGTTTGTGTGTGTTTTTTTTGTGAATTAAAACAGGCTTAGAATTTCAACATTCTTAAATTTACTTTGGTATTTGAAAATAAAATTATTTGTTATTATTTTATCAAAAGTACTCAGCAAAAAAAAGTACTTTTACTGTTCTATATTTAATTTTTTCTTGATTTATTTACAGATTTACAGCTACTTACACGCAGTTACAAATATCGGTAAGTACTGAGTAAGCATGTAGCTAAATATTTAAATAAATTTAAACAATACTAAATCAGCTTGTTGTTGTGTTTTCAAGATGTGACGTAATCATTTGCAAAAACCAAAATATTTTTACAATTTCTAAGTTTTTTCTAAATTAAAACAGTTTTAGAATGTCTACTCTCATAAGGTTTTTTGTTAGTTTTAAAATCTATTACTTGTTGTTGTATTATTAAAAGTCTTTTTTTTTGCGTAAAATAAAAAAATTTATATTTTATATTTATTTTTTCTTTAACTATCTACAAATTTACTGCTTCTAAAAAGCTGTTACAAATATCGCAATTACTGATCTACAGTATAGTAAAAAAATTGGATTAATTTAAACTATACTAAACCACTTTGTTGTTGTGTTTTTAAGATGTGACGTAATCATTTGTAAAACCAGGTTTTTTTATAACCTTTGAGTTTTTGTACATTTTAACAGTTTTTAAATGTTTATTATCTTAAATTTATTTTGTTAATTGAAAAGTCTTCTACTTGCTTTATTAAAAGGTTTTAGCTAAAAAAATACACATTCTCTTCTTAGTTTTTCTTTATTAACAATGGAATTTACAGCTAGTGAAAAGCTGTTACAAACTTGCGTATCTACATGACCAACTTGTACTTAACAGTCAGTTGTATTTTAATTATTCATCTCACTGTTGTGATTTTAGATATGATGCAAAAATTTGAAAAACCAGGTTTGTCACTTTTACGTAATACTTGGGGAAATAAGAGTTAAAATAAAATTATATCATTTTTAAACAAACAAGTTAGTTAACTAATTTCAACTTCCATTTACTTTATTTTTACTTTTGTTAAATTATTATCTTAGATTATTTGTAAATAGTAGAAAACAAAATGCTAAACCAAAAATTATTTATTAAAGTTTTGTTAAATACTTAATAACTAGGAGCAAATAAAGTGCAAAATTTGTTGGGTCGTCATTTTCTGAAGTTTTAATGGTTTTTGAAAAAGTCAGCTTTTTATACTTCAAATTGACAATGCCATCACACCTAACAGTTTGTTTCAGGTTTTCTATCTCATAAAAATTTTCAGTATGAAAGCAGTTGTAGTTTATTTTATTACCTGTTATTTAGGTTTTACTTTCTTTAACTTTAAAATTAGGATTATAAGTATATTGTAAAAAAAAATTGTAAAGCTGAAATTTCAGTAAAGGTTTGTTACACAACCATAAATTACTGAATCAAAGTTTTCAGTCTAAATATATAGCATGGTAAAAACATATTTTTTTGCACTCTAGAAATAGAAAGTTTTTTATTTATTGTCTAATAATTTTCTGTCAAATGAACGTAAGAAAACTCGGTTACTAAAGTCTCAAGAATCGTTTTTAGAAAGACAAGCGACAACTTAAAGTTTGATTATAAATGTGTTATCTGGGTTAAAATTGTTTATAAAATCTATAACTATTAAGAATTCAATGTTTTATAGACTTTATTATAACACTTAAAGTATATATTTGTTTCAACGTTAAATAGCGTTAATTCAAAAATATAACTAAACAGTTTTTTTTTATAATTTCATCATTAACACTATCAATGATCTATTAGATACAAAAACTATAGTTACACAGATTTCCATTTTAACATCGGCTTCTACTTCTCGCCAATATAAAACCTTATCTGCAAATATCAGAAAAATGATACAGGGACGCTCAAGTCAATCATTTTAAAGAATTTGTTGCAAAATTCAGCCGCTTAGTAAATAACTCAGTTCTACACCATAATATGATCACTTTTATCCAAGTCAGTTAGAACACACTATAGTTTCAAAATACAAAGCAGCAATAAAAATTAATGACTAATTTTTTTCTTTAACAAACATCGACGCTAAACATCAATCATGACAATCTGTTTCTGCACAGTTGTTAAACCCATTTTTTCTTAATTTATTTATATTTCTTAGCTGAAGCATAATCAATACAATTGAAAACGGAAATTTTAGAATTAAGGTACAGAAAATTGTGAAGAAACATTATACAATAAATTTTTGATTAACAGAAAAAAACTCCAAACTTTCATGCAAAACTTACAAAAGTCTTGCCAGATAAATACCCATCGTTCACATTGCAAAAGGGATTCATAACAAATAGAGGAAAGGCGCTTTTAATCAAATTGAACATTGGATTGAACTAAATATTATACTAAACTATCGGTTGATAAAAACTACTTATTTATCTTATTTACAAACTTCTTATTTAGATCAATTTTTTTCTTTAATCTAAAATAAATATCAAATATGATCTCATTCGATAGTAAAATATTAGTCTTTTTTTTTTCATTTATCCATTAAATCACATGAACCACTCATATGTCAAAACATGTGCAAAAATTTCATTTAGAATAATACGTCTGTTTAACTGAATTTTTTTTTTGATAAGTTTCCTTAAAATTCTTTTTTTCAATACTACTGAATATAAATAAATGTAGTTTACATTATCATTGTCTTAGAGCTGTCGTTTGTGCTTATTTCACAACCTAATGCATTGTAATCTATAAGTAAGTTTTATTATTGGTGGGACGTAGTTATGAACTAACCTGTAAACACTTTTCAAACTTTTAGCAGGCAAACGTATGCTTAATAAAAACTATTTGAAACAATTTTTGAAATATCTAAATAACTTTAAAAATCAACTTTTTTAGTAGAATTAACTTTTAAAAAAAAACTCAAGTAAGACTTAAAATAATTCTTATTTTTAAGTTTTATTTCAGATAAGTAGAAATATACTCTATAGTTTATTTCTAATTACTAGTACTGTCCATGTGTTCTATATAGTACTACTTGTTATGATAATTAAAAGTTATAGTTATAGAACACAAAATTTTTGAAAAATAAAGCTTTTGTTTAAAGTACTTGACTACAATGTTTTATTTTAAAAATAACCTACATTACTTTGGGTTAGAAAAATAAGTTATACTTCAACTATTTTTTTAAAATAAAGTTTTATCATGCGTTTGTTTTTGTTTTTTATTTAATGTCTTTACTTCTGAGCTAATTTAATGTAATACAGTTAACTTTCATAGAGCTTTCGTGTTAGTATAAGAAAAACTACTAATTCCTACATAAAAAATCTTCAGATAACGTGTATCTTTATATACACGTGTAAAAAAAGTGTAGATCAAATATCTTGATATTCAGCTTTTCCTTAATTAATAAGTTAGCTTACAGCTTCGGAAAAGCTGTTACAAATATCTGCAAAAACTGATGTGATAATAAGTTAAAATACCAATTGAATAAATATGGTAATTGCTTAGCTATTTTTGTGATTTCGAAATATGACGTAATCATTTAATAAATCAAGTTTGAAACTATTGTCTATTATTTAAGAACAATATATTTTATTAAAAATTACACACACAAAATAGTCTTTTATATCCAAAGTTATTAACTTAGATTAATTTAAGTTAGGAAAATAACTTAGTAGTGTTTTCAAAATATATTTTAAGCAAACTAATTACGTTTTGTGAAGTTATCATAATTGATTTTTTTTAAAGAGCTAGTTATTCTTTAAATCTAATTTAGTGTACTTTAGCACAAAACAGTTTTTCACACAAATGTTTACTTATAAAACGTTGTTGTAATATTTGCATTATCATTGTTTATTTGATTCTTTGTTATGAGATTGTATCTTTCTGTTTGAAACTGAATAAAAAGATATGGTTTTAACAGTAAAACTCTAAAATTAAAACTTGAAGAAGGCTTAATTGCACTACGTTTTGAAAATTTTAAATGATTATTCATGTTAAAATACTAAAGTTTTCACAAAGTAAACATAAGATAATTATATTAACTGAGATGAATTTGGAAATTCAAGCAAGCCGTAAATCCGGGAACACAACATATTTAAGTTAACTATTATTTGAGACAGTTAAACAATTTTATTTAATTAGAAAAGCTATATAGCTCAACAATAAACTGTCTAATGAAATACCAACCAAACTATTTACTCATAAAGCTCTCATCATTTATAGATATTATCAATGTGGAAATTTTTGTTAAGTATCAAAAAATAATTAGTTGAGAATAAATATTTCAAAACATACACAAAAAACTAATCTTTTACAACAAATGTTAATATTTTAGCTTAGTTTAAAACAAAGAAAAACTTAGTACTATTTCTAAATACAATTAAAGTAAATAATTACGTTTTGTAATGTCATCATTACTCAAAATTTATTATAGTATCAGTACTATCATACTTTATTTTCTTTTTTGTTGTTTAGAACGTTTCTTTCTGTCTAAAACAAAAAAAAATGTAGTTTTAACAGTATATTTATAAAATAAAAATTTAAACAAAACTAAAAAAAAATAAACATACTGCGTTACGCCTCTTCACTGAAATTTAAAAAATAAAATTAAAAAATTATTTTCATATTTAACAAAAAAAACTTTTGGATTAGTTTTAAGTACGACTTAAACCTAGTTTGTTTTTAATTCAAGGTTCATTTGAAATAAGTAGAAGCCTACGTTTTATATGAAGAAATACGAAGAAATTTTTGAGTTACTAACAAACTGTAGTTTATTATTATTTTAATTTTAAAACGGTTTGTTTATTTCGGAAATATAAGCTTGGTATAACGTTAACAAAGCATGGAAGTTTTAAACTAAAGCAGCATTAGTTTTCTCATGCAATATCAATATTAAGTAAAAACTATATTTAACGTCCTGGACAAGATGTTGAAACGCCCTGGAGAAAGAAGACGTCCTAGACAAGATGTTAAAAGTTTTCTAAGTGGTTTGCAACTCGATAACCGAAACATTTTTGTGCACCAGGTCTTAAGACTAAACATGTTGAGTGCTTTTATTTGTCGTTTAATAAACCCTAAATATATTTATTAGTTATCTACTTTTAATATACGATATATAATAAATAACCGATTTAAATGTACATTAAAATCATCCAGTGTCAGTAATAAACAACTTTAAAAAAGTTTTAAAATTTATTTGTTAAAGTATCATTAAACTAAAAAAATAAATTATTTAAAGTTGCTTAGTTGGGCTAAAAGTATAAAAACTTCAATATAAAATAAGGCTTATACCCTGCTAATTATGAAACTAATTTTTTATAAAATACTGTTAGCTTCTAATATACAAGGTTTGTTAACATTTAATGTAACTTTTTGAAGTTTAATGAAATTTACATATCAAAAAGAAGTGGTCAGTATAAAGAACTTAATTAAAATTCGTAGAGAATCAAGAACTGTACAAACAATTTAAACACAACTAAGATTTGATAACAATAAGTGCCAAGACTGCATTTTGCTTAAGTTGTTTACCTATAATAAAAACTTTTAAGTTTGTTTTTACAAAGTTGAATAAACATATCTAATTAATAAACCATTATTGTACAACTTTAAGTTTAAACGTTATAAAAACTTTTTTAGTTTACTCCACTTAAAATATAACATGTTCCAAAAAAAGATTTTAAACAGAGAAAAAAAAAAACAGATTCAAATTATCTAAAACATTACTTACATACTGCATTGCCGACAATAAAACTAAGCTTGAAATACTAAAGTTTTATCACGACAATTTTATAATAAAAAAAAAGTAGAATTTGATAAGCTTTTTTTTATCAGATCGTATAGTTAAAAAATTTTGAAACAACTAACATTAATTTTAGTACCCAAAAGATAAAAATCTAAGCTAGAAATTATAGAGTTTTCTTACTAAATACTAACCAGGACAAACTAGTTTGCAGAATAGTTGGTCTTTAGCTAATTCCTTTTATTATATGAATTATATTGATCTACTTTTGTATTTTATAGAACAAAATATATTGAGTAAAAAAATGTATTTTAAGCGCTAAGACTGCAATGTTGTAAGTTTGCTTTTACTATTCAGTTAACGTACAACCTTAGCTCGACAAATAAGTTTAACTACGACTATGTTTAGTTAAACTATACATTCCATAATATATATTTTTTGTTATTATTATTGTGTGATTTGTTTTTTGTTGTGAATTAAAACAGTTTAAGTATCTTACTCTCTAAATTTTTTTTTGTATTTAAAAAAACAACTATTTGTTGTTGCTTTATCAGTTTTTTTTCTAAAAAAGGAACTTTAAAGTTCTATTTTTTTTTCTCTTGAATTATTTCCAATTTTACAGGTTCTGAAAAGCTGTTACAAATATTTTCGTAAAATCATCATATCTTTTTTTAATTTATTAGTTTAATCTATATATTACTAGCTTAGCTAGTTTGTGATTTCGAGATATGACGTAAGCATTTGAAAAAACCAGATTGTTTTTATAGTTTTTTGTTTTATTTTTGTAAATAAAAACAGAATTAGATTTTTAAATTTCATTTATATTTTATAATTGTTGAAAAAATATTTCTCATTGTTGCCTTTGAAAAGTTTGTTGCTAAAATATATAACTTTCTGTTCTTAGTTTTTCTAAATCAACAAATGAGTTTACAGCTACTGGAAAGCTGTTACAAACTTGAGTGTCTACATCACTGACATGTGGTTAAACACAGTTGTTGAACCGATTTTTCTTCATTTATTTTTTACTTCTTTGTTAAAGCAAAATCAATGCGATTGAAAACGAGCAATTTTAGAATTACGGTACATAAATTTATGATAAAAACAGTAAATAATAAATGCGTTGACTAAGAAGTAAAAAGAAAACAATGCCTCAAACAAAGTTAACAATAGCCTGACCAGATAAGTATTTATTGAACACATTAAAAAAGGACTCATAATTGATAAAGGAAATGCTCTTTTGATCGAATTGAACATTGGATTGAACTAAGTATTAACACTAAACCAACGGTTGATACCAACTACTTACTATTTTTAATAACAAACAGTTTATTTAAACTAGTGTTTAAACTTTAATCAAAAATAATATTTAAATTTTTTTTGTTCATTCAACCCTGAAAAACGCGCGAAGCACCCCAAACCATGTGTCAATTTTTTCGTTTAAAACAATACGTCTGTTTGTTTAAGTAAAATTTGATTTTATAAAATTACCTCAGGATAAATTTTCACATTATTACTGAACGCAAATTTGAGTGATGTAAATTCTTATTGTCTAAGTGACGTCATTTGCGCTTTTTTAACAACCTAACGCATTCTAAATCATTAATAAATTATATTCTGTTGAGACAAGCTAATTAACTAAGCTGTGAATATTTTTTAAGTTTTTCTGCAGGCAAAAATTTGTTTAATAGACATGTTTATTTAAGTTTTAAAAACAATTTTTAAATTTTGTAAAATAAAAATAACTTTTGTATAAATTTTGAAGTAAGAGAAAAATATTTTCATCTTGTTTTAAGATTTATTTATAAGATAAGTAGTAACATATTCTATAATTTATTCCTCTGTAGAAGTACTTACTATCTATGTGTTATACAGTACTATTTTTTGTGATTATAAAAATCACATTTAAAGAATTACAGTTTTTTTATAACTACTGTTTTTATTTAAAGCATATAACTCCAATATTTTAAATTAAAAATTAACCTACATTACTAGGGGTTAAAAAATGTTTGTGTTACTTCAACTAATTTTTTAAAACTAAAGCTTTATCATACGTGTCTTTTTATTTTTTGTATGCTTAATATTTTTCTTTTTAAGCTAAATTAATTGTAAAACTGTTCACTTTCTTACAGATATCGTGTTAATATAAAAAAAAAACTACCAATTGCTATACAAAAAATATTAAAATACTTTATATGTACTTAAAAGTTAAGATCAAAAATCTTTTTTCTCAAAAGTTTAATCTTAATTTTAAGTAAGTTTACAGCTTCAGAAAAGCTGTTACAAATATCTACACATGGAAATGAGGTTTATAGTTTAGATACCAGATAAAAAATATGTTATTTGCTTAGCTATGTTTGTGATTTCGAGTTATTTGTGTAGTTATGACGTAATCAATAGTTAACTAAGCTTGCACCATTTATTTTTTATTTAAGAAAAAACAAATTGTTGAAAATGAATTTAACTAAAACTTACACAATAAAACTTTTCTTTTATAACATAATTGATACTGTAGCACAGTTTAAAACAGAAAAAAAAACTAGTAATATGTTTTAAATAAAATTAAAGTAAATCAGATATGTTTTATAAGATCATCAGTATTAAAATTTTTGTGAAAAGTTAGTTACCTTAAAAAATTTAAAGTGGTCTACATTAACACCAACCAGTTATTGACACAAAAGGTTATTTTACAATTCTTTTTTAATAGTTGTACTATCATAGTTTGCTTATTCGTTGTTGTTTAGATTGTTTCTTTCTGTTAAAAAATTGAATGAATTATATAGAAAGTTTATTTAAATTCAAAAAATTCAAAATCAAATTGAAAAGAAACTCACGAACACTGCGTTCTAAAAATGTTATTTATTCTAAACAAAACTTTTAGATCAATTTTAAGTAAGACTTGAATACTGTTTTCATACTTTAAGATTAATTAAAATTAAAATAATCTTATATTTTAAATGAAGAAATACTAAAACAATTATAATTATTAACAAACTGTAATATATTATTTTTGTCATTGTGAAGCAGTATGTTTGTTTTAAAATTAAAAAACTAGTTTAAAAAACTAATTTAAAAGTTTGCTTTGTAAAAGTTCAACAACGCATTAAAATTTTCTACTAAAGCTTTATCAATTTTTGTCTTAATATCTATTTTAGGTTTCTGTAACATTTTTCACTAGTCTAATAAAATTGCATTCACTATGATTTAGGTTTACTCGTACATTTAATATCAGGGAAAAAGATAGTGAATAAGTGAAACATAAGTTCAGCATGTTTTATTTAGAAAGTTCGTAACTATATTTGAAATTTTCGCTAACCGGGGGTGTTCTACATCTACAATGTTAGGGTCCTGGTTTATAACGCAAAGTGCGCTTTAACTTGTATAAGAGATGTCCCCAAGATATCGAGTAAACTATAAATGATAAATAGACTAATAAGACGTTCTTACTATTTACTAAAGGTTTACTTATACTACTGTTTAACGTAACTCGAGTCTGTGGTAATGAGTTATATTTACAATGAAATTGCGAACCAAAAAGGTAATTAAAAACTATACAACATAAAACCAACAAATCGAATTATCAATTCTTTTAAAAGACTACAATACATGAATCAGAGAAGCTAAAACTAAGTAATCGTTTAAACTTATCTTATAAGGCAGTGTAAAAGAGAACTAAATTTCCATAAAAAAGATCGAAACCATTCATAAGCTAAGTGAAGCAAAAAGCTGCAATGGCTTAAAAAGCCCACTGCGAAACAGTAAAACTCCAAAAGCCTAGATCGAGCGTGGCGTTGAGTTTTATACCAATATGCTCTCTCGAAAAGGAGAAAATGCCAATAGCATTACAAAATAATTGATACTAGAGTTGAATTTTTATTTAAACTGTTTTATTTAATAATATCGTAAATAAGTATGAAATAAATTATACTTGAGTTAATTTTCCAATATCAAGTTAACACAAAAATGTATGTCTTTCATACAATACTAGTATGAACAAAACCACACTTAAGATTTCGAGCTGTTATCACGAAAGTTTTAAAATAAAAAAAATAATTATAAAACTTTATAAGTTTTTGTTAAAATATTCTATAGCTGAAATAACTTTAAATGTCTTACTTCAATCTCAGTGTCTGAAAAAGAGAAAAAAGAAAGATAAAAAATACTGATTTTCTAACTAAATACTAATCAAGTCAAGTTAGTTTGGAGAATAAATACTCTTTAAGTAATTCCTATCATTATATAAATTACATTAAACTACTTTTAATATTTAAAGAATTAAAACATATTGAAAAAAAAATTAAAGCGCTGAGACTGCAATGTTATAAGTGTCTTTCACTATTGACTATATACATTGCCTTAGGTTAAGAAGTAAGTTAAACTACGAAATTTATTATATTTTACTTAAACTATACTGTTCACAATAATTTTTTTTTTGTTATTAGTGTTTGTGTGTTTTTAGTATTGTGCATTAAAACCGTTTTAAAATAACACTTTCTTAAATTAAATTTGGTATTTAAAAATATAATTACTTGTTGTTGCTTTATCAAAAGTTTGCTGCATAAAAAAAGTAATTCTACTTTTCTATATTTCGTTTTTTTTGAATTATTTACAAATTTACAGCTTTTGAAAAGCTGTTACAAATATTGGTAACTGCTGTTTTAGCATTTAGTTTTTTATTTGTAAATTTATAAAATTTTCAAAAGTTTAAACAATTCTAAATCAGTTTGTTGTTGTGTTTTCAAGATGTGACATAATCATTTGTAAAAACAACATAATCTTTATAATTTCTGAGTTTTTGAGAATTAAAACAGTTTAAGACTTTTTAAACTCTTAAGTTTTTTCTTGTTTGTTGAAAAATCTACTACTTGTTGTTCCTTTATAAAAGTTTTTTTCTTATAAAAATACACTTTCCGTTCTTCGGTTTACTAAGTTAAATAGATTTATGCAAAATTTATATTTTATTCGCGACCAGTTTTGGTGGCAAGAGATTGCGACGTTTTCAAGCAAAAATAAAATATCAAACTGCATATAACAATATTAGTTAATTATACTGTTGTTTAGAAACTTATTCATGCGTGAAGAATATAAACAAAAACAAAAATGTTGCATATTCGAAAATTCAAGCATATCAGAGTATATTTAGGTAAAATTGGTACTAGTTTTAAAAAAAAGTATTGAATTAATATTAATATAATGAGTCAAATAAAAAAACTGAATCCAGAGCTTTTCTTTAAAAAAAAATAAAATATTTATACCATTTCTTTGAAAAAAAAAATAATAATAAAATGTTTACACCTTGAAATTTATCTAAATGAAATTAAGAATTGTCTCAAATTGTGGTTTTAAGCCAAAAGTCAACAAAACATTAATAAAACTCAAAGTCGCTGAAGATTTCAAAATCTAATTTATGTTAAGTTAATATAACAGTCAAATTTTAAACGGATTTAATAACTATCTAAAAAAATTCTCAAAATTATCTAAGTTGAATTAAAAACTGTCTAGAAAAAATTTTTTATTTATTTTTTTTCCAATTTAAGTAAAACGTCAACAAAAACTCAATGAAAAAATGAAGAAAAATAACCTATTTTTTACTTTAATTATGATTTGGTTTAAGTTTTGTCTGCTTTCCAGTTTATTAGTAAAAATATGTTTCTGTGTCTGCATGAGTTCATTAATTCCGTTCTTTTGTTGATGCAATTTGTACCAGATTCAAGGATTATTAAAGCTACTTTTAAGCACAACCTGCATGTCATAATTCCTGGTTTTGTTTTTTTCTCCCTTTGTAATATTTTCCATTTTTTTTTGTATTTCTTATTTTCATTTTTTAATTTATGGGTTAATTTTGAGAGTTCAGTTGCTTGTTTATACTGGAGGTAATTTTTGTCATTTGGATTGCTTTTTATTGTTGTGTTGTGTGTAGATATGCGTTTTTTTAGTTGATTACCACTTAGTCCAATGTATATTTTTGTTAAATTATCTGTTTCTATTGTTGCCTGGTAGATTACATTTTCTACCCTACATTCTCCTCCTTCAAGGGGGCAAGTTTCTTTCTTTCTGCAGTTGCATTATTCATCTTTATTTACTTTGGTGTTGTTTATTACTTTTTTGTTGTTGTTTTTTATTATGGTATCAGGGTTTACTAAATTAACAAATAATTTTGCAGCTACTGGAATGCTGTAACAAATATTAGTATCTTAATATTTAATCTGTGGTTAGATAATCAGTTATATATGTATAGTAATTATTAAGCTCAATGTTGTGACTTTTAGATATGACGTAACCGTTTGATAAAACGAGTTTGTCACTTTTGCATAGTTTTTAGGTAAATTATGAGACAAAATAAAATAATGAAAAAAATTAAACAAACAAGTCAATTTATCAATACGTTGTTTATATTTATTTAATTTTACAGTTTTTAAATACTTACGTTCTAATCATAACTATTTATAAAAATCACTATATATATATATACATATATCAATATGTGTCACTTCTTAGCTTCTTTAAAAGTAATAAAAATAACAAGTTTATGTTAGACTGAATAGTAAAGCACCTATAAAAAACTTTTCTAACTGCTTTCTAAATAAGAGCACTTAAAGTGAAGAATTTGTTGGTTCGTTATTTATTGAAGTTTAAATAGCTTTTGCAAAAGACAGTCTTATAATTTTAAATTTCAATGCCTTCAATTATAACAGCTTGTTTTATGTTTTCTAACTTAAATAGATTTAAGCAAATTGTATACTTTATTCGCGACCGGTTTCGGTGGCAAGAGTTTGCGACCTTTTAAAACAAAAAATAAAGTATTAAATTGCATATAACAATCTTAGTTATTTATACTGTTATTTAAAAACTTATTCAAGCTGAAGAATATAAACAAAAATAAAATATAGAATGTTGCATATTCGAAAATTAAAGCATGTCAGAGTATATTTAGGTAAAAAAGATACTAGTTTATTTAAAAAACGAGTTGACTTAATATTAATATAAAAGTCAAAAAAAAAAAAAACTGAATTAGAGACTAAAAAAAAATACATTAATACCTTGAAATTTTTCTAGATGAAATTAAAAACTGTCTAAAAGTGTGATTTTAAGTCAAGAGTCAACAAAACATTAATAAAACTCAAAGTCGCTGAAGATTTCAAAATCTAAGTTGTGTTAAGTTAACATAACAGTCGAAATTTAAACAGATTAAAGAACTATCTAAAAAAAATTCTCAACATTTATCTAATTTAAATTAAAAACTATCTAAAATTTTTTTTTTTAGCTTAAGCCAAATGTTTACAAAAAATCAATGAATAAATCAAAAAAAATAACCTATTTTGTACTATAATTATAATTTTGTTTCAAGTTTTGTCTGCTTTCCAGTTTATTAATAAAAAGCTGTTTCTGTGCATTAGTTCAATAATTCCGTTTTTTTTTTGATGCAATTTGTACCAGATTCAAGTAATAATAAAGCTTCTTTTAAGCAACTCGGTTTTTTAACTTATAAAACTTGTCAGTATTAATGTAGTTATAGTTTATTTTATTACCTTTTATTCAGATTTTACTTTCTTAGACTTAAAAATTAGATTAACAATACATTTAAAAAAATTGTATAGCTAAAATTTTAGTAAAGCTTAGCTACACAACAACAATTTGCTTAATTACAAATTTCCAGACTAAAAATTTAGTATAGAAAAATCATAATTATTTGTACTCTAGGAAAAGAAAGCTTTTAGTTTATTGTTAAATACTTTTTATTATTCAAATAAATGTATGAAAATTTGGTTACTTAAGGCTCAATAATCGTTTTACATAAAGACAAACAACAACTTTAAATCTATTTATAAATGTGTAGTATGAGATAAAATTGTTTATAACAACTTTGTTTAACAAAAATTAAGAGTTTTAGTGACGTTATTATAATATTAAATATTTTTTTATTTTCATTTTTAAATACCGTTAATTGATTAGAATTATAACTAAAGAGATTTTATAAAAGTAATTTTATTATTAAAACTTTCAATGTTCTGTGAAATCCAAAATCAATAAAGAGAGTTACACAGTTTTCAATTTTAAGATCGGCTTCTACTTTCTCTTTAATAGAAAACATTATCTGCAAATATCAAAAAAATCATACAGGGACGCTAAAGTCTGCTTTCCAGTGATTTTGTTGCAAAATTCAGCAGCTTAGTAAAACACTCACTTCTACATAAAAATATGATCACTTATATCCAAGTAAGTTAGAACACTAAAATTTCAAAATACAAAGTAGCAATAAAAATTCAGGACTTATTTTCTTCTTTAACAAACACCAATGCGATATACCATCATGACTATCAGAATTTGGTTCTGCACAGTTGTTGAACCGATTTTTTTAATTATTTATATTGCTTTGCCAAGGCATAATCAATAAAAATGACTTACAACAAAAGCAGAAAGCACAAAGTCCCAAGCACATTAACAGTAGACTAGCCTGGTAAATGTTCATCGAACACATTGAAAAATAGCTCATCATTAAAAGAGGAAAGGCGCATCTAATTAATTCGAACTATGGCTTAAACTAAATATTGAAATTTAAGTGAAGGTTAATAACAATTACTTATTACCTTTACTATACGAGTTTATCCAAACTGTTTATAAAAACAAATGTTTTTTTTAAAACTGTAAACAATATATATTTCCTTTTGGTCAGTTATCAATGAAAATCATGTTAAGCACCCGACACCATATATTAAAATCTATTTAAAGCAATACGTCTTTTAATTAAATTTTTTTATTTTTGTAAGTTACCTCAAAATATTTGTTCTTAATACTGCTGAACGCAAATTGAAGTAATGTACATTCTCATTGTTTTAGTGAATTCATTTGTGCTTATCTCACGAACTTAGGCATCCTAATTTTTAAATAAAAATTTACTTAGTGAGACGAATTAATTATTTACGTTGTTAATTTTTTTATTTTTGTTTACGTTTTACAAAAGCATTTAAATAGTTTTTAAAAATAACTATTGGATTAATTTCGAGTAAAACTTGTAAATAACTATTTTTTAAATTTTTTTTAGATAAGTAGAAACATTTTTTATAAACTATTTCTTTCTAGTAATACATTTTTTGCAATATACAATACTACTTTTTATGATTTTCAAAAGTAAATTTTATAGAACTTAAAAATTTTTAGAATTACAAAAATATTTTTTTTAAACTTTACCTACACTACTTTGGGTGAAAAAAGTTATACTTTAACTAATTTTATATAAACTAAATTTTTACCAAAAGCTTCTTTTTATTTTTTGCGAGCATTTTGTTTTTGAACTAAATTAGTTGTAAAACTCTCACGTTCTTAAAGTTTTTGTGTTAACTTAAGAAAATACTAGTTTCTATATTTAAATTCTTATACTATTTTGTACGTGCAAAATTGTTATCAAAAAATCATGATCTTTTGTTTTTTAATAATAAACTAGTAAGTTTACAGCTACTACAAAGCTGATACAAATATATTTGAAGAAAGAAACATGCTCTATACTTATTTTATCAATTAAACTTATCATTTACCTGCTTAGCTATTTTTTTAATTTCGAGATATGACGTAATCATTTGATAGACCAAGTTCGCGAATTTTATCAATTATTTAGGAAAAACATGTTGACAATAAACTTAATAAAAACTTACAAGAACAAACCGTTCTTTTATAACAAAAGTTAATGTTTTAGCATGGTTAAAAACATAGAAAAACTTGGTACTATTTATTAATACGCTTAAACTAAATCACTTATATTTATAAATTAATCATTTTTTTAGTATCTGTATAAAATATATTATTTTTAAAATTCTTATACGTTGTACATTAACACCAAACAGTTTTTCATAAAAATGGTTTCTTAAGAAACATTTTCTTATTAGTTGTACTATCATAGTTCACTTTGTTTTCTGTTGTTTAAATTGTTTCTTGCTGTTAAAAACTTGAACGAAGTGTATAGGATTGACAGTTTATTTATAAATAAATAAAAAGTTAAAATAAAATTATTAAGAAACTCACAAACACTGCGTTCTAAAAATGTTTAAATATGTTTTAAAAGTTACTTCATTTATTGTGAACAACATTTTTTGATCAATTTTTAGTAAATTTCAATTTAGTTTTTATACTTTAAGGTTTATTAATATAGAAGAAATCCTATATTTTATATGAAGAAGTACTAAAATATTTCTATTTACCAACAAACAATAATTTACTACCTTTTTTATTTTAAAGCAGTATGTTTGTTTTAAAATTATAATCTTTGTAAGAGTTCAACAACGATTCATTTTATTTTTATTTAAGCTGCATCACTTTTTTTCATAACAACTTTTTTAGGTTTCTGTAACATTTTTTTTTAGTCTAATAAAATCGCAATTACTACGATTTAGTATTACTCATACATTTAATATCAGGGATAAAGATAGTGAACAAATTAAACATAAGTTTAGGATGTTTTATTTAATAAAATCGTAATTATATTTGAAATAAATTATATAAGAGTTAATTTTATAATTTATATTTAATAAAATAGTTTTTTAACAAAAAAATTATAAAGAAAAAATGTATTTCTTTCATATAATACTAAAAACAAATATAAAACAAACTTGAAATTTTGAACTGTTATCACAAAAATTTAAACAAAAATTATTTATTGAAGTTCATAAGTTTTTCTTAAAATATTCTATAGCTGAAAAAACTTTAAATGTTTTATTTAAATCTCAGTCTCTGAAAGATAGAAAAATGTAAGATAAAAAATGCATATTCATCTAACTAATTGCTAACCAGGACCAGCTATATTTGAAAATAAAGAATTCTATAACTAATTTCTATCATTACATAAATTATATTGAAATACTTTCAAATTTAAAGAAATTAAAGATATTGAAAAAAAATTGTATTCAAAATGCTGAAACTGCGATGTTAAAATTTTTTTCACTATTGCCTAAACCTACATTTCGAAAAAATTGCTAGTTTATACTTAGATAAACGTCGAAAATTACAGTATTTGTTCATTATTGAACAATTTAAAAGATTTAGGTAATACTTAATCAGTTCAATCTTGTTTAGTCACGATATGACGTAATAATTTGTAAAACCAGGTCATTTTGGTTGCTTTTAAGTTTTTTGTGAACGAAAGCAGCTCTAAAACTTTTTCTCCCTTAAGTTTTTTTTTTCTTAATTAAAAAATATACTACTTGTCGTAGCTTTTTTTTGTTTTTTGCTAAAATAATACAATTTCTGTTCTTAGTTTTTCTTAATTACCAAATGAGTTTGCAGCTACTAGAAAGCTGTTACAAATATCAGTGTCTACATCACCCAGTGTTTAAAAAAAAACAGTTATATTTATACACTAAATATTCATCTTACTATTGTGTTTTTTCGATATGACGTAGCTTTTTGTTAAACCTAGTTTGTAACTTTTACATAACTTTTGAGGGAACTATGAGTTAAAGTTAAATTGTATAAAAAATTTTACAAACCAGTTAGTTATTTATTTTTAATTTTAGTTTTCTTTGTTTTCACTGTTTTAAATATTTAAAATTTATTTATACTTATTCATACGAATAATTTTATCTATACAAACATGTCTCACATCATGGCTTATTTGAAATAAGTACAACACAAAGTTTATATTGAATTATAAAGTAAAGCATTTATACCAATTTTCTAACTACTTATTAATTAGAAAGAGTCAAAGTGCAAACTTTGTTGTGTCGTCATTTTCTGAATTTTTTTAACTTTTAATGTTCAATGCCTTAAACAACTAAAAGTTTGTTTCAAAATTTCTAACTTATAAGTTTTTTTAGTAATAATGCAGTTATAGTTTATTTTAACACCTGTCACTTTAATTGTAGTTCCATAAATTTCAAAAATAAAATTAAAAGTATATTAAAAAATAAATTTTAGAGCTAAAATTTAAGTTAGCTTAGTTCAATTTTAACATCAGCTTCTATCTTCTCAACCATTAAAAAACTTATCTGCAAATATCGGAAAAATCATGCTGGGACGCTAAAGTCAATCATTTCAGTGAATTTGTTAAAAAGTTCAGCAGCTTAGTGATTCATTCACTTCTACATCAAAATATGATCGCTTTCGTTCGAGAACTTGATTTTGATTGATTTTAGATTGGTAAGACTATAGAGAGGGTCCTCCTTAATTTTTACAAGTCGTCTTAATTAATAGATTTTAATCTTAGCTACCAGATATTGTTTCTGTGATGTACTTCAATTTTTTATCAGTTTTTCTTATTCTAAATTTAATGTTATTCATTGTATTTTTTTAGCTTTTATAAAAATGAAATTTTGAAACTACAAATGTAAGCTCTACTTTTTATGTGAAAACTAGTGATGTATCGGACCCACTATCCGGGTCCGGATCCGGCCGGATATTGCCATTTTTGTCTGATATCCGGATCCGGCTGATCTGGATATGAAAAAAAAAGTCCGGATCGAGTTCCGGCCGGATTCTAATTTGAAAAAAGGTCCGGATCCGGTTCCGGCCGGATCCTAATTTGAAAAAAAAATCCGGATCCGGTTCTGGCCGGATTCTAGTTTGAAAAAAAAGTCCGGATCCGGGTCCGGTACATCACTAGTTAGAACACACTATAATTTCAAAATACAAAGCAGCAATAAAAAGTTTAAGAATCATTATTCTTCTTTAACTAATATCAACCCGATAAACCAATCATAACTACCAGAATTCGGTTCTGCACAGTTTTTAAAATCATTTTTCTTCATTTATTTATTATTCCTTGCCAAAGCATAATTAATACAATTAAAATGCAGAAAATTGTTAGAAAAAAACACTAAATATTTAAATGCTTTGACAACAAGAAATAGAAACCCAAAGCTACAAGCACATTTTAATATTTTTTTCTATGTTATCAAAAAAAAAAAAATTATATGATCATTTATCTATGAAACTCCTGTGAAACCATATATCAAAATTTCTGTTTAAAATTATATGTCTTATTAACTAAAATTTGTTTCTTTTTAACAAGTAACCTCAAAGTATTTTTCTCGATACCACTGAACAAAAATTTAAGTATTGTACATACTTTTTGTCTTAGTGCGTCATTTGTGTTTATCTCACAAACTAACGCTTCGTAATTTATAAATATATTTTATTATTGGTGAGGCAAAGTAACTAGTTTACCTATGAATGTTTTTTCGTCTTTTTTATCCGTCAAACGTCTGTATAAAACAAATGCTTAAATAGTTTTAGAAACAATCTTTAGTAAAATTAACTTTTGAAATAGTATCAAATAAGACTTTTGCCTAATTATCTAATTTTAAGACTTATTTCAGATATTTAGAAACATACTTTATATTTTCTATCTAGTAGTACTGTCTATGTGTTATACAGTACTGCTTTTTATGATTTTAAAAAATAATATATGAAGAACTAAAATCATTCGGAAAATAGATTTTTTTTTTTATTATAAGCACTTGACTATAACGTCTTATTTTTAAATAAATTTAGTTTTGAACTAAATTAATTGTAATTTTTTTTAGAGCTTTTGTGTTAACTCGAGAAAAAACACTAATTCCTATATTTAAAATCTTTTAGTATTTTATACCTGAAAAAATAGTTTAGACCGAAAATTTAGATACTTAATTTTCTTAATTAACAAGTTAGTTTACAGCTTCTGAAAAGCTGTTATAAAGATTTGCTTTTAGATTGTTAGGCTCTAATATATCAATTAAATATATATACATTACTTGCTAAACTGTTTTTGTGATTTCCAGATGTGACATAATCATTTGATAAACCAAATTTGCAACTTTTTTCTAGTATTAAAGGAAATATTAGAAAATAAACTTTATTTAAAATATATAACAAAATACTTTTCATTTTTGTTAAATTTATTTCAGAACTTTCGTAGTAAGGCTCATCAGAAATTGTATCTTACTAAGTTAGAATAAGTACAAATTGAAATAAAAACTTTTGATGAGCCTTACTACGAAAGTACTAAAAAAAGTTTAAGAAAAAAGAAATGTATTCTGTAATATATTATAATATATAATTAATAATATATAATTTTAAATAAGTTATGCACGGGAAAAAAATATTCAAAGAAATTTTTTTATAAACCTGCATATACAAACTATTGTATTATAATAAAAGTTGTCATTTAAGCTTTGTTGAAAACATAGAAATAACTTAGTACTAATTTCTATAATACACTTAAAGTAAATCAATTATGTTTTTGAAAATCATCATAATTTAAACTATTGTATGAAATCAGTTTTTAAGATAATAATTAATTTGGTTTACATTAGCACCGAACAGTTTTTCCTACAATTGGTGGTTTATCAAATTTATTTTGTTATTATGATAGTTAGTTTTTTAATTTTTTGTTTATAATTTGTCTATCTGTCTAAAAAGTGAAGGAAAATATTTAGTATTAACAGTTTACTTATAAAATTGAAGGTAAAATAAAATGAAAAATATTTTTCTAAAAACTAGTTTTATTTATAATGAATAAAACTTTTGAATGAAATTTAAGTAAAAAAATAACTTTAAAGTTCTATATTTAGTTTTTCATGAACTATATGTAAACTTATTGCTTCTTCAAAGCTGTTACAATTATCGGTAACTATGGTATTAGATTGAAATTAAATAACAAGATAAATTTGCATAATACTAAATAAGCTTGTTGTTGTGTTTTCAAGATGTGACGTAAAAATAATTTAGTTTTAATTGTTTAAGTGGTTGAAATTTTTTTTTTGCTTAAAATATAAGATTTTCGTTCTTAGTTTTTTTTAACTAATGATTAAGTTTACAACTACTGGAGAGCTGTTACAATTATAAGTGTTTGTACTACTGACCTGTGGTTAAACAAAAAGTTAAATTTATATGCTAAATAACAGCTATTTATTGTGATCTTTTTATATGACGTAATGATTTAATAAATCAAGTTTGTTTGTTTTTTGTAGTATTTCAGTGAAATATTAGTTAATAAAACACACTATAAAAAAACAAACATGTAAATTTATCTACATAGTTTATATTTACTTTACTTTTATTTATTACACATATTCACTTTAATTATACTTATTTATAGATATTATTTCATATAAATATTGTAATTTATCCCATCTTAGGTTTTTTTGTAAATAAGAAAAAAAAAAGTGCTTATATTATAAGAATTACTAGAATTTCAAAATGCAAAGCAGCAACTAAATTGATAAATCATTTTTCTTCTTTAACAATCATCGACGCGATAAACCAATCATGACTGTCAATTATTTTGGTTCTGCACAGTTATTAAACCGATTTTTTCTTCATTTACTTATATTTCTTGCCACAACATAATCAGTACACATGAAAAGGTACAACTTTAGAATTAACGTACAGAAAATTGTGAAAAAAAAAACAATAATTAATAAATGATTGACTAACAACGAAAAAAAAACCAAAGCCCTAAGCGCATTAACAATAGACTGGTCAGATAAATATTTATCGAACACATTGAAAAACGACTTAAAATTAAAAGAGGAAAGGCGCTTCTGATTAATTTGAACTATAGCTTAAATTAAATATTCAAATTTAAGCGACGCTTAAATACAATTACTTATTAATTTTACTATAAAATTTATCTAAACTGTTCATCTAAGCCAATGTTTTTACTTTCATCGAGAACAATATACATTTCCTTTTGGTCAGCCATCAATGAAAATCATGTTAAGCACCCGACACCATATATTAAAATTTCCATTACGTCTGTTTAATTGAACACTTTTATCTTCATAAGTTACCTCAAAATATTTTTTCTGAATACTGCTGAACGCAAATTAAAGTAAAGTACATGCTAATTCTCTTGGTGACGTCATTTGTGCTTATTTCACGAACTTACGCGTCCTAATTTTTAAACAAAATTCTTTTCTGGTGAGACAAAGTAATTATTTATGTTGTTAATTTTTTTTTTTGGTTTATGTTCTAAAAAAGCATTCAAATACTTTTTAAAAAATAATTATTAGATTAATTTCGAGTAAAACTGGTGAACAACAATTATTTTTAAGATTTTTTTAAATAAGTAGAAACATTCTTTATATACTATTTTTATCTAGTAGTACTTTTTAAGAAATAATAACACTATTTTTTATGATTTTCAAAAGTAATGTTTTTACAATTAAAAACTTTTAAGAATTACAAAAATATTTCATTATTAACTTTACCTACACTACTTGAGGTAAAAAAAAAGTTATACTTTAACTAATTTTATATAAAATTAGTTTTTACCACAAGCTTCTTTTTATTTTTTGTGCGCAATTTTTTTTACTTTTGAACTAATTTAGTTGTAAAACTGTTCACATTCTTAAACTTTTTGTGTTAAGTTAAGAAAATACTGATTTCTAAAATTTAAATTCTTCAACTATTTTGTACGTGCAAAAGTGTGATCAAAAATATTGATATTTTGTTTTTCCTTAATTAACAAGTAAGTTTATAGCTGTTACAAACATCTTTACAAAAATAATATGGACTGTACATACTTTATCGATTAAACTTATCAATTTACTGCTTAGCTATTTTTTGATTTCGAGATATGACGTAACCATTTGATAAATCAAGTTTGCGAATTTTATTAAGTATTTAGGAAAAAAAAGTTTACAATCAACTTAACCAAAACATACACGAGCGATCCGTTCTTTTATAACAAAAGTCAATGTTTTAGCATGGTTTAAAACTAAGAAAAACTTAGTAGTATTACAAATAAACTTACAGTAAATTATTTATGTTTTAAAAAGTCATTATTATTTTAGTATTTGTATACAATCTATTTTTTTTTTAATTCTTATATGTTGTACTTAATACCAAACAGTTTTTCACACAAATGGCTGTTTAAGAAATATTTTCTTATCAGTTGCACTATCATAGTTTACTTTATTCTCTGTTGTTTAAATTGTTTCTTTCTTTTGAAAACTTAAACGAAAGTATATAGGATCGACAGTTTATTTAAAAATAGATAAAAAGTTAAAATAAAATTGGAAAAAAAAACTCACAAACACTGCGTTTTAAAAATGTTGAAATAATTATTAAAAGTTGTTTTATTTTATGTTAAACAAAAACTTTTGATCAATTTTAAGTAAGATTTGAATTTAAGTTTTTACACTTTAAGGTTTATTTATATAAAAGGAGTCCTATATTTTGTATGAAGATATACTAAAATATTTCTATTTACCAACAAACTATAATTTACTATCTTTTTAATTTTTTAGCAGTATGTTTGTTTTAAAATTATAAGCTTTGAAAAATTTCAACAACGCCTCAAATTTTTTTATTTAAGCTGCATCATTTTTTTTCATAATAACTTCTTTAGGTTTCTGTAACATTTTTCACTAGTCTAATAAAATCGTATGTACTATGATCTAGTTTTACTCATACATTTAATATCAGGAAAAAATATAGTGAATAAGTTAAACATAAGTTTAGCATGTTTTGTTCAATAAAATCGAAACTTTATTTAAAATAAATTATACTACAGTTAATTTTTTAATATACATTCAACAAAAAAGTTATTTAATAAAAATTGATTGTCTTTCATACAATACTAGTAAAAAATGAAAAACTAACTTGAAGTTGGAACTGTTATCACGAAAGTTTCAAAAAAAGTTAATTTTAGATCTTTATAAGTTTTTTGTTAACATATTCTATAGCTAGAAAAACTTTGAATGTCTTACTTGAATCTCAGTTTCTGAAAGATAGGAAAATACAGTTTTTGTAATTAATTACTTACTAGGACCAGTTAGTTTGGAGATAAAATAATTCTATAACTAATTTCTATCATTTTATAAATTATATTGAACTACGTTTGAAAAAAAAATGTTTAAAGCGCTTAGACTGCAATGTAATAAGCGGTTTAAACTACATATTGACTAAACCTATATTATTTTAGGTTAACAAGTAAGTTTAACTACGAATATTTATATGTATACTTAAACCATACTGTTCATCCTAAACAATTTTTGTTATCAGTGTTCGTTTGTTTTTTTTTTATTGTAAATTAAAACAGTTTTAGAATTTTAACTTTTTTAAATTTATATTGGTATTGAATAATACAATTACTTGTTGTGGTTTTATCAAAAGTTTTAAGCAAAAAAAAAGTAATTTTACCGTTCTACACTTAGTTTTTCTTGAATTAATTACAAATTTACAGCTTCTGAAAAGCCGTTACAAATACCCCAATTAACGTTTTAGCATGTAGTTAAGAAAATGGATAAATTTAAACAATACGAAACCAGCTTGTTATTGTGTGCTCAAGATGTGACGTAATCATTTGTAAAAACCAGGTAATTTTTTTAACTTCTAAGTTTTCTGTAAATTAAAACAGTTTTAGAGTCTATAATCTCTTTAGTTTATTTTGCTAGTTAAAAAATCTTCTACTTGTTGTTGCTTTATCAAAAGTTTTTTGCTAAAAAAAAACACATTGTGTTTTTATTTTTTCTTTTTTTACAATTGAACTTACAGCTACTGGAAAGTTGTTACAAATTTGAGTATCTTTATGACCAACCTGTAGTTCAACAGTCAGATGTATTTATATACTAATTATTTTGTTCATAGTATCTAGCTTTTTTCTTATTATCACTAGACAAATGTATTTAGGAGTATAAAGATCACTATTTAGTAATTCCGCCTTCGCGATAATCACAAGCAAATAAACTAAATAATAATATTTTGTTTTTTTTTTTGCTTGTGATAATCTTAAAGCAAGAGCAATTTTAAAGCAATACATTCAATAGAACTTTTTATTTATTTATATAAAGCCTCTCTTTAAGTGTGAAGCTCTCTGAAAATTTATAGTAAATAAAAACAAATCGAATAGTAATCTTCCTTTATTGTACCAACATATGTTTCTGTGTGTTAACGAATCAACACACTTCAACTGGGTTCTGTAAAAATTAATTACTATAATGAGAGAATAGAAGCATACAATAAAGTAAGTGTATACATGTTTTGATTAAAATAAAATACTTTCTACAGATAATAGTTAATAATAGGTAAAAAAGCACGGTTTATCTGTGATTTGAATACAGGCTCCCAATTAAACTTGGAACTTAACATATAAAGGTGTGAAGAATTATAGTCGGACAGTAAAGTGATAGAAATTTATAGTAAAAATCTCAAGATAATGTAAAAGATAAATACCTGAATTTGAACTGGAAAAAAAAATAAGTAAGTGATAAGATAAATAATAAAACAATTAAACAGTTTATAGCATTAAGTTAATGTAGTTTCTACAAGTCTCAATTTTAAATTCCACTGCTTTAATAAGTATTTTTTTTAGAATTAATATAAGTATCTGAACTACAAATATAATTTTAATGTTTTATAAACTTTTTTAGATTTTTTTAGATTTTTTCTATAACCCTGCGCTAATTTAATATTAAAAAACAACAATATTTAATAAATTAACTAACACTTAAAGTTAGCCTGCTTTTGACATATTTAAACTTTTGTAGATAAAATTTGTTATAAGAAATCAACTCTTAATCACTAAATGTAGGTTTGTTATACTATTTGAGTGTTTAACTTAATTCACCTATATAGAAACGTAAATAAACAATAACAAGCTTTTAGCAGTAACGATAGTTTATTTTCTAAAAATAAATTAATGAAAATAATAATAGTACACTTTTTGTTTTTCAAGTCAAATGAGTTTATGTAAAAGAGGCAAAAACAAAACTAATTAAATTCAAATTTATAAAAAACAACACTGAGTCATAAAAACGTCAGTGTTATAAAAACGTCAAATATACAAAACTCTCAATTTATCACAACAATCACCTTATACAATACTGTCTATTTTAGGGCGGTAAATTCAAACCGTTAAGTTAAGAGTTCTTGGAAATTAAAACCGCAGACAATATTTAAATTCTTATGTTTCATTAATTTAATTTTGTTAATAGTTTTCTTTATTTACATTTTTTGTATTTTATAATCGCATTTTGGTCTTTTTCCGTATCCAATGAAGAAACCTCTAGTTTGCGAATGAGTGCTCCTGTATAATTAATTTGTTAACTAATATTTAATTTCTCACTTTAAAACACAATACTCTATCTAGAATAAACACTTTAGTTTCTAGATATCTCGTTATTTAGCTTGGTAAAATTTATTATTTAAATAAGAATCAAAAGTGCAATCGAAAACTGTTTAGATAGCTTAAAAAGTATAAAAATATACAACTCTTTTTAAATGCTTATCTTTCTTTAAGTTAGACCTGAAAAAACAAAAAAAAAACAAAGTTACAAAAAACTATGGACCTTTTATGCTTTTACAACTGAAAAACAAATCAAATTATTTTTTAAAGCTTTATTATTTTATAACTTAATACTTTAAGTTAACTTTTGATAAAAACTATATAGCTTCCGATGTTTTAATGATTATTATGTAATCATAAATTGATTATTTCAAAAATCAAAATACCAACCAAATTAATTTTCACAAAACTAGATGAAAACAACTTTACTTTGCAAGATAAAAATACATTAATCATTTAAATTTGAACATGTATGTTAGTTAAATTTTAAATATTAATTTAAGACTTAAATTTACAAAAAATGTTCCTTTTAATTTGATTTAAAAACATAAAACTTATACTAGAGTGAGAAAAGTGTATTTATCAGATTCTACTGCTAATCTAGCCAAACTACTAGAATTGTTAATAAATTAATTACTGTTGTATATTTTTAAACAATATTTTACTTCGTAAGTATAAATTTTTTATCAAATAACTTATGACTAACACTTTTTTATGACAACTATTTATACTTTGAAGTAGTAACTATAGAAAAAACTTGAAATCCAATTTAAGTTAAGATTTAAAAAAACCTGCTTGAACAGACAGTTTATGGTGTTGTAACTTTTAAGAGATTTAATATTTACGCTGAAAACTTTACAAAATTTATGTATTTACAAGTACTTTTCAAATACAAGAAAGAACGACATTTTTTAAGGAAGAAAATAAAAACTTGCTTTTTACCACGGGAGTTTCCTCATCATTAGATACAAGAACTACTTCAGAACTTCTCTGTGAAATTATTTCTGATATGGTATGTTCATAGCTCGAGTTTACACCTGTGTATAAAGGTTATTTACAGTTTATAGAAACAATGAAATATTTGTAGATATATTTTATGGAAGAAAAAAAAACTTACTTTTTTCTACAGGCATTTTTTCTTTATCTGATACAAGAACTACTTCAGGACTTCTCTGAGAATTTAATTGTGATATGGTATGTTTATAGCTTCTGTTTACATCTGTGTTTAGAAAATATTTAGAGTTTATACAAACAATGAATAAGTTTTTAGATTTATTTATAAGTCTTAGTGTATACAATTTAAAAAATAATAACAAAAGTTTATCGTGTTTTTTAAAACTTTCTTCTAAAATCAGATGATTGTTTTAAATAGTCAAGTATATTTCAATTGGTTATTTAAATGAAATATTTAAATTAGAAAATAAGTTTCATCAATGATACACATCCACCCAGAACAACTTTTATATATTTACCCCAGGTTAAAAATCTTGATTAAAATCATAAACAAAAAAACAAACTTTTTTGAATTGATTGCGCTTCAGAATCCTCATTTTCAACGTAACCTTCTTTCCATTTGTTCACTGATTCCGAAAAAAGAACATTTTCTTCAGAATCTTCCTCTAAAAGCGAATAGTCTTTCAAACTTGATAGAGGATCATGGTTGTGTTCATTTTTTATTTGAACAACGACATCTCCGTCTGTTACGATCTACAAAACACAACATCTTGAATTTAATTTTAATGCTATGACTTACACAATAATGAAGAACTTATCTAACTATATTTTCACCATAATAAGAATAAAACCATAATAACGAAAAATTTAAATTGAAATATTTTTTTTGTTTTAACAACAAAGCTGTAAATGTGATCAAAATATATGTTAACTACAAAAGTTGTAAACAGAAATATAAAGAAGTTTAAAGTTAACAAAAAGTAATTTTTTTTAAATTTCGTAAAACTACAACTAATCCGAAATATTCTTTTAGTTTATTTAGAACAACATACAGTGAAATAAACGGTAAAAATACATAACTAGCTACATCATTACTTAAGCAGATAAAACAAAAACAAGAACGGTTTAACCTTGGACTAGTTATTTATGTAGTTTCATTAATCTGTTAATTGGTATTTTTAGTCTTTAGTACCTTTTATGTTCTAGAACTCTAAGTTTTAAAAAATTTTTAAGGTTTTGAATAACAAATTACCTCTGAGTTGTTGCTATGGTTTAAATATATTTCGTTTTTTTCTAATTAATAGTAGTAATAACAGATTATGTTAAAACAAACTTAATTTTATATTGTTTAGAAAATTAGTTTAGAAATGCAAAATATCTTTTTGTACAGATTGATGATTGCATCACTTGAAAAATACACCAGACTATAAACTAAAAACTTTTATAACAGTATAAGTTTTTCTAGCTAAATAAATATTTTTAAAATAAAATATTTTTGTTTTTCAGAAAAAATGTTCTAGAAAACTTCTTAAAGCTGCAATCTAAGTATTTAAATTTTTTAGTTTTAAATTATAAATCAAGTTTTATATAATACTAACTGTATAAATTGTTTAGATGTCAATGCACTTTTTAAAATGTTAATATTAGACTTTTAAATAAACTTTAAACATAGAAGCTAAATTTTGTCTAGTTAAGTGGTATTTTTTTAAATATTATGGAAGTTTGTATTGATGTTTTAATAAGTATGTTAGACCTTTAGTAAAACAAACTAAGTCATAAGCTTTAGTATTAATAAAAGAAGTTTTCAATAATAATTTTATATGTTATATAACTTTATATTTTATTTAGTTTAATCATAACACTAATACTGTTACACTCACATTTAGATATTAATTATAAATTTTGTAACTAGTTGTTCATCTAACATTTAGTTTAGTTTTTGTTTCTGTAAACATAGTTTGCAATAATCCACAAAACATTCGTCAACACTGCTCTCTCAAATCTATAAAAAGTTTTTGTACTTTGAATGGTCTAGTGACGTCATGCGTTTTTACCCGTGAAACTTTATCTTGATTTTTATAATAAATATCAGCAGTAACTGGTAGTTTTTACCTGTAAACTTTGTTACCAGTAACTGTAATCTAGTTTAAAAAGTTTTAAAGACAAAATGCCAGTTTATTGTTTAAAAAATAGTTAATTTAAACTAATATTTTTTTCATAAATTGCGTTTTTATTTTTTTGTCAAATAATTAGACTCTAAGAATTATAATGCTTTTAGCTGCATCATATTAAGTATCATTTTTAGAATTGCATATAAAGCTACAACTAATTTTTTAACTAAAACTTATCAAATAATTTTGAAGGAAATAACTTAAAAAACACATATATATTATTATGTTTTTATTTATTTTGGTTTGTTAAATGCATTAAATTCAAAAATAAGTAATATTTAAATTATACAAAAAAAATTCAGAGCTAAAACTCATAAAACAAAACCAAACATGTTTAAACTAGAGTTTGAAGTAAAACATAAATATTTTTTAATTAAAACAGGCAAATTCAAATGATAGTTCATGCTACCTTTAATCGTTTAGTGACGTCATGAGTGTTAATTTGTGAACTAAAGCATCCAAATCCAATTAATATAAATTAGCTCTTGCAACACGAAATCCTAAGTAAGCTGTCAATATCGTTCGGTTTTTTTCAAGCAGGCAAACACATTTGAATTCGAAATATTAACCTTTTTTAATTTATTTTATTAAAAACACTTTCTAATAAAGTTCAAGTATAACATAAATATAGTTCTCAAATTTAGAGGTATGATTTTTAGAGTAAAGACTTAAGTTATAAGAAGAAATACAAAAATACTTATCTATGTACTTACACAATGTTTTTTTTTTTCATTTTGAAGCAATATGTTAAAATAGAAACTACAAGCTTCGTAAGTGTTAAACACTGCATGCAAAATTTTTATTATTTTTGTTTTATTTTTTTTTTAATACTCATATTAAGTTGCTAAAATTAGTTAAGTGAACTACTCTACAACAACTTTTTTTTTAGTTTCTAAACTCTATAAGATTGAGATTCAATATGTGGTATCTTTGCGCCGTAGGAGTATAATAACTATAATTGATTTTCTTACAAACAAAACACTAATTATTTGTAAACAATACATTTATATTAGCCTCTCCTATGATAATGGTTCAAGCAAAACTAAAATTTATAAAAGAAGTGATAAATATCTACTAATAATTTATTAATACCATTAAAAAAAAAGTGAGTAAAATAAATAAGATTAGTAAAAAATATAATTAAACAAGAGTAAATATAGTTAAATATAATAAAACGAATAATAATGTCTTTCTAGCTAAACTATAGAATAAAAAGATAAAAATAAATTTTTTTAACTACTCAAGCTTTTAAAACGTTAAAATCATAAAAAGAATACTTAAGGTTAAAATTGTTATTCTGAAATGTCAGAATTTTCTATAAAGAGTACAATAAAGTTACTAATTAAGAGCTTATTTTTTTGCATTTTATTAATAAACATAAATAGTCTTATTTTTTATCTCACATTTTCTTAACAATTTATTAAATAACAGTTTTAAAACTTTTAGAAACTAACGGAGCTTGAAACTAGCCTAGCAAAACCAAGGCTATTTCATTATATCAAGTCAAATTGTCAGTGCGATGGACCCAGGCATCAAAACTGAGATCACTCAAACTAAAATACATATAACGAAGAGATGAAGATGAAAATAAATTTTGTTAAAACCAAAATGAAAAACATAATTTAATTAATTTTATACATATAGACAAAAAAAAGGAAACAAAATTATCACAAAAGCTTATCCTTAATAGCATATTTACGCTTTGTTAACCTTGACTTTTGTCCTCTGTAAAAAAATCATTAATAAAACTTTCAACAACTTATTAGATCCAAAAACAATAAATAGAGTTACATAGTTTTCCATTTTAACATCATCTTTTAACTTCTCACAAAAAGAAAACCTTATCTGCAAATATTAGAACAATTATACAGGGACGCTAAATTCAATCGTTTCAGTTAATTTGTAGAAAAATTCAGCTGCTTAGCAAAATCCACTTACTTCTACACCAAAATATGATTACTTTTATTCATCAGTTAAAACACATCAAAATTTCAAAATACAAAGCAGCAATAAAAGTTCAGGATTCATTTTTAATAACTAACAAACATCATCATGACATCAGAATTTGGTTCTGAAAAGTTGTTAAACCGATATTTTCTTTATTTATTAATAGTTTTCTACCAAGGAATAATCTATACACTTGAAGTGCAGAAAATAGTAAAAATACTCTTAATATTTAAATTCTTTGATTTTAAACAAAAAAAATGAAACCCAAAGCCACAAGCACTTTTATTCAAAATCATCTCAATTTTAATCAAAAAAATATTTTAACTTTTTTCGGTCATTCGTTCATTAAACAACGTGAACCATATCCATATGTCAAACTTCAGTTCGATACAATACGTCTGTTTAATTAAAATGAATTTTATTATATGAGTTACCTGAAAATACTTTTTCTCTTTATTAATAAATGCAAATTTGAATTATGTACATCCTAATTATCTTAGTGACGTCATTTGTGCTTATTTCACAAACTAACGCATCCTAATTTATAAATAGGATTCTTTCTTAGTTAAACTAAGTAATGAACTTATCTAAGTATTCTTTAATTTTTTTTTTGAAGGCAAATGTTTGTTTGACAGAGATGGTTTTATACATTTTAAAAACAACTTTTTAATAAAAATAACTTTTGGATAAATTTCAAGTAAGAATAAAATATAATTATATTGTTTTAAGATTCATTTCAGATAAGTAGAAACATATTATATATTTTTTTACTCTCTAGTAGTGCTGCCTAAGTGTTTGAAACTACTAATTTCTTGACATCTTAAGTAACATATAAACATTTACAAACTTTTATAAAATATAGCTTTTATTTAATGCATTTGACTGCATTGTTTTATTTTCAATTTAACCTACATTACTTGGGGTTGAAAAAATAAGTTAAACTTATATAGTTTTTATATAAAGTAAAACCATATCTTGTTATTTTTTGTGAGCTTAATGGTTTTATTTATGAACTAAATTAGTTGTAAAACTTTTCACATACTATCAATTTTTGTATTAATTTATATGAACAAAAAAGTATTGATCAAAAATCTATACGTTCATTATTTTCTTAATTATTTAGTAAGTTTACAGTTTTTGAATACTGTTACAAATATTTCCAGAAACAGATGAACCCTTGAATTAATTTATCAACTAGTATTATATATTCTTTGCTTAGCTACTTTTGTGATTTCGAGGTATGAGGTAATCATTTGATAAAACAAGTTTGCAACTTTTATCTAGTATTAAAAAATAATTAGTTGAAAATAACTTTTTCAAAAAATACACAACAAACTAATTTTTTATAACAGAAATTAATGTTTTAGCTTAGTTTAAAACAAAGAAAAACTTACTTCTATTTTTTTTAACACAATTAAAGTAAATCAATCATGTTTTATAAAGTCATCATTATTCAAAATTAATTTTAGTATCAGTACTATCACAGTTTTTTTTATAAACTGATTTTAATAAAACAAAATTGTTAAAACAAAATTGAAAAATATACTCATAAACACTGCGTTTACACCTGTTTACTGTGATTTTGAAATATATTTTACAATTAGTTTTATATATAACAAAAAAAAACTTACGGATTGGATTAAAGTTAGACTTGAACGTAGTTTTAATGATTTTAAATTTATTTGAAAATAGAAGAAGCATACGTTTTATATGAAGTAATACGAAAGTTTTGATTTACTAACAAACTGTAATTTATTATATTTTAAAATTTTAGACGGTTTGTTTATTTTGGAACTATAAGCTTCGTAAAAGTTCAAAAATGCATAAAAGCGTAAAACTCTACATTAAATTTCATTATAATGTTTAATATAGGTTTCTGTACTATTTTTACTAGTTTATTAAAATAAAATTTACCATGCTTTAGTTTTACTTTACAAGTAAATTTAGGTAAATCAATTGTGAATAAGTTTAAATTAAGTTTAGCATGCTTTATACTATTAAATCTTAACTATGTTTAAAGTAAAATATGCTAGAGTTAACTTTTTAACATATAGTTATGAAATAAATGTGTATCTTATACATTATACTTTTAAAATTTAAACTAAACTTGAAGTTTTGAAGTGTTACCACAAGTTTGAAATAAAAAATAAGTTTCAAAATTTTATAAGTATTTTGTTAGAAGATTTTATAGCTAGATAAATTTGTAAAACTTGACTTCAATCTCAATCTCAAAAAGAAAGAGAAATTAGGCTACAAATTAAACATTTTATTTATTTTTCACCGACAAGAGGAGCTAATTTAGAGAAAAGGAGCTCTATTTTTCTTATTATAATAAGCAGTATTCAGTACTTTTGTTATTATATTAAGAAGTAATATTAAAAGAAATAAAACATTTTAAAATTAAAACTTAAATTTAAAGCACTTGATTACAAGGTTTTTTAATTTTGTGATAACCTACTTTACTTTTAAATGAAATATATAAGTTAATGCTATGACTATTTATATTTTAACCTGAGCTATAGTTGTCATCGTATGTTTTTTTTTAATTAAAACTGCTAAAAACTTAGTACTCTTTTAAAGTTTGTCGAGGTAGATTAGAGTAAAAGTATTGGCTGTTGCTATATTAAAAGTTGTGTGCTCAAGAAAAATACCTTAATTTATCTGTTTTCAGATTTTTAAAATTTAGTAAACAAATTTACAGTTACTGGAGAACTGTTTCAAATATTGATACGCAAGCGGAGTCACTTAGTTTACTATGTCACTTAGTTTACATGTATTCATACAACATTTATCACCTATATTGTGATTTCAGTATACGACGTAACAGTTTGAGAATTTAAATTTGCCATTTGTACATGGTAATAAAAAATAATTATTTAAGAATTATTATGCTTAAACTTATTAACTTGTATACATGACATTTATATCTGCTTTATACTTACTATATACTTTTATTTTGTTTGATTTTATTTATATTTGTATAAGTCACATTATAGTTTGTTAGAAATAAAAAAAAGCTTAGTAAAAATCTCATTATAATTTCAAACTTAAAGTAAATTAGTTAAGCTTTGTTAAGTAATCCACTTCTCTTTTTTAATATTTGCAAAAATCAACATATTAAAGTGTACGTTTTCAGTGATCTACACCTAGCAGTTTATTTTTGAAATGTATAAACTTTAAAGTTTGTAAAAAATCAGCGGTTTAGTTTATTTTATTACTGACTAGATAAAATGTATTGTTTAAATTGTATTACTAATCTTTTACCTAAATAATAGGATTAAAGCTAAACTTTCAAAGCAAATTATAAAGTATAAAACTTGAAAAAGCTTGAAAACACAAACAGGAAAAAAATTTAAAATAACTTTTTGTCTAAATAGTTAATATAAAAAAAAATAGTTAATTTGAAGTTAAAAAAGTTGTTTTTAATTTATCATTTATTACTTTTTTTTTTAATTAAAAATAACTTGGTTGAAAAAGAGACAATAGTCATCTTTCTCAAAGACAAATAACAATTTAAAGTTTGACAATAAATTTCTAAAATAAGTTAAATTTTTAATAATGACGTTTTTATTGAGACAAACGTTTTAGTTGCTGTAATAAAAAACTTTTTGTATATATTTTTTTTCAGAATTCTAAATAACTTCAACTTAAAAAAATTTCAATTAAACAGAGTCAATTTTACGATTTATTCCAAGTTAACAACAAAGTCCAAAGTCTATAAAACATTTGTATTTTATGATCATAAACTGTTTATTTTTTTAAAGGGTTATTGCTAGTTTTTCATTTAAATCTTTTTGTATAATGTAAATTTTGATAAAATATTTTTATTACTCACTTTTTCATTTCGTAACTAACTAGGTACAAGTGGTAAAATATTATGTTTTGTTTATAAAACAAGATTTTCAAAAATTTGAAAGTTATTTATGGTTTACGAATAAAAATAGAAAAAAAAATTATAGTAATACTCGATTATTAACAGCAAAATAATTCTTATACAGATAAGTCTTATTAATAGTTTTATCATTAAAAAACATAGTTAAATTTACCACTGTAATTGTTTTCAATGTATATTAATTTATTTAAAATTTATGAAGCTATGTGTTATTTTTTAATACAATAATTAGATACTTTTAAATATCAAGTTTTTAAAGTAGCAACAAAAAATGTTCTATTTCTCGTTTAGTTATATTTAAAATCGTCTGCATAAAACTTAAAATCTTCATATCAAGCCATTTTTTATTAAAAATGAAATACATCAGCTACTCAAGAGCTGTTTGAAATTTTAAATAACATGCTTTATCATTATCAATTTAAAATCAGGCGAGTTTAGATACTGTTTTAGGTTGTTAATTGTTAGAGTTTAACGAATAGCCTCAGCATTTAGATATGTTAAAAAAAATATATCAAAAAAAACAATTTATATACACACATGTATCTAACATTATAGACATATTAAATTTATTTTGAACTTTACGTCAAAAGGTAGATTTTATATCTGAAATGATTTTAATTTTAAAATTCATCAATAGTTCAAGCAAATATTTCAAGCTTTTATATGATTTAAAAACGAGAAAAAAAAATTAATAAATTTGAAATTTTTCTCTTTTTTAAAAGTATGCTTAAGAATTTAGACTCTATTATCAACTTATTTCAATTTATTAAAAAACAAGCAAAAATAAATTAAAGCTATAACGTTAAAAAAATTAATAAATAACAGTGTATATATAAAATAATACTGCAGTATTCAAAAAATGTTTAAGCTCGTGTTTTATAGTAATTGACATATTTATATTAAAATTTCAAAGTAGTTTTTATTTAGATTAAACATTTAAGATAGTCTTAAGTAAGATAAGTAGTAGATAAGTAGTAAGATAAAACAATTTTCAAATCTAATTTCATATGAAGTAGAGTTATGTAATTTTACTGTAGTTGTAAAAAATAAATACTTATTTTATATATTAAAAAAGATTTTTTTTCAAAATTACTAATTTTAACAAAATGGTTAGTTTACTGAATTATTCAAAATATGCTCGAAAACTTCATATTAAAGCATTCAGATTTGTTTTAAATTCAGCAACTGAGTACATAATTGTAATTAAATAACGCACATGTTAAGCGGGAAAACTTTAATTTATAAACAGTATAAGTGTAAATCAAACAAGTCTTCGTGGCGCAATCGGTTAGCGCGTTCGACTGTTAATCGAAAGGTTGGTGGTTCGAGCCCACCCGAGGACGACTTTTGTTATTAACTTTTAATAAAGTGTGTTTTCCTTTACTTTTGATAATAAGACTTTTTGTTTTATTAATACTTAGCATTAAAGCTGTTTTTTTTTTAATTTTCTTAAACTTTGTGCTTAAAATAGTAAAACATAAGTCACTATTTTAAATTGTCTAAATTGTTTAAGTATTACTGTCTTCTTTTTTAAAATTTTATACTGCTCAAAACAGTTTAAGTATATATTTTTTGCGTTCACATAAGTCCAATTAGTCACGTATTAATTAATGAACCGCTATATTAAAGTTCTTAATGAAATATTTTAACGAAAGCATCCACAACTTTTATAATTAAGTTCACAAGTTTTCATTATAAGGTAGAAAATATTAAAGAAATTAATTTTAAACTTAGGCTATTTCAACATAATAAAAAATGTTCCCAGACCGGGAATCGAACCCGGGCCGCGTGGGTGAGAGCCACGAATCCTAACCACTAGACCACCTGGAAGGACGTCTACAAACAACTTTTCACGTTTATATTATGTTTTTTGCATGCAGAGTGTTTTAAGTGAATTGTTTTATACGATACTTTGAACTGAAAAAAGTAAGCTTTAGTTAAAACATTTTAGCAAAGATTATTTTTATTTAAATGGCTTCTAAAGAACTTTTGTTTAATATAATTAAACTTTTCTCAAATACATCAAGATAAAGTTTTTGAAGTTCTAACCACTTTCACTGTCTAATACATATTTAATGTGTAAAAGTTTTTATTTCATTATTACTCTATTATGCTCAATAACTGAAATACTGTATTTGTGTTTTGAATTGTCTTAAACTATGTGTATTACTTAATTTTTCTGTAACATTTAAACTTGCTTTTCAAATAACGTTTGTTTGCATAGTAACGTTTTATTTTATTTAGCTAGAGTAAAACATATACTACTAATCTACTTTAAAAAATCACTCTCTTCAACTAGAAAACTATTTAAACTTAAACATGATCTACCTTTATTCAATTCGAAAAAATATAACATATTACTGTTGATTACATTTAAACTTTAGTGCATATATTAGTAATCAAAACTACTAAATCATGTATGTGGTAAACCTTTATGCTCTTTGTTATTATTTTAAGCTAACTTATGTATGTTATTTATGAACAAGCGTTTTAAAGATACAAAAATATTTTCTATAACAAAATATGTTAAAGCAAATTTTATATAAGGAGTTAAAGTGAAGCAGAGTTTTAATCTAAAACTATTTTTTAAGACAAGAGCTTTTTATTACTTATAAAACTATAATAAATTGAAATCTTTTGAATAAGTCTCATAACTATGTAAATAAATATTATTATTATAATTTTTTCTTATGTTGACCAAATTTATTATATATATATTCGTATAAACTAATAATAATAAAATTTTATATTGCAGTAACAAAAAACGCTCTAACCAGGATTCGAACCTGGGTTGTCACGGCCACAACGTGAAGTACTAACCACTTTACGATTACAGCGAGAAGGTAGCAGAGGATGGTTTCGATCCATCGACCTCTGGGTTATGGGCCCAGCACGCTTCCGCTGCGCCACTCTGCTGTTTGTAACTGCTGCATATAGCGTATGTATACTTGAAGATTTGCTCTAAGCTTAATGCTTACTTATATACTTTTGTTGATGCAATTAAACTTACTTAAAATTTACTCATTTGCCTTGCTATTTAAACTTTAATTTAAACTTATGTTATTTTCAAGCTTTGTATTTATTATTTTTATGGTAAAATTTAAAATAACTTAAATTGCAACATGATATGACCAAAAGCTATTTTAGTTTTATATATTTATCAGTTTCCTAAACTGAAGTTGATTTTTAACTATCTAATATCATACATCTATATATTATTTTATTTTTATTCTTGTTTTTTACTCTTTGAAAACAGCCAAAATATATTTCAGCCTATGTTATACAAAAAAAAATTAATCTTAAATAAAACTTTAACTTTTTTTTTATGAAACTGAGAGGTTTTTCTAATTTTAAACAGCAGTAAACATCATAAAAATTAATGTTGTCTCTAAATGATAAATAAGCTTTTAACTTTGCTAATCAACCGAACTAATTCAAGTGTTGTAAACTTTTTGTTCGTTTTAATTCATACAAATAAATGTTTTCATGTATATGTTATAATAAGTACTGATTGCAAAGTACTATTAAGGGTTAAAAAACTTATAATTATGTGCTTAAAAAAGGATAAGTACAACTTTTATACCATAATTGAGTTTAAAATTTTAGCTTAATCTTACTGTATTAGCCTAATACACATTTAAACTTGTAATTTCAGTAAACTAAATTAACTTTTTTCTAAGTTTTGAAAACCACATTAGCGTTTTGTCAGTTAATTTACTTGATTACTAAAATAAATTGCAAATATCTATAACTTTAGTAACTAAGTTACAACTTTAAACATTAAACACTAAAGCTTATTTCTAGTTTGTATATTTTAAAACATCTTTTCAATGTTAGAAATTTTTTGATTAATAAGTTAAAACTATCTAAATCTAAACCATAAGAAACTATATTGAAAAAGTTTTAGGCCTAAAACAAGATCTTTATAAAATGGAGTAAAATAATAATACTAAAGTTTTATGTTTGAAATTTTTCGAAGTTGTATTCACTAATTAAAAAAAGATAAAGTAATTATCATTTGAAATAGTCCATTAAAAACAAAAGCAAAAGTGCGTCGACCGGGAGTCGAACCCGGAACTAGTGCTTGGAAGGCACCAATGCTAACCGTTACACCATCGACGCTTGTAGAATCGTTGAATAAAAAGATTATAAACGCAAGCGTAACTATTAGTAAACTGAACATGCAAAAGTATTGTTTTGTATTTATCTTTTGAATTGGTCTATTTAAACAGTGTTTTAAAACTTAGCTAATTTGTTGCCTTTTTATTTATCTAATTTTCATAATAACTATAAGATTTTTTTTAAGCAGTTAAGGTTACTACATACTGAAATGTAAACCAGCTACATAAGATAAAAACTTAAACAGCTGAAATGTTTTTTATATAGAAATTTTTCTAAATTAAACTTTAACACAATAAGCGTACATTTAACTTAGTTTAATAAATTTCAAAACTAACTTTTTTTAATTTTAAAATACAATTTACAAATTTAAGCTTTAGCATTTATATTTAATACAAAATCAGTAAGTAAATTTCATAATAATACAGTAAAAGCAGATTTTAATTTGCTAGTTAACCTTTTCTGTTACTTTATATTCTTGAGTTTTATTACAAAATTTTAAAAAACTTGGTTTTGTCTTAACTCTGTTATGAAAATAATATTTAATTTTCTATTTTTAATCTTGCGGATAAAAACGGAGTTTTTTGTAAAAATAAATACATTTTATAGGATTTCTAAAAAAATTTTTCTAAAATCTTAAAACAATATTGTTTATTAATTAGGAGTTAATTTCTTTCTGATGAAAAAAAAATATTTTGATATAAAATAGACAACATTTTGAAAGTATGGGGCAATTGGAAGTAATTGGTGAAAACGACGCTCTATTTACCTAATTATCATGGGCAACCCGTGGTCTCCAATATCTGTATTGAGACATTAGAGACCACGAGTTGCCTGAGCTTTAGGAATATTCTAATAGGAATCAGACGCCTAATCCGTTAAAAAACGGAGCGAGAAAATAATTTAAATAATTACTAATCAACTTTTTAACGAGTTTAAAATCTTGACAATGTCAATTGCAATAATGTTTTATTTTGCGAAGTTTTACTTAAATAAAAGTGAGAAATATTGTATTTTCTTAAAGCAAGTCTACAATTGTATTACAAGTGTGTATTAGTGGTTTATTGAGTTTTATTTAAAGAGATGCTTGATGTAGGGAATGTTTTGCTAAAAAACTAATTTATTTGCGGTTATTTGTACTTATACTTTTATCTCTGCATTTTTAGTGCTTAGGTGCACAATTTTATTTGCGAAAGAGCATTATGTTTATACTTATAAGTGCACAATATATGTTGCAACTAACATAAGTCGCGTAGAGGCGCAAAATTTCGATCTTTTAAGTCAAGTGCATAATGATTTTTTGAAGATGTTGCTACTAACGTAGGTCGTCAGGGAATGCAGTATTTTAGTTCAAAATTGCAACCTATTAAGTCGTCAAAAGAGCGCAAGTATTATTTTTTTAAGCATAAAAATGTAAAATAAAAACCGTATTAGAATTCAGAATTACAACAGCAGAAAAGTTGTTTTCGCTAACGTCTGAGTTTTAGTTTATAAAACAAACTTTCCTCTGTATTTACATCTACTAGTTTATTGAATTGATGTGCTGAATTATTGATCTAAAATGTAGATTGTGTTTTTTAAATCAGAATATTGCTGAAGTTTAAAAAACATGTTTATATGAGTTTTTATCTTTCTAGTCGTAAAATAGCAAGTCATTTTCTAATTTTTATTACTCGTTTCAAGTTCTAGTACTAAACTGTATTTAAGTTTTTCCATTCGAAAGAAATCAAAAATAAATTCCCTTTAATTTTGGCAGTCGTATTTTGTTAAAAAAGTTGCTGTTTTTGCATCTTTGTGAACGTTGTTTAATACAAACAACTATTTTTTGGTTTATTAAGCACATCTAACACCTTGCTACTGCTTAAAAATGAGTATGTTGTTTATAAGTACGACGATGGACAATAGAAGGTATAAACATTACGTGTTTCACTTTATTTTATGAAGTCACAATCAAAAAATCCTACGGTCTTTGTTTTTAAAGTTAACCAATGTGATTGTTGCCATTTCTACAAAACCGGTTAGAAGACAGGAAACCGAAAAATTTCCTAGAAAAATAAGATCGTTGGCCATACCAATGAAGTTTCACAACAAATCGTTCTCTCCCTTATTAACCACCGTGTTATTTTGTCGCTGTGCTAAAGTGGCCCTCCGTGTCAAAGTGACGCACCGTGTCATTTTGTCGCTGTGCCAAAGTGACCCTCCGTGCCAAAGTGACGCACCGTGTCGTTTTGTTGCCGTGCCAAAGTGACGCACCGTGCCAAGGTGACGCACTGTGTCATTTTGTCGCTGTGCCAAAGTGACGCACCGTGTCATTTTGTCGCTGTGCCAAAGTGACCCTCCGTGCCAAAGTGACGCACCGTGCCAAGGTGACGCACCGTGTAATTTTGTCGCTGTGTCATTCTGACCCGCTCCCTAACTATACTAGCCTTAAACAAGTTTATAAGTAACCAAAACTAACTAGTAAAATTTAGTTTAGTTTTTATGTTAACAAAAAAATTATCATTTTCATAAATAAATTGATTTTTTTATTACTAGTTTGTAATTTTTTTTATTTTAAACGGTTCAAACTAAATAGAAAAAACTGAATTAATTTTTTTAATATAAACTTATCTATACTTGTTTTTTTATTTTATTCTAAAAATTTCAAAAAGTAATAAAGCTTCATATTATATATGTTTTATAATTATGTTTCTTTTTTCTTTACAAAAACTAAACTTTTTAAACTAACGTGTAAGTATAATTAAAAAAGTAGTCCCAAATCGTTAAATCAATTGTTTTACATGCCTTATTTTATAAATTACATGTATATTTGTAGTTAAAGCTATACTTTTTATTCCCTTTAATTAAGTGTAAAACAAACTTAAACAGGTCGTGTCTTATCTAAAAGTTTGATAGTGTTTGTAGCTATAAATTCACAAAAAATATAATATTAACGTGCGATCCTATGGTGTAATGGTTAGTTATCAGAACTCTGAATTCTGTGATCCGAGTTTAAGTCTCGGTAGAACATAATTTCGCAATGAAACTTTATTTTGTTTTGGTACTTAAAATAATGTTTTTTTTTTCCTATGTTATTGATTTCCGTGTGAAATATTTTTATTTAAACTTATTTAATGATTTCTTTGAATTAAACATTTAAATAAAACTGGAAAGTATTTTCTGCTAAAAGTGTTATTTTTCTTTTTTGAACAGCAGAAATAGTTTCACACTTGAACAGATAAATAACCTATTGTACAATTTTCTACCAGAACTAAACTTAACTTATATAAATTAAAATATAAAGATAATTAGTAATAGTACTATTAATAAAAAGTAATAGTAGTAGTATTACTACAATTCCTAATTCAAAGATTACTAACAATTTCGTATTACCATTAATTTGTAACAGCCTAAATACTAAATAAAAAATTTGAAAAGTATTTTCCATTTTGCAACATTAGTTTCAATAACTACGTCACGAAGTTTGAATTACTACGTCACGATGTATATCGATTTTAATTATAAACGCTATAATTTCAGTGTCGATGTGAGCCTGGCTAGCTCAGTCGGTAGAGCGTTGGACTTTTAATCCAACGGTCAGGGGTTCAAGTCCCCTGTCAGGCTCCTTTATGAACTATTTTTTAGAAAATTATTTAATTTTATCATCACAATTTAAAAAAAAATAGTTATGTTTGCCTATGCATTGTTTATTTTTTAAATTAATCATTTTTCATCTACTTACGAAGAATATACTTTGTTGAATATAATTACGAGTAAATTAGTATTGATATAAATTTATTGGTAGTTATTGTTGGATATAAGAACTAAATAACAAAACTAAAACATAACTAAATAACATTTAAATAACAAATTTTTGAAAAGTTTAGTCTTTTGTAACCACAAACTATATATACATTTAAAAAAACTATTTACTTGGTTTCTTAATATGATTTGTTTTGTATTGGCAACTACTTAACTATATAAACAAGAAAAGTATAATTCCAACGGGAGCTGCGATGGCCGAATGTTTAAGGCGTTGGACTCGAAATCTAATGGGCATTGCCCGCTCAGATTTAAATCCTGCTCGCAGCGAATTATTTTGTTCTTGAATTGCTGTAGTATATAATTTATACAAATACAGAAGTCACCTTTTTAATTAATAGAAGATGTACAGATTTTTATCATTAATCATTTTAGTATTTTAAAGTGGGATGAATTTTCACTTAACTTATATACAAACTTGAGTCTAAAAAAATTTCAGAAATTTTTTAAATAGAGTTTTAAAAGTCACGACGACCTCCAAAAAATTATTTCTACAAAATTTGACATTTCTCTTAAATATCTTCTTTGTAAAAACTACTTAGTGTTTATTAAAAAAATCGGCTTTAAAATTATTTAATGTGTTAAACGTATACAAAAACTGCGTAACCAAAGTGTTGTTTATTCAAGATTAAGAAATACTTATTTTTTTCTTGTTTTCGTGGTTATTATCATTTACCTTCTTTATATTTTTTTCAAGTGCCAAAGTGCACAATTTTAAACAAAAAATGCAGTTTATCTAAGACGCCAACACACGAAAAAGTGCACATTGCAATTGTTTTTTTATAAAAGTATAGGGAGGAACTTTTTAAACCACGAAAACATTTAGCAGCAAAAAATGAGCCCGATGAATAGGATTCTTGTTGACTTTTACTCTCAACATCTACAAAAAGCTTCTAACTAATGTTTCGCATTTTGCTCAAAGTAAGCTACAAATGTTTATATCGTGGATATACTGAATCTGTAGCCATTCTTATATTTACCTTTGTGTAAGAAAATGAAAATCTATCTTATGAAAAAGATTATTTTAAACAACTGCAGACAGCAAAAAACTTTCTTATAAGTTATGAGCAAGTAATTCTTTGAATTTATGTTGCGAATAAGTTGCTATGTGTAATGATACCGCAAAATTTCGATTTAAAAAACTAAGTTTAGTCAAAAAGAAAGTGATATTTCTTAAAATTTTTAGCAAATACTCTATACTAGAGGTTAAGAATAAATGAATAGTCTAAGGAAGCAGCTAAAGTACTAGCAAATCATTTAAGAACTTTTTATTGCTTCGAAAAAAAAAAGCATTTTAATAAGGAAAGTAGAAAAATATTTGTTGAAAAACTGTTCAATTTGTTTTCACATTAAAATAACTCGTAATTGTTAAATTTTTTAAAACTAGCTACTAAACGTCAGTGTGTTATTGTGAAGATTGAAATAAAAAGTTTATTTTGTTAAAAAAAAGCTTCTTAAGTAGTCTTTAAACAAATGTATGTTTTAGCAAATAAGCATTTACAGCTGATTTTTCACTGAAACTTAATGTACTTGTGTAAAGGGAGTTAAGTTTTGCACATTTCTTATGACGTTATTCTCATTCACTTAAAAGTAACACTTAATTTCGTTTTGGCTATTTTAAGATGATTTTAAAATATTATCTTAGAAATTAAAATAATTTTTATCGATGCAGATATTTGATAAATACTTTAAAAATGTTTATAGGAGTAACTCTCATAGTTAATTTTAACAATTGTTTTAAAAACAAAATTGTTATTTATTTACGAAATGTGATTGTTATTTCCTTAAAGCTTTTTCAAGCCATTTGTTTTGAAATTGTGTAGCGAAAAGGAGTAATTGATAATTTTAAACATATTTCAAAACATCTCCTTCCTCTATTTGTTTACGAATTTAAATTATTTCTTTCATTTGGGGTTTATTTAAAAACTTAATAGTTTTGTGATAATATTATTACAATTTAATTGTTTCCAAAACATTACACTTATTAAAAGTTACTTTACGAAAACAAAGTTTCTTTCTTAATATTATTAGTAAAACACTTGTTTTAATTATTGAAAACTTTTAAAAGTTAAAGCATTTAAAATGTCTTTTAATCTTGAGTGACTAAATATAACATTTATTTTAAAAATATAAAACTAAATACATCTTAAAATATCAATGGACAACTACAACGAACAATCTAGTTCATGTCAGCCTATTATGACGTCACAGCCGTAAGTTTGATGAAGATCATCAAGTTCGATGTAATTAGATGAATCGATTCGTCACCAACTTAAACTTTTACTAAAGGTCATCGTCTGACTTAGCGGATGTTCGGACTCATTCAGTCGGCGACAACTACCTTCCTATTTTTAACAAACACAAAAGTTATATGGACATTAGACGTTAGTTTTTCAACAAGATGATAGGAAAAGAAGTGTACTTCAGTAGACTGACTTTATAAAAATTTGAACTAACACAAACATATTAAGTGTTTTAGTTGTTGTAAAAAGTTTTAAAATATAATTCACTTATAACTTTGCATGTGCACTTATGTTATGTATATAAGTATTTTTTCAAGTCTTTTGATACTTTCTATAAAGTTTTTATTGTTTTAAATAGCAATATAAAAATAACTTAACTGGTGAAATGATTTTTTAGTTTTTTTAGGAGGGGGAAAGAACCTAATATGAACTAAATTTCATAAATTATGTTTTAATTTTAAAATCTAAGAAACAAATTTTAACTTTAAAAAAAAACAGGTTAAGCGAGTGTAGCAGTAATGCATGCTTCACTGCTTTCTTAATTGTATAAGAGAAGAGATTGCAAAAAAAAAGAATAATTTCTCAATGCTTAAATATGATAACTTTGAATAAACGTTGCTTTTGGTAGAATGGTGAGCCAACCAAAGCCACCTGTAATTCTTATTTAAGCTGAGTATTATTTAATCGACTATTATGTTATGTATTCTTTATAGTGTGTGTTTACTTTGTTTATATTATAATGTGTAATAAATTGTAAAACTTATTGAACAGTACTTAGGTAAATATCACATAGAGGTCCTATTTAGAATGTATTAGCAAGGTTGGCTTTTTATGGTAATACTTAGTTTATATGATGAGCCTTCAGGTCCTCTATCACTATACAGTTGTTGTAGTCTAAATGTTCTAAAATTTTAGAGAATAGAAAATAGTTTTTGTATTTTTCCAAAGTTTTATTGGTAAATGGTGAATCAACCGGAAGTTGTTATGGAGTGACTAGAAAGCACTGATGCTAACCGTTACACCATCGACGCTTGTGAAAGTAAGTTACAACTCGAGCATATGAAATTAATTTCATGGATTATGTCGGTATGTATTTTATTAACAATGATTTAATATCAACAAATACTTAAAGAAAGAAACGTAATAAACACTTTTCAAACTTTGCAACTATAAAACGTAATTTCTTCAACTTTTTCTTAATATACGTGTGTTTTGTGGTTATTTAAAACAATTAAAATCAGTAACATTTTATATACTTACAGACTACAGTACTACGTTTTTATAAAAACAACAGAATAAAATTTATTAAAATTTTATAGAAATAATTGAAATACATTTGAAAAATTGTTCTTTAAGTTTTTGTTTACCACTGGCTGTCAATATATTTTATTCAAAAAACTTTAAACATAAACCTTAGTCGAGTATAATACTTTAATGATCATAAATAAAGTACAAAATTCAAAGTATTTCATTACAACTAGCATTTATTAATCAGGTATTAATGTTTTTTACTATATTTCGCTGAATTTATTTGTAATAATTTATCTTATTTGTTTTCATTACGTGAGAACAAACTTTTTTTTCTTAATTTTATGTTCTGTTTTGTTAAAAGAATTTAAAAATGTTTTTTCATGTTTTTTTTTAATAATTTTTCAGTTGATAAAGTGTTTAAACTTTGAAATATTTAATTAAGCTTTCAGTGCTGATAAACTTGGCTTATACTGAGTTCAAACAAATCAAAAATTCAAAAATATGTTTCAAGACTAAGTTCTGATAAACTATGCTTCAAACAATTATTTTTAATAGGAACATCACAGACATACTGCGAGTAAGAACGCGTTAATATTTTTTAATTCAATAACCTTTAAAGTTAGTTTTTATTTATAATTGCAAGTTGTCGTATTGTTGCATGAGTAATGATGAGAAGATGAATATAGCGAATGCTGACGGGAGAACTTCTTTAAATAAAGGAAACGAGTTAATACGTTCATGTTTTCATTTTAAAATGCTTTATTTCTAACCTTAAGAAAATTTGATATATACATCAGTATTTTCTATTTAGTGTAGCGTTAAAGTTTGCACGAGCGTACAAAATTGCACGAGGGCACAAAATTGCACGATGATATTTTTGCACGAAGACACTTTTGCACGAGAGGATAAAATTGCACGTAATAAACTTGCAAAAAGACACTTTTGAACGAAGGGTCACTTTTGCAAGAAGAAATTTTTGCACGGGTTGAATTTTTTTTTTTTGTATTAAAATGATTTTTTTTTTATTATTATTTTATTTTACTTAATTTATTTTGTTTTATTATTTTTTTATTTTTATAACAACTTTTATTAGTTGTTTTTTTATTTTAATTTTTGCTATTACTTATACATTTATGTATAAGTACTTATATACTTACAAATATATAATTTATAATATATTATATTTATAATATAATATATATTTTAAATTATATACTTATACATATAAAATAAGTATTACTTTATGCATTAATTTTTTTTTTGGTATTATGTTAATTTATCTTATAGTTTTCTTTTGCTTTATTTAACTCTCGTGCAAAAATGACCCTACGTCCAAAACTGACCCTTGGTGTAAAAGTATCTTCGTGCAGTTTTGTGCCCTCGTGCAATTTTGTCTTCGTGTAATTTTGACCTGTTCCCCACTATTTCAACTTGTACAAGCAAATATTAAAACCAACAAAAGTAACTAATTTCAAAATTTATAATAAATAGAGCTATAAGATTTTATATGCCTAAGTTATAATTACGTCACAATACAATAATTGAATTTTAAACACTAAAAGCAGTAATTAACCTAGTGTTTTAGTTACAAGAGTTGTTTTTTCTTGTTGTTCACGAATCTTATAAGCATGCTAATTGTAAGTATGTTTTTTGTTTATGTTTTAAAATTATATTATTATTAAGTAGCTTACATTTTTCTAACCTTAACATAAACTAACCTGGCGATATAATAATTTTCCGAAGTTGATAACTTTAAGCTATAAGTTTTATTTTGTTTTTGTTTTCTTACACATAAACGCAAGTTTTAAATAAAGTATAGCCTAATGTCTTCTTACATGTTTATATTGAAAAAAAATTACAGTTTTTTTTTTCATTTAAATTTCGTCCCGATCCAGTGTGTAAAAGTACGTTTTTGTGTCCCTGTACCTCCTTTTTCTTCTTTGTGACGTAACTATTCAAACTTTCTGACGTAGTTATTGAACCTAAAGTTGCAACAGTAGAAAATACTTTTTAAATTATTCTTGTAAGGTAATATAAATTACTGATATTACAACACTTTTTGTAACCTTTGAGTTAACCATTGTAGCACTACTATTACAATATTACTAAAGTTGCATACACTAAAGCAATTGGTTTCAGTTTTATTTTTTAACACTTATTTTTTTGAAAATAAATCAAAACCTTGTTTACGTTTTTTTTTTTGACTAGTTAAGCAATCAGAAAGGTCTTTTATTTTATTTTTGTAATAACTTAATTATCTTTAAAAGTTTTAGATAACTTCGGAGTACATACTATAACATACTCGGAGTATTAAAAGCATAACATAAAAGTTTAAATACTAGAAGAAATGAATAGTTAATCGAAAAAAATTATTTAATATGTTAAAATACAAACACTTTAAAAGATCTTAATATTACAGTCTAGAGGCTTTTCTGTAAGCCTAATGCAAATGTTGTACGGCTGTTGATTAATATATTACTAATTTATAGTCGTATAGACACACCGCCTAACTGTTCAACATCAAGCAAAGTTTTCTTGCGTAAAGCATAAACTGTTAATTATCAACCAAAACTATTAAGCATCAAGCAAAATTATTCAACATCATAAAAAAAATTAAGAATGAAGCAAAACTATTAGTCATCAAGCTTAACTATTCGACATCAAAATTATTATTTTGTTTTAGTTGAAGAGGAGGGGACACTCGGATTTGAACCAAGGGCCTATCGATCTGCAGTCGATTGCTCTACCACTGAGCTATATCCCCTCGCATCCATATAAATACAGAACAAATATAAACAGTTTGTCAGCGTTGCCTAAAGCAAAACTGTTAACAACTGATTGAATTCGACTTATTTTTTTGTAGCTGAATAATCCTTTTGCAATAGTTTTTAAACCTTTACGACAAACTCTTACTAAAACACTTTAAAACTTTTTCCTTTCACTAAAAAATCAATATTTAACAAAAAAAAGTTAACTTTTATTTAGTTTCTGTTATTTAAACACTATATTTGAAATAATTTTTCGAATTTTTTTATTTTACAACAATGAATGAATAACATTTTAAAAGGTAGTAACGTTAATGTAGTTTACAATACTAAATAAAAACAATCACTCTTTTGTATACGTTTTAGGTTTATTGAATTATAATTTAACTTTATAAGAACTTAAACATCTAAAGTATCGAACATAACACTTCTTTAGCACTATATATTTTTTTCAAGAATGCTTACTTACTAATTAGTTTAATTAAGTTTATTTTATGATGTATATATGTAAAACTTGAATAGATTTTTTTTAAAGAACCTATTTTATTTAAAATGTGATTAAAGCTAACGTTTAATCCAACTTATTAATTTCTTAATTTATTTAATTTCATGTATTTTAAGTACAAAAAGTTACATAAAGGTGTTCATAGATTTGTGTAATTTATAAACGAAATTTGTTACACAGCTTAAAAACTAACTTCTAATTTTCTATTCAAATAAAAAGTTCCTACACCGGGAATCGAACCCGGGCCGCCTGGGTGAAAGCCAGGAATCCTAACCACTAGACCATGTAGGACTATGGTGCAAGAGAAATATTTTGCACTTATATATGTATACGTAAGCGTTATGACGTGCCAATTAAAGCACGTTTATGTAACTTAAACTTCTGTGAGCTTTATTACTTGAAACTTTTGTGCTATATCTTTATATTTCAAACTATTTGTATGTTAAGTTTTTAAAAATTTTAAGTACTCATAGCAATCAAAATGTTCTTTTTTATAAACAGTAAGTTATTTATTATATGTTGTTAACTTAACTTAGTTTAGTTTTGTAAATTATTGAAACATAAACTTATAAAAAGTTTTGACAAAATTTTTCGTTTAAAAAATTAAAAAAATCATTCCTAACAATATATGTATACATATATGTTTTAAAGTCTTACTAAAGCGCATTGCAGTTTATTTGTATAAATACTTATACACTTTACTTTATACTTTTCAAGAAAATAAATGTTAAGTCCCTCTTACTTTTAATAAAATATTTACAACCTTTCTGTTTATAAACTGAGTGATTATTCGAAAAGATTATCATAAAGCTTTTTTTTTATCTGTTCAAACTACATTTAGAAAAAGTTTTATAATATTTAAGCTTTTTCTACTTTTAAAGTCGCTTAAACATTTTAAATTCTAACTCAACAACTTTTAAATTTTATTTCAGTCTCTTAAAACTTACAGTTAATGGTGAACATATTTCAAACTTAGTAAAACTTAACTTGATAAAATAAACAAATGTAATTTACAAATAACTAAAACTTACTTAAGTAACTTATGCTACAAAAAATTATTTTTGTTATTTTTTGCCTATATTCTTACCACACACATTAGCACCAGAGAGTATTATTGTTTTCTTGTTACTCTTATGTTGTTCAGTTGCTTCTTTAGTGAGTTTATTTGATTGCTTTTCTTAGAATAAACTTTGTTAGCACAGTTTTTACTTGTATTATATATATTTAGCAGTACATAATAACTAATCACTCTGATACTTATACATACTTAGTTTTTAAGATAGTTGTTACTAAGGTGTTCTGGACTCTAACTTAAATAAGATATATAGTATTAAAAAGTTTACAACTCCTTATATTTAGCATTTAATTTATATTTAATTAGTAAAAGTAATCTCCTAACTCAGACCTTGGGGATTGTAATGCATAAAGCACAACCATTGTAACATAAATCATAAAAAAGCACAACTACATAACGTTGAAAAAATATATACGTTAAGAAACAAAACAACTATGTTAAATAAATCACTATATAAAGTAAAGTGATTTTAACATGAACAAAAGATAAGTACATTTTAAGTAGGGAAAAGGCATGCCTCGACCCGGGATTGAACCAGGGACCTTCATATCGTCAGTCTGACGCTCTCCCGACTGAGCTATCGAGGTATCATGTATGACTCAATTAAATCCCTTTAATTTTACCAAATCATGCTGGACTAAATTAAGTCATGTTTGATTTTACTATATAGTTTATGGAACGGTAAAAAAAGCGCTCAAAAATATTTAATCAAAGGACCTAGTGTACGAAAAAACCTTTTGGTTTTTATTACACTTTGAATATCTTAAATCATATTTAATTTTACTAAATCATTTTTTATTAACTAAATCATGTTTGACTTTGCAAAATTAAAAATGAATTAAGTAATTATAAGTTATTAAAAACTTTATTAAACTTGTTCAGACAAATATAAGTTCTTAAAAGTTATGTATAATTAAAACAATGAGCTGATTTTTTTCTAATAAGATCTGCAATAAGCTGTGTATTAAAAGTAAGGTCTTGTTTTATTACTAATGATTAGTATTTTTTACATATTAAACAAAAAAAATAAACAAGTAAAATAATAAAGAGTGTTGTGCTCTCATTTATTTTAGCTAAATTGTTAAAAAAAATCAAATAAGATAAAAGTATATATTGTAATTATTATTTAAATGTGTAGGAGCCGGGCATAGTTCTGGTACCTCTCGCATGCTAAGCGAGCGCTCTACAATCTGAGCCAGACCCCCATGTGATTACAAGCGATTCGTAGCGTTTTAACGTTTCCATTATTACGTCACAAAACTGTTGTGACATATGCGTTTGTGACATACTAACTCTTTAGAGTATGTTTATAATTTAAATTGTATTTTAAAATTTCTAGTTTTCATTGTGTGGAATTCTTTAAAAAAAACTACTCTGTAATACGTCATAACAGTTTGTGATCTGCACGCGTGGGTTCAAACCCATCTCCGTATTTTTCTTTGAAATTAATTCCAAAAAGTCGTATTATACTTTGAAGGTTTAGTGTAAATTTATTTACTAATACTTTGATACATTTATATAGTTTTATTTGTATTTGTTTATTACGAAAATAAATCTTACTTTACTTTTTGTTTATAAAGTCAGTTACTGTTTTATTTAAATTTAAATTTTTTTTAAACCGTTTAAAAATATGACTTGTTAATTGTAATTTATGTAAATTTTAACACTGCAACATTTATTTATTAACTTATAAACATTTATTAGTTCATTTTTTATAAAAAAAATTCAAAAGTGTAAACAATTTCAATTTTATTGTAAACACTATTTCCTACATTTTATGGTAGCTTTTATTAAATTTGATATTTTTAATCTAAGTTAAAAGTAATACTTGTTTTACATAAGTTTAGAATGTATCTATAAAATATTTATTTTACAATTTTAAAATTTTTATTTAATTTTTGTTTAGTTATAAAAGCATATAAAACATATTTATCTGTTTACAAATAAAATTGTGCAAAAACTTAGATTTAAGAACTATGATAGGTTACAATTACAATTTAAACCAGATGTAAACAAGCTAATTTAGTTTTATATTATTCTCGGTGTTTACAAGCTTCTTTAAGAAAAATTGTAAAGGTATGCATTTATTATTTAAGTATATAGAAAAAACAATCATGGTTACTATAACAACCTTCGTCAGCTCAGTTGGTACGCATTAAAAACTATTATAAAAGTCTACTTACAAAATATTGTTTGTAAATTGGTATTTAGAAATTTTTAAGCTTTAAAGACTTCAATTGGTACGCATATTTTAACTTAACAGTAAAAGCGCATAAGGCCATACTAGTGAGTTGATAAAAGCAATCAAAAAATTTTCAACTTTAGAAGCATACTTATGTTAAAATATGCCGTGTTGATGTACTTAATAAACAAATCAACTGTTAAGTGCACAAGTGCTTCAAACACTAACGTTTATAAACACAAATTTGTGCATTATTCCAGCGCCTTCGATAGCTCAGTTGGTAGAGCGGTGGACTGTAGCCAGTTGTTAGAAATCCATAGGTCGCTGGTTCGACTCCGGCTCGAAGGACTATTTTAGTTTCATCAAACTTTATGTTTTTCGTGATTAATATAAATAATGTTTTATTTGACATTTTTTATTTTTTAAATGAACAAATTTAACTATTTCTTGAAATATCATTTTATAAAGAAGTATTTTACTAAAAAAACATGTTATAATTTAAATAGTTTGTTAACAACTAAATTTCTAGATAAATATACAAAACATCAAATATTTAAACACAATAATAATTAGTAGTTTAAATTTTTTTTTTCAAAACAGGCAAACTCCTTGTTTTATATTAGTTTTTTCTTTAACGAAATAAATTTTTAGTGATAAAACTTACATTACTGTTAAAAATTATTAATGAAATATTTAAAGGCAGTATTATAAAAATAATTCATTTAATTGTTGTCATCTTTTATTTTCAAAAAACAAATATCTAGAAGACTTTATTGAAATAATTGTTATACTTTTAAGTTAGTTCTATTGTTAATATTGAAACTTGCACCATTTATATATTAATGGTAACCAACAAAAGCCGATTGATCTATCATTGTTTTATGATTACAAAAACAAAAAGGCAATGCTAAGAATAACAAATAACCTTGATACTTAATTTTAAATGTAAAAATTCTGCCGCTTAAGTTCGAACTTTTTGATTAAGTAAAAAGTTTGTGTAGAAAGTGTAACTTATTCTTAAGAAATACTTGTTCCTTTAAATAAGTGTTAAGAAGTTTAGTTTTAAACATGTTTGGTTAAAATATATAAAAACTAATACGAATTAGTACAAAGTTAATAAACACACCAAGCAAGTTATTCAAATGCATTAAACAAAACATGATTTTCTTAATCATGTACAACACAGTTGAAACATTAATAAAAATTATTTCAAAAAAGCCGGACTAAGTTTTAGTTGTTAAAAGAAAATAAAAAACAGTGAAACTGTGATTTATTTAGATTCAAAAACACTTAAACTAGGATCACATTTTAGTTTATATAAAGTTATCATAGAAAAGTATTTATGGCATAGTTTACAATTAGAGGTGATATAATAAGACCAGGAAGAAAAACTAAAATCATGATTTTCAATAATTTCTAAACCAAATCAAAAGTCATTTAAAAACTTAATAGACTACAGAGACTCTGGTTTATATATTAAATAACTAGTAATTTAGATTTATCTTTAGTATGAAGGACAATAATTTAGATAAATTTGCACTTTTTTGGCTGTGTTTAAAGTACGAGCTCAAAAAGCATACAATTATAATTTGTTCTCTGGTTTATAGTTTGAAAAATTAAGCTGTAAGTAATGAAAAATAAACAAAACTGTTATACTGGTTATTATTGTTGTATAAAACAACTCGTTATCTTCAATAAAAAACCAAAATAATAAATTTTAAGTTTTTAGGGGAAACTCGTTAAAAAATTTAAAAAAGTAAATTATAAAATTTTCCTTTTTTTGTTGAAAAGAAATTTAAAAAAAATCTTTTTTAAATAATTCAGTCTCTCGGATGTGATAAGAAATAATAAAACAAACTAAATTAAGACAATATTCAATCAAATAAGCAAAAGTGCATTGTCCGGGGTCGAACCCGGGCCTCCCGCGTGGCAGGCGAGAATTCTACCACTGAACCAACAATGCTTGTTGCATAGTATATAAACCAAGTGATTATCAAATGCAGCGTATCTGCATTTGCTTATCAAAAGTAGCAACTGTTGTGATGATATAAACATTTAAGTGTTCATTTAGCTTTGATTTTATGCGACTTGAATATTAGTGCATTTTAGTATTTACTTTTTTTTAACTATTTTATTAGCGGCTAAATATTTAGTTTTTGTTCATTTTTAAATTATAACCATTTTTAAATAGAATATTTATTTTAAAAATGTTATTTCATCTTTATTATAGTAAAACAATTCATGTACAAACTAGAAAATTTTGATAGTAACACTAACCAAAATTTGTATATCACAATTTAAAACTAGCTTATTTATTTATAAAACTAATTTACCATTTTATTTTCGTTTATTTAAATAATAACAGACATTATTTGGTTGAAAACTGAAACAAATTTACAGTTGCAACTACTTAAACTTAGTATAAAAAAGTTGAGAAATTTTGTAAAAATATCAAAATTTACTTAAATTTTGTTAAAACCAAGTTTTCACTTTGATATCTAACTTTGTCAAACATTTTAGAAGCCGGTTGTTAAAAAAACAAAACTAAAAATTAATAATGTTTTTAGACGTGTCAATTTAGACAATTAAAATGTTTGCATTCAAACATACCATAAGCAGTAAGTAAAATTTGTGAATAAAACATTAATAGGTATATCCTTTTTTTACGTTTGTGTAAGCACGATGATGACCAATAAAACCAGGAAACTATTTCTTTCTTATTAAATGTATTTATTTGGAAAGGTCCTTAATTATATTCTATTTGTAGTGTACGACTCGATAACAGAAACGTTTTTTCGTGCACCAGGTCCTAGGACCAAACACTTTTGGTATTTTATTTTTGTCGTTCAGTAAACTATTCTACAAATTGCTCAAGACTATACTTGGATAAAAATATTTAGCCTAGTTTAATCTTCTGATCCCATTAAAAATCGTAAGGTTATGGTAGTTGAAATTGTATAATAAAAAATAGTTGATAGAGTCCTTTCATAAGTACGATTAATCTTTAGTTATCATTTAATTCATACAAAGCTATTTTATTAGATTATAAATTAAATAGTGGCTATGAGAATGAGAATTTTATTTATACTTTACTAAATTAAGAAAATTTAAGCCATAGCTTTAAAATTAACATAACTTAATGAAATTAGTAACTTTTGTAGCTAATGAGAATTTGGTATTTATATTTGAAAAAAAAATTCAACAAGTATTTGTTTATGATTCATCTGAAATGTAGTATATAATAATTATTCTTGATAGCGTAAGCTATTAAGGTATTCTTTTTCACCTAAAGAAAGCTGTAGGAAAATATTTAATTTTTGATTAGACTATTAACACCATTCATCGTTAGTTCTATATTATAAACAATTTTTTTAAAAACCATAGTAGCTAAAACTTAAATATGACGTCAAGAAATTCACTAATTAGTTTTAAACAATAGCTAACGAACAACGTAAATTAAAATTCAACGACCGACAAGCAAAACGTCTCTATAAGTTTGCAGTTTACTAAACCACGTGATTATTTTCAACGAGCGTCAAAGCTATCGAACAAAAACACGTTTGAAATTTGCAGCGAAATATTATAGCACATTCTGTCGAGCTAAGGGCAAAAAAAATAACGCTTGAACTAACATATGCTAGCATTCCAGTGAGCTACAGATTTACTTGCCTTGATATTTGGGTTTATATACAGTAATTTTTCGATGGTGTAACGGTTAGCATTGGTGCCTTCCAAGGACTAGTTCCGGGTTCGACTCCTGGTCCACGCACTTTTGTATTTTTGGTGCAGTAGTGAAATATTTTGCATGTAAGAATGGAATGATGTAAATGTTTTAAGTAGAAATGAATAATTTCAAACTAATTTTAGCAAGCTTTATGAAACTTTAATAAAAATAGTAGAATGACTACAGATGTAAATATACAATTTTTAACTGTACTTTATTTTGAAATTATAAAGTTTGAATCAAGTAGTAAGCAAATAATTCAGTATTTATTTTCATGACTAGATACAAGATATTGAAAAAAAAAATTCGAGTAGCTAGTTATTTGTTGGAATGTACTAATACTCTTGTTTTTAATTTTTACATAACTATATTTTTTTCATGGTTTAGTAGTCAAGTCAAAAATCAAAAGTCAAACTCACCTACATAATTATGTACTACCATTTAAAGTTAACTAGTAGTTATATTTACTAGAAAATATCGTTAAAAAACAGGTCATAAATTGTACCTATTTTCTTTTTAATATACATTCATAAATATTGTTCTGTTGACCCTGCTTAAACAATATGTTGTTTTAGATTCTGTTTGATATTAAAAAAAATAATAAAAAACACAAAATCAGCTGTAATAAAACAATGTTATTATCAAAAGATAGTTCATTCACCAAAAAACCAAAAGAAACCACGCCCAACGTGGGGCTGTAACCCACGACCGTTGGGTTAGGAGTGCAACGCTCTACCGACCGAGCTAGCCGGGCGCTTGCAGTAAAGTCTTGTTACAGCTACTTATTTGATAAATTTTAATTCAAACTCTCATTGATTTCTTTTATTGTGTATTACCACTTAACAATTGTTATCAATTTATTTATAAATAATGCTTTTGAAGTTACGTTAAACTTATACTTTTTTTAAATTTATGTAAGTAGTTGTTATATAGTTTCCTAAAAATAAAATTCATTTTTATTCACACATACTGGTCTACTAATTAAAATATATTTTATAGATACATTATTATGCATAAATAACGGTATTAAATTTTAGTCATGAAGTTTAGTATATGAATTGTTTTTCTTTTTTATATACTTTTATATTGATAAGTTTTATTGGTAGTGTCATATTCTTTATAACTTTATTTTCCTAATATATTTATAAACATAACCAACTTATTTCTTGAAGCTTTGTATATAGCTAACAAGTATGTGAACGGGTCAAATATGCACGAAGACACTTTTGCAAGATTTTAATTAATTTTAATACTAAGATTTTAATTTTAATCCAATAAAACTTTTATAGTCAAAAACAAGTTGCTTGTTTATTTAGAACTTCACATTTTTCTAACATTTTTTATTTTTAGAATTGTTTTTGTAACGTTCAATTCATATGATATATAGTGAAATTATAAAAACTGTAATATTTTATAGCTAGAGTGAATAACACAAAAAATAAATTAATAATTTATGATTAAGAAAAATTCAAGCAAAAAAAATTAAAGCAGCTAAAATTGTTTACTAAATAAATAGTTTAATGACGATTAAAAATAACAATTAATCATAATAATTAATTCATTTGATAAAAAAATATATGGCCAGTACGGGGATCGAAACGCGATATTAGCACGACGCTCTAACCAACTGAGCTAACCGGCCACTCATGTAGACTATATTTTGTACGTATATAAAACATTGTGGTTTATAGTGATGTTGTTTTTAGTGACTTCCAAGAATGTATAATTCAAATTGTTTACTACACCAACTTATCTTTGGTTCATGTTTTATATAATACTGATATATTCTATGTATAACATACGATTTTTGAGTTTCAACTTTTTTAAGAAAAGTAAAATAATACTTTAAAATTCAATTTATACCTTAGAACTTAAGGCTCTTTTGATGTAATTATAAAATTTGAACGTTCGCTCAAAATATAACTCAGCGTAAGCCAAATACTTTTAACTAAAACAGAAAAAAAAAACTTTCTTTTCAAATCTTAAGCTTATTTGTTTTAATCTGTTTGTTTAAATTTAAATTTGTTTAAATTAATGATTGTAATATTAACATTATGTTCACAGTTAAATTTTTCAGATGCTATATGGTTACTTATTCAAACATAGTATAAGTATCGAAAACTAGTTGTCAACATCGGAAAATCAGTATATCGCCAGGTTAGTTTATGTTAAGGTTAGTAAAATGTAAGCTACTTAATAATAATATAATTTTAAAACATAGACAAAAAAACAAACTTACAATTAGCATGCTTGTAAAATTTGTGAACAACAAGAAAAAACAACTCTTGTAAATAAAACACTAGGTTAAATACTGCTTTTACTGTTTAAAATTCAATTGTTGTATTGTGACGTAATTATTACTTAGGCATATAAAATCTTATAGCTCTATTAATTTGAAGTTTTTAAATTAGTTACTTTTGTTGGTTTTAATATTTGCTTGTACAAGTTGAAATAGTGGGGAATAGGTCAAAATTACACGAAGACAAAATTGCACGAGGGCACAAAACTGCACGAAGATACTTTTGCACCAAGGGTCAATTTTAGACGTAGGGTCATTTTTGCACGAGATTAAAATAAAACAAAAGAAAACTATAAGATAATTTGATATAATAACAAAAAGGATAGTAAAATAATTTAAATTCAAAAAAAAAAAATTCAATCCGTGCAAAAATTTCTTCGTGCAAAAGTGACCCTTCGTTCAAAAGTGTCTTAGTGCAAGTTTATTACGTGCAATTTTATCTTCACGTGCAAAAGTGTCTTCGTGCAATTTTCTACGCTCGTTTAAACTTGAAAGCTACACTACATAGAAAATAGTGAAGTATTTATCAAATTTTCTTAAGTTTAAAAATAAAGCACTTTAAAATGAAAACATGAACGTATTAACTCGTGCCCTTCATTTAATCAAGTTCCCCCATAAGCGTTCGCTATTTCCATCATCTCATCAGTACAAGTCATCAGATTCTCTGCGGATTCCTTATTTCTCCGATGTGATGTAAAATTTTACAGTTAATAATGTAATCAGTATTTTTGTTTTTAAACTTTCAAATATATTTCGACAGTTCACCGCTTTCCTTGTGGACTTTAAAGTTTCTAATATGGCTATACCACCTTGTTTTAAAAGCCCCCCAGTGCTTCCTACGTGTTGCTGTATTTAATATTTTGTGGTAACCGTAGCTTTATAAATTACGTTTTTATTGAGGCATTTGTTTTTGAGTGGGCATAGGTTTTTGTTTCTGCAATTGCAAAGTGATTTTTCTGTGCTAGTGCTTTCAGTTTTTTCTATATTATTTGAAGCCTTTTTGAAACTTTCGTGAATTAACATTTTTATATTACTCATGCAACAATACGACAACTTTCAATTAGAAATAAAAACTAACTTTAAAGTTAATTGAATTAAAAAATACTAACCCGTGCCTTCTAGCAGTATGTCTGTTATGTTTGTATTTAAATAATTGTTTGAAGCTTAGTTTAGCAGAACTTAGTTTTGAAACAATTTTTTTTATTTTTGATTTTTTTGAACTCAGTATAAGCCAAGTTTATGAGCACTAAAAGCTTAATTAAATTTTTCAAAGTTTAAACACTTTATCAACTGAATACTTACAAAAAAAAGTACTATTATTAAAAGGTAATAGTAGTAGTACTACTACAATCCTTAATCTAAAGATTACTAACAATGTTGTATTACCAGTAATTTATAACAGCCTAAATACTAAAAGAAAAATTTGAAAAGTTTTTTTCTATTTTGCAACATTAGTTGTAATAAATACGTCACAAAATTTGATTTATTACGTCACAATGTAAAACAGTTTTATTTATAAACACAACAATTTCATTTACCGACGTGAGCCTGGCTAGCTCAGTCGGTAGAGCGTTGAATTTTTAATCCAACGGTCAGGTGTTCAAGTCCCCTGTTAGGCTCCTTTTTGACTAAGTTTATAGGAAATGATCCAATTTTATCATCATGTTTGCCTAAGCATTGTTTGTTTTTTAAATAAATCATTTTTCTTCTACTTACGAAGTATATATTTTATTGAACATATTTACGAGTGAGTTTATATTGATATAATTTTATTGGAACTTATTGTTGGATATAAGAATTAAATAGCAAAACTAAAACATAACTAAATAACATTTAAATAACAATTTTTTTTAAAGTTTAGTATTTTGTAACTATAAACTATATATACTTAAAAAAACTTATATACTTAGTTTCTTAATATAATTTGTTTTGTATTGAAAACTACTTAACTATATAAGCTAAAAAAGTATGTATAGAAGGCTATAGGTTTTTCGGTTGTGACTGACTGATGAGTCCTAATAAGGACGAATCCGTTTTCAGTTTACCGAAAGCATATGGTGTGATGATCTTTGAAAGCTTATGAACATATTCAATAGTACAAAGTAAAAAATGCTGTACAATACAATTGTGTTGTTTAAGTTAAAAATTTGACTTTAAATATACTTAGCAAATTATTAGCCTAAATGAAACTTATATTGATATATAGAAGTAGTTGCTACAAGATTGGTTTTAATTTAAATTAAATTAGCTGAAGGTCTACCCTTAGAAATAGTTAAAACTAGATTTATATGTTTCAACATTTGAATCTCACTTAGCTATAAATATACATTTTTTCGTTTTTAACAATATTGTTTCAAAAAATATAGAAGTTTTACTATTATGCTGACAACTAGGAAATGAAAAAAATGTTTAAATAATTTGAAAGGTTTTTAAATTTTCAATCATATAGTATTTTTAAGAGTGCAAACTTTGTTAGAATAAACGTTCACTGTTTAATTAATTTAGAATTTTGGTATTAGTGTAAAATATATACTTATGAGCTTTGATAAAATATTTCAACTTTTTACTAGCTAGCAAAACATAAATGTACAACTATGTGACAAAACAAGTTATTTAATTAATTGAAAGTTGTTGTAAACATCAAATAGTACTCAAACTAGTATTAATTTTAATCAAAAGAAGACTTAGTTTATAAAACTTGAAACTTTATTTATATTACAATCAGTAAAACTTTTTAGTTTAACTTTTAGGACAAGCTTACAAGTTTAAAGTGACTATTGAGTTTTAGTTATTTATTTATTGTCATACTTTGTTTAGTTGTAGTATAGTGATATGTTAAATTATTACTTATCCACGACTTAAATCAGTTTATAAATTTAAATAACAAATTTTCATTACCTAGAAAATTTTATTATATATTTAGCAGTTTATTTCTACAGTTAGTTTTATCATTTATAAACACCTCAATTTATTTTCTCAGTCATCATTTAATCAAAACATACTTAGATTTAAAAATATTAATTTTAATAAAGTCATAAACTTAATATTCTTTGGTCACACGTATGGATACATACAAATAAAAACAAAAGCAATTACAAAATAAAATGCACGACTTGAAATAAACATTTTTTACAAATAAACATCAAGTTTATAGCCATAAGCGTTAAACCACGTGAGAGTTTACCGCTTAAACTAGCAGATAAACTGTGTATAATTCTGCTAGCGAGAGAAAACGCGTTGAAAATTTGCAACGCATTATTATAGATCATTTTGTCGAGCTAACGGCAAAAAAATTAACGCTTGAACGCACATATGCTAGCATTTGACTGCAGTACAGAACTAGCTGCATTTTCATTTGAGATTATATACAGTAATTTCTCCATTTCAATACAAGCATCGATGGTGTAACGGTTAGCTTTGGTGCCTTCCAAGCACTAGTTACGTTTTCGACTTCCGGTGGACATGTATTTAACATAATATAATCTTAATTAGATAAAACAGTAAGTAAGGATCAACGAAAAAAAAAAAGTGTTTTAAGTAGTGATGTACCGGACTCACTATCCGGGTCCGGGTCCGGCCGGATATTGCCATTTTTGTCTGATATCCGGATCCGGCCGGATTTTAATTTGAAAAAATAGTCCGGATCCGGGTCCGGCCGGATTCTAATTTGAAAAAAAAGTCCGGGTCTGGTTCCGGCCGGATTCTAATTTGAAAAAAAAGTCCGGATCCGGGTCCGGCCGGATCCTAACAGAGATCCGGCCGGACCCGGATCTAGTTAGTAAAAAAGAGCATACTGAAAAGTATTTTTTCAAAAACAAACCCTGTGAAAATTAATAAGATTCATTTTCGTCAGTTAAAATTAAACACCTACCGTGATTGGCTCATTTTGTACACGTGACTAATTTACATTTGTTTACATTTAAACTATAAATACACATTTCATGAAATGCAACTCTTTACATATGTTGTAAAATTGAAAACTTTAGAATGAATACTTGCATTATTTATTGTTTAAAGTCGAGCTTAGAGAATATTTAGAGTTAATACGGTTGAATGAGAATCATATGACGAAATGTTTCAAACTAAATACTGATGCAACAAAACATCAGAACATGACAGGCAGTTTATATGTAAGCAGTTAGTTAGTTTGGTGTGTAGCTTGAAGCAACAAAATATCTTGAACGTTTTTGTGAATGCTTATTGTAAGTAGTGGTGTTTTGTCTTAAAAGTGAATATTTCAACAGGTGTTTAATTGTTTAAATATTTAAGCCAGGTTTATAGTTTAATAGTTTATAAATAATTTCACAGTTTCTTGTTTACTAAAAGTTTTATTTAATTTTTAGTTTTTGTTTTAAGTCTTTTGATATAGATTTAAATAGCTTCCAGTTTTTAAAGTGTTACCAAAGTAATTAATAATTTTGTATATGCTAGTATTTCTTGTTGTGTTTTATATAAAAAATTCATCACTCAAAACTGTCGTGTCTGATTATAGAAAGTAGTCTCAGTTAGAATTTAGTATTTGTTAGATATTAATTAAATAAGGTAGGATTTAATTATGATGGGTAGTACTAATAAGTTAAGTGTACCACAATCAGTCCACAACTTTACTACCAAATTGTCAACTTTTGCTAGCTGTTCTACTGATTATTAGATTAAAGTAATTTTTCAGTTTTTAAAAACCTCATTCTGACTCAGGCTTGTTTATACTCACTCTAGCTAGTTTTATTGACTTAAACAGTGGCAACCCTGCTAGTTTGAAAATTTTTGGGAATTTTAGAAAATCTTTTACTGCCTCAGGCTAGTTTAATTTTTTTATAAAAACTCAGGCTAGTTTTCTTTTAGATTTTGAATGAGTTTGAGCTGATCCAGTTTTCAATACTTTGTAATTTCCTAGTGTATTTTGTTCATGAATTTGATTTCAGATTTTTAATTGTAAATAACATCTAAACTTGTAAACCTTGTGGCTAGCTGTTATACTTATTATTAGATTAAAGTTCTTGTTTTCAGTTTTTAAAAACCTCATTCTGACTCAGGCTAGTTTATTCTAGTGATGTACCGGACTCACTATCCAGGTCCGGCCGGATATTGCCATTTTTGTCTGATATCCGGATCCGGCCGGATTCTAATTTGAAAAAAAAGTCCGGATCCGGTTCCGGCCGGACTCTAATTTGAAAAAAAAGTCCGGGTCCGGTTCCGGCCGGATTCTAATTCGAAAAGAAAGTCCGGATCCGGGTCCGGCCGGATTCTAGTTTGAAAAAAAAGTCCGGATCCGGGTCCGGCCGGACCCGAAATTGTGGGTCCGGTACATCACTAGTTTTAAGTAGTGTTCGATAGTTTAGTTGTTAAACTCATTAAAAAATAAGTTATAAATCAATAAACCTAAAACATACACAAAAGCGTGATTGTTTTTATTTAAGTATTATAAACTGAATTAAAATTACTATATCTAAAAAGTGTATTTATTCAGTTTGTAAAATCAAAAACTTCAAGATAATCTACAGAACTCTATTTGAATTCTAATTGAGATAAAAAAAAATATTTTTGAGTAAGATCTACAGTTTTGAAATCCGCTTTTCGGTGAAATATTGTAATTGTTTTTCTTTAAAATAATAAATTATTAATTATAAAGATTTTAAATCTATACATTTTTTTTTTTAATTTAACTGTATACTATCAATTTTTTGTCGATTGTTGCATAGTTTGTAACTGCAATACGTTTTTTGCAGCAAAACAGTTTGAAAATCTGTTTTACGATAAAACTGAGTAGCTTTAATTTTTTTAATAAATTCTAAAACTTTAAAATTTAAATATTTTTTGAATCGTTTCTTGTCATAAATCAATTTTAACCAAGTATTCAATAATTAAAAAAATTTACTCACTTGATGTTATGTTTCTATTAATTAACTTTAATTGTTTTTGTTTATAATTGAGTTCTAAAGTTAAGCTAACAAATATTTAAGTAAATAAAATGAAAAAAGTATAGTTTTTTTTATACAGTTTGTCGACGTTTGTATATATAATATAATGCTAATTATAACTTACACAATCGTACGTTTTTGTATTTAGGTTGCAATTTTTTTTTACTCCTGCTGAAAATAACAAAATAATTTAATCTACTTACTAGAAAATAAATTATTGGACAGCAAAAGATGTTATCAAACTATTAGTAATAATTTGTACTAAAAATTTACTTTAATAAAATCAAAAAGGTGTCTAGTTTGGGCTATCTTAAATATATCTTAAAGTTCTAACTAATTCTTTAAAATGTGCTACTTATAAGTATATAAGTAAATTAAAGATTGATAAGTTATTTACTTAAACTTGAGAACACTTCTCTAAACATGATTATAAGTAAGATAAATATTTTAAGTTTTTTAAGTTTAAGTTGGTTACATAAGACACTTAAAATGTAAAAAGGTTACTTTTTAAGTTAAAGAGTATTGCTAAGTTTCCAATTTTAGCGTATAGTAATCAAACGTTAATTTTAACTTTGGACGTCATGCGTTTAAAATCACTTTTAAACGTAAACTCTATTTTGAATGTAAAGTATACTTTGAACAGAAAACTAGTTTTGTGTTATTTTATCACCAATCATATATAAACTAAAACTTACTTGCAACTTTATTTTGTTATACAAATTGCTATGATCACATATAAATTAAAATTTATTTTTAACATTGTACATACGTTCAAATGGTTTTATTTAATTGTAAGAAAAACTTTTTATTGGCTCTCCAAATATTTTTTTTAAGTTGATGTGACTTTTGTTTTATTTTTAATTGCAAAGAAAATGATTTAGTTTTTCGAATATTGAAAAACTAAGCATTCATGTTTTAATTAAAGTTTTGAAAAAGTAAACAAATTAGTCAGTGATTAATATTTACTTATTAAAAATTCATTATAATGCTAGTACAGTTTACCAAAAAAATTGCTAGTTTCATCAATTTAAATCTACTTGTTATAATTCAAAAAAGCTACGTATAATGTAGTATATAATTCAAATACTCAGTTTATCGTCGGCTACTGGGTTGGCCGAGTGGTTAAGGCGTTGGACTTAAGTTCCAATGGACGATTGTCCGCGTGGGTTCGAACCCCACATCCAGTATTATTTACGTGTAGTATTATTATTTTTCTTTTTATAACTGTAAGTTTTGAACTAAAAAAAGATTTGGATTAAAAGCTTTATAAATATTATTTATTTAACTTAAGTGTTTACAATTTACTTTATAAGTTCATAGTTTTAGAAGCTTGTAGTTTTTATGTTTAGTTGAGAAAGTTTTTAAGTTTTTATCCTATTTTACGCATCATAACGTGTTTTATGCTATTAACTTACTATAAAGACGTTTCTAATGTAAACTAAAAAAGTTTAAGCTCGTTTTCTTTTGACTGTTACCTTAAGTTATAGTAGTGATTTTAATTAACGTTTTAAAAACTAAAACACCATATTTAGAGGGTTGAATACGTATGAAAGTTTAAAAAAAAAACTTTTTTAATCATAGATAATTTTTATAGTATATTTAGTTTATAATGCATGGAATAACTTGAGTGATTTTACAAAAAACTAAGCGTAGTAATACATAATTAAACTAAATGTAGTTTAAACAATAGATAAGTTTAAAAAATAAATAGAGTATAAATAAAATAATTTTTGCTAATTGAATCTACGGATTTCTACATTTGTTGATAAATAGTTTTATTACATCTTGCTCTAATTATTTGTTATTTAACCTACATTGGGCCGACAGGCTACAAAGTTTTACTTATATGAACGCGATAGTTGGATACCACGTAACCGACTGCGTGGCCTAATGGATAAGGCGTCTGACTCCTAATCAGAAGATTACGGGTTCGTGTCCCGGCTTTTATTCTTATTACAACTGCGTTAGAGGTAATTCGTTGGCTTGGAAATTCTTAAAAATACTTTTAAAAAAGGGAAAAAATTCAGATAAATTTATTATTTTTTTTTTTAATCGTTTTTAGATCATATAAAACTTTAAGTTATTTGCTTTAGTTATTGATAAACTTTAAAATTAAAAACATTTCAGATAGAAACTATACCTTTTTACGTATAGTTCAAAGTATATTTAATGTGTATATTATGTTAGATACTTGTGTTTTTATAAATTGTTTATTATTTTTAATATATATATTTTTTAAATATTTATTGTTGTGAAGTTTAATATTCTCAATTTAGATAGAGATTTTCGTTTTAGAATTTAAACTTTGACTGAAAACTTTTTCATTTTTTTCATTTGTAGGTTATTATAATTTTGATAAAGTTAGGTATGCAACTCGATAACCGAGAGGTCTCTTTTCGTATCTAGGTCCATGAACCAAAAAAAATTGAGCAATTTTTCGTTTTTGTTCAATAAACCACTTATTAAAAACAATCGGAAAATATTTTACATTTGCATGAACAACATTAGAAAAAATTCAAAAATATAACCAGAAATACTTAAAAATAAAAGCAATGAAGAAAAAAAGACAGTTTGCAAACAAAAAATGCAAGTTTAAAAAAAATTATGAGTAAATGATAATGGTTAAAAATAAATCATAAAAAGTGCCGCCAGAGAGGATTGAACTCTCGACCGCTGGTTTACAAGACCAGCGCTCTGCCACTGAGCTATGGCGGCTGCGAGTGGATTTACTTTTTAGTATTATAGAAAATACAGTTTTATTACGTCACAATGTATATGATTTATTTTTCTCATCTTGCAGACAAACCTTTAAGTTTTGTAGCAACATTTTTGTATAATTTTAGCAATTTATTTAGAAGGCTGCTAATTGAAGTTTTCTTGACCTATTTCATCGAAACTAACAAATAATCTTGATAAATTTTTATTATTCACATTATAACACAGACAAAGTGCTTAAATAATTAATTTAAATTTTTATTTGTTGCTGATAAGTTTAAATATTAAAACAAAATTTATTTGTCCTGTCAACATTAGTGTAAGAAAACACCGTATATTTGTCATTTAACTGTTAATTTTGTATGCAAAACTTAAGTTTCAATGCTTTTAAATGTAAAACATTTTTATTTTGCTGAACTAAAAAGGTGTGTTGTACTATATTTGAAAGAAATTACTCTAAACACAACTGTATAATCTCATGTTTTATTGTAATTGACATATTGATATTAATTTTTCAAAGTAATTGGTATTTAGGTTTGCATTTATGATAGTCTAAAAAACAATTTTCCAATCTGATTTTATATTAAGAAGAGTTATGTAATTTTTCTATAGTTGTAAAAAATAAATACTTATTAAATTTATCAAAAAAGAATTTTTTTCAAAACTACTAAATTTTAAAAAATGGTAAGTGTACTGAGTTAATCAAAAAATGCTCGAAAACTTCATACTAAAGCATTAAGATTTGTTTTAAATTTAGCAACTGAATACATCCGTGTAATTAAATAACGCACATGTGAAGCGAGAAAACTTTAATTTATAAATAGTAAAAGTATTAGTACTACATGTCTTCGTGGCGCAATCGGTTAGCGCGTTCGACTGTTAATCGAAAGGTTGGTGGTTCGAGCCCACCCGAGGACGACTTTTGTAATAAACTTTTAATAAAGTGTGTTTTCCTTTACTTTTGATATTAAGACTTTTTATTTTATTAATACTTAGCATTAAAGCTGTTTTCTTTTAATTTTCTTAAACTTTGTGCTTAAAATAGTAAAACATAAGTCACTATTTTAAATTGTCTAATTTGTTTAAGTATTACTGTCTTCTTTTTTAAAATTCTATACTGCTCAAAACAGTTTAAGTATATATTTTTTGCGTTCACATAAGTCCAATTAGTCACGTATTAATTAATGAACCGCTATATTAAAGTTCTTAATGAAATATGTTAACGAAAGCATCCGCAACTTTTATAATTAAGTTCACAAGTTTTCATTATAAGGTAGAAAATATTAAAGAAATTAATTTTAAACTTAGGCTATTTCAACATATTAAAAAATGTTCCCATACCGGGAATCGAACCCGGGCCGCGTGGGTGAGAGCCACGAATCCTAACCACTAGGACTAGATCACCTGGGAGTACGTCTCCACACAACTTTTCACGTTTATAATCCTTTTTTTTTTTGCATGCAGAGTGTTTTAAGTGAATTGTTTTCTACGATACTATGAACTGAAAAAAGTAAGCTTTAATTAAAACATTTTAGCAAAGATTATTTTTATTTAAATGGCTTCTAAAGAACTTTTGTTTAATATAATTAAACTTTTCTCAAATACATCAAGATAAAGTTTTTGAAGTTCTAACCACTTTCACTGTCTAATACATATTTAATGTGTAAAAGTTTTTATTTCATTATTACTCTATTATGCTCAATAATTGAAATACTGTATTTGTGTTTTGAATTGTCTTAAACTATGTGTATTACTTAATTTTTCTGAAACATTTAAACTTGCTTTTCAAATAATGTTTGTTTGCATAGTAACGTTTTATTTTATTTAGCTAGAGTAAAACATATATTACTAATCTACTTTAAAAAATCACTCTCTTCAACTAGAAAACTATTTAAACTAAAACATGATCTACCTTTATTCAATTCGAAAAAATATAACATATTACTGTTGATTACATTTAAACTTTAGTGCATATATTAGTAATCAAAACTACTAAATCATGTATGTGGTAAACCTTTATGCTCTTTGTTATTATTTTAAGCTAACTTATGTATGTTATTTATGAACAAGCGTTTTAAAGATACAAAAATATTTTCTATAACAAAATATGTTAAAGCAAATATAATATAAGGAGTTAAAGTGAAGCAAAGTTTTAATCTAAAACTATTTTTTAAGACAAGAGCATTTTATTACTTATAAAACTATAATAAATTGAAATCTTTTGAATAAGTCTCATAACTATGTAAATAAATATTATTATTATAATTTTTTCTTATGTTGACCAAATTTATTATATATATATATTCGTATAAACTAATAATAATAAAATTTTATATTGCAGTAACAAAAATTGCTGTAACCAGGATTCGAACCTGGGTTGTCACGGCCACAACGTGAAGTACTAACCACTATACGATTACAGCGAGAAGGTAGCAGAGGATGGTTTCGATCCATCGACCTCTGGGTTATGGGCCCAGCACGCTTCCGCTGCGCCACTCTGCTGTTTGTAACTGCTGCATATAGCGTATCTATACTTGAAGATTTGCTCTAAGCTTAATGCTTACTTATATACTTTTGTTGATGCAATTAAACTTACTTAAAATTTACTCATTTGCCTTGCTATTTAAACTTTAATTTGAACTTATGTTGTAAAACTGTTTGAGCTTAAATTTTTTGTTTGTTATAAAGCTTTTTAAGCTTTATATTTATTATTTTTATGGTAAAATTCAAAATAACTTAAATTGCAACATGTTATGACCAAAAGCTATTTTAGTTTTATATATTTATCAGTTTCCTAAACTGAAGTTGATTTTTAACTATCTAATATCATACATCTATATATTATTTTATTTTTATTCTTGTTTTTTACTCTTTGAAAACAGCCAAAATATATTTCAGCTTACGTTATACAAAAAAAAATTAATCTTAAATAAAACTTTAACTTTTTTTAATGAAACTGAGAGGTTTTTATAATTTTAAACAGCAGTAAACATCATAAAAATTAATGTTGTTACTAAATGATAAATAAGCTTTTAACTTTGCTAATCAACTGAACTAATTCAAGTGTTGTAAACTTTTTGTTAGTTTTAATTCATACAAATAAATGTTTTCATGTATATGTTATAATAAGTACTGATTGCAAAGTACTATTAAGGGTTAAAAAACTTATAATTATGTGCTTAAAAAAAGGATAATTACAACTTTTATACCATAATTGAGTTTAAACTTTTAGCTTTATCTTACTGTATTAGCCTAATACACATTTAAACTTGTAATTTCAGTAAACTAAATTAACTTTTTTCTAAGTTTTGAAAACAACATTAGCATTTTGTCAGTTAATTTACTTGATTACTAAAATAAATTGCAACTATCTATAACTTTAGTAACTAAGTTACAACTTTAAACATTAACCACTAAAGCTTATTTCTAGTTTGTATATTTTAAAATATCTTTTCAATGTTAGAAATTTTTTGATTAATAAGTTAAAACTATCTAAATCTAAACCATAAAAAACTATATTGAAAAATTTTTAGGCCTAAAACAAGATCTTTATAAAATGGAAGTTGTATTCACTAATTAAAAAAAGATAAAGTAGTTATCATTTGAAATAGTCCATTAAAAACAAAAGCAAAAGTGCGTCGACCGGGAGTCGAACCCGGAACTAGTGCTTGGAAGGCACCAATGCTAACCGTTACACCATCGACGCTTGTAGAGTCGTTGAATAAAAAGTTTATAAACGCAAGCGTAACTATTAGTAAACTGAACATGCAAAAGTATTGTTTTGTATTTATCTTTTGAATTGGTCTATTTAAACAGTGTTTTAAAACTTAGCTAATTTGTTGCCTTTTTATTTACCTAATTTTCATAACAACTATTAGATTTTTTTAAGCAGTTAAGGTTACTACATACTGAAATGTAAACCAGCTACATAAGATAAAAACTTAAACAGCTGAAATGTGTTTTATATAGAAATTTTTATAAATTAAACTTTAACACAATAAGCGTACATTTAACTTAGTTTAATAAATTTCAAAACTAACTTTTTTTAATTTTAAAATACAATTTACAAATTTAAGCTTTAGCATTTATATTTAATACATAATCAGTAAGTAAATTTCATAATAATACAGTAAAAGCAGATTTTAATTTGCTAGTTAACCTTTTCTGTTACTTTATATTCTTGAGTTTAATTACAAAGTTTAAAAAAAAAATAATATTTAATTTTCTATTTTTAATCTTGCGAATAAAAACGGAGTTTTTTGTAAAAATAAATACATTTTCTAGGATTTCTAAAAACTTTTTTCTAAAATCTTAAAACAATATTGTTTATTTATTAGGAGTTAATTTCTTTCTGATGAAAAAAAAAATATTTTTATATAAAATAGACAACATTTTGAAAGTATGGGGCAATTGGAAGTAATTGGTGAAAGCGACGCTCTATTTACCTAATTATCATGGGCAACCCGTGGTCTCCAATACCTGTATTGAGACATTAGAGACCACGAGTTGCCTGAGCTTTAGGAATATTCTAATAGGAATCAGACGCCTAATCCGTTAAAAAACGGAGCGAGAAAATAATTGAATTTAATTACTAATCAACTTTTTAACGAGTTTAAAATCTTGACAATGTCAATTGCAATAATGTTTTATTTTGCGAAGTTTTACTTATATAAAAGTGAGAAACATTGTATTTTCTTAAAGCAAGTCTACAATTGTATTACAAGTGTGTATTAGTGGTTTATTGAGTTTTATTTAAAGAGGTGCTTGATGTAAGGAATGTTTTGCTAAAAAACTAATTTATTTGCGGCTATTTGTACTTATACTTTTATCTATGCATTTTTAGTGCTTAGGTGCACAATTTTATTTGCGAAAGAGCATTATGTTTATACTTGTAAGTTCACAATATATGTTGCAACTAAGATAAGTCGCATAGAGGCGCAAAATTCGATCTTTTAAGTCAAGTGCATAATGATTTTTTGAAGATGTTGCTTCTAACGTAGGTCGTCAGGGAATGCAGTATTTTAGTTCAAAATTGCAACCTATTAAGTCGCCAAAAGAGCGCAAGTATTATTTTTTTTAAGCATAAAAATGTAAAATAAAAACCGCATTAGAATTTAGAATTACAACAGCAGAAAAGTTGTTTTCGCTAACGTCTGAGTTTTAGTTTATAAAACAAACTTTCCTCTGTATTTACATCTACTAGTTTATTGAATTGATGTGCTGAATTATTGATCTAAAATGTAGATTGTATTTTTTAAATCAGAATATTGCTGAAGTTTAAAAAAACATGTTTATATGAGTTTTTATCTTTCTAGTCGTAAAATGGCAAGTCATTTTCTAATTTTTATTACTCGTTTCAAGTTCTAGTACTCAACTGTATTTAAGTTTTTCCTTTCGAAAGAAATCAAAAATAAATTCCCTTTAATTTTGGCAGTCGTATTTTGTTAAAAAAGTTGCTGTTTTTGCATCTTTGTGAACGTTGTTTGATACAAACAACTATTTTTTGTTTATTAAGCACATCTAACACCTTGCTACTGATAAAAATGAGTATGTTGTTTATAAGTACGACGATGGACAATAGAAGGTATAAACATTACGTGTTTCACTTTATTTTATGAAGTCACAATCAAAAAATCCTACGGTTAAAACTGCTTTTGGTCATAACATGTTGCAATTTAAGTTATTTTGAATTTTACCATAAAAATAATAAATATAAAGCTTAAAAAGCTTTATAACAAACAAAAAATTTAAGCTCAAACAGTTTTACAACATAAGTTCAAATTAAAGTTTAAATAGCAAGGCAAATGAGTAAATTTTAAGTAAGTTTAATTGCATCAACAAAAGTATATAAGTAAGCATTAAGCTTAGAGCAAATCTTCAAGTATAGATACGCTATATGCAGCAGTTACAAACAGCAGAGTGGCGCAGCGGAAGCGTGCTGGGCCCATAACCCAGAGGTCGATGGATCGAAACCATCCTCTGCTACCTTCTCGCTGTAATCGTATAGTGGTTAGTACTTCACGTTGTGGCCGTGACAACCCAGGTTCGAATCCTGGTTACAGCAATTTTTGTTACTGCAATATAAAATTTTATTATTATTAGTTTATACGAATATATATATATAATAAATTTGGTCAACATAAGAAAAAATTATAATAATAATATTTATTTACATAGTTATGAGACTTATTCAAAAGATTTCAATTTATTATAGTTTTATAAGTAATAAAATGCTCTTGTCTTAAAAAATAGTTTTAGATTAAAACTTTGCTTCACTTTAACTCCTTATATTATATTTGCTTTAACATATTTTGTTATAGAAAATATTTTTGTATCTTTAAAACGCTTGTTCATAAATAACATACATAAGTTAGCTTAAAATAATAACAAAGAGCATAAAGGTTTACCACATACATGATTTAGTAGTTTTGATTACTAATATATGCACTAAAGTTTAAATGTAATCAACAGTAATATGTTATATTTTTTCGAATTGTATAAAGGTAGATCATGTTTTAGTTTAAATAGTTTTCTAGTTGAAGAGAGTGATTTTTTAAAGTAGATTAGTAATATATGTTTTACTCTAGCTAAATAAAATAAAACGTTACTATGCAAACAAACATTATTTGAAAAGCAAGTTTAAATGTTTCAGAAAAATTAAGTAATACACATAGTTTAAGACAATTCAAAACACAAATACAGTATTTCAATTATTGAGCATAATAGAGTAATAATGAAATAAAAACTTTTACACATTAAATATGTATTAGACAGTGAAAGTGGTTAGAACTTCAAAAACTTTATCTTGATGTATTTGAGAAAAGTTTAATTATATTAAACAAAAGTTCTTTAGAAGCCATTTAAATAAAAATAATCTTTGCTAAAATGTTTTAATTAAAGCTTACTTTTTTCAGTTCATAGTATCGTATAAAACAATTCACTTAAAACACTCTGCATGCAAAAAAAAAAAGGATTATAAACGTGAAAAGTTGTGTGGAGACGTACTCCCAGGTGATCTAGTCCTAGTGGTTAGGATTCGTGGCTCTCACCCACGCGGCCCGGGTTCGATTCCCGGTATGGGAACATTTTTTAATATGTTGAAATAGCCTAAGTTTAAAATTAATTTCTTTAATATTTTCTACCTTATAATGAAAACTTGTAAACTTAATTATAAAAGTTGCGGATGCTTTCGTTAACATACTTCATTAAGAACTTTAATATAGCGGTTCATTAATTAATACGTGACTAATTGGACTTATGTGAACGCAAAAAATATATACTTAAACTGTTTTGAGCAGTATAGAATTTTAAAAAAGAAGACAGTAATACTTAAACAAATTAGACAATTTAAAATTGTGACTTATGTTTTACTATTTTAAGCACAAAGTTTAAGAAAATTAAAAAAAAAACGGCTTTAATGCTAAGTATTAATAAAATAAAAAGTCTTAATATCAAAAGTAAAGGAAAACACACTTTATTAAAAGATTATAACAAAAGTCGTCCTAGGGTGGGCTCGAACCACCAACCTTTCGATTAACAGTCGAACGCGCTAACCGATTGCGCCACGAAGACTTGTAATACTGACACTTTCACTATTTATAAACTAAAGTTTTCTCGCTTCACATGTGCGTTATTTAATTACAAGTATGTATTCAGTTGCTAAATTTAAAACAAATCTTAATGCTTTAGTATGAAGTTTTCGAGCATTTTTTGATTAACTCAGTACACTTACCATTTTTTAAATTTAGTAGTTTTGAAAAAATTTCTTTTTTGATAAATTTAATAAGTATTTATTTTTTACAACTATAGAAAAATTACATAACTCTTCTTAATATAAAATAAGATTGGAAAATAGTTTTTTAGACTATCATAAATGCAAACCTAAATACCAATTACTTTGAAAAATTAATATCAATATGTCAATTACAATAAAACATGAGATTATACAGTTGTGTTTAGAGTAATTTCTTTCAAATATAGTACAACACACCTTTTTAGTTCAGCAAAATAAAAATGTTTTACATTTAAAAGCATTGAAACTTAAGTTTTGCATACAAAATTAACAGTTAAATGACAAATATACGGTGTTTTCTTACACTAATGTTGACAGGACAAATAAATTTTGTTTTAATATTTAAACTTATCAGCAACAAATAAAAATTTAAATTAATTATTTAAGCACTTTGTCTGTGTTATAATGTGAATAATAAAAATTTATCAAGATTATTTGTTAGTTTCGATGAAATAGGTCAAGAAAACTTCAATTAGCAGCCTTCTAAATAAATTGCTAAAATCATACAAAAATGTTGCTACAAAACTTAAAGGTTTGTCTGCAAGATGAGAAAAATAAATCATATACATTGTGACGTAATAAAACTGTATTTTCTATAATACTAAAAAGTAAATCCACTCGCAGCCGCCATAGCTCAGTGGCAGAGCGCTGGTCTTGTAAACCAGCGGTCGAGAGTTCAATCCTCTCTGGCGGCACTTTTTATGATTTATTTTTAACCATTATCATTTACTCATAATTTTTTTTAAACTTGCATTTTTTGTTTGCAAACTGTCTTTTTTTCTTCATTGCTTTTATTTTTAAGTATTTCTGGTTATATTTTTGAATTTTTTCTAATGTTGTTCATGCAAATGTAAAATATTTTCCGATAGTTTTTAATAAGTGGTTTATTGAACAAAAACGAAAAATTGCTCAAATTTTTTTGGTTCATGGACCTAGATACGAAAAAAGACCTCTCGGTCATCGAGTTGCATACCTAACTTTATCAAAATTATAATAACCTACAAATGAAAAAAATTAAAAAATTTTCAGTCAAAGTTTAAATTCTAAAACGAAAATCTCTATCTAAATTGAGAATATTAAACTTCACAACAATAAATATTTAAAAAATATATATATTAAAAATAATAAACAATTTATAAAAACACAAGTATCTAACATAATATACACATTAAATATACTTTGAACTATACGTAAAAAGGTATAGTTTCTATCTGAAATGTTTTTAATTTTAAAGTTTATCAATAACTAAAACAAATAACTTAAAGTTTTATATGATTTAAAAACGATTAAAAAAAATAATAATAAATTTATCTGAAATTTTTCTCTTTTTTAAAAGTATTTTTAAGAATTTCCAAGCCAACGAATTACCTCTAATGCAGTTGTAATAAGAAGTCCACGCCGGGACACGAACCCGTAATCTTCTGATTAGGAGTCAGACGCCTTATCCATTAGGCCACGCAGTCGGTTACGTGGTATCCAACTATCGCGTTCATATAAGTAAAACTTTGTAGCCTGTCGGCCCAATGTAGGTTAAATAACAAATAATTAGAGCAAGATGTAATAAAACTATTTATCAACAAATGTAGAAATCCGTAGATTCAATTAGCAAAAAATATTTTATTTATACTCTATTTATTTTTTAAACTTATCTATTGTTTAAACTACATTTAGTTTAATTATGTATTACTACGCTTAGTTTTTTGTAAAATCACTCAAGTTATTCCATGCATTATAAACTAAATATACTATAAAAATTATCTATGATTAAAAAAGTTTTTTTTTCAAACTTTCATACCTGTTCAACCCTCTAAACATGGTGTTTTAGTTTTTAAAATGTTAATTAAAATCACTACTATAACTTAAGGTAACAGTCAAAAGAAAACGAGCTTAAACTTGTTTAGTTTACTTTTAGAAACGTCTTTATAGTAAGTTAATAGCATAAAACACGTTATGATGCGTAAAATAGGATAAAAACTTAAAAACTTTCTCAACTAAACATAAAAACTACAAGCTTCTAAAACTATGAACTTATAAAGTAAATTGTAAACACTTAAGTTAAATAAATAATATTTTTAAGGCTTTCAAGCAAAATCTTTTTTTAGTTCAAAACTTACAGTTATAAAAAGAAAAATAATAATACTACACGTAAAAAATACTGGGTGTGGGGTTCGAACCCACGCGGACAATCGTCCATTGGAACTTAAGTCCAACGCCTTAACCACTCGGCCAACCCAGTAGCCGACGATAAACTGAGTATTTGAATTATATACTACATTATACGTAGCTTTTTTGAATTATAACAAGTAGATTTAAATTGATGAAACTAGCAATTTTTTTGGTAAACTGTACTAGCATTATAATGAATTTTTAATAAGTAAATATTAATCACTGACTAATTTGTTTACTTTTTCAAAACTTTAATTAAAACATGAATGCTTAGTTTTTCAATATTCGAAAAACTAAATCATTTTCTTTGCAATTAAAAATAAAACAAAAGTCACATCAACTTAAAAAAAATATTTGGAGAGCCAATAAAAAGTTTTTCTTACAATTAAATAAAACCATTTGAACGTATGTACAATGTTAAAAATAAATTTTAATTTATATGTGATCATAGCAATTTGTATAACAAAATAAAGTTGCAAGTAAGTTTTAGTTTATATATGATTGGTGATAAAATAACACAAAACTAGTTTTCTGTTCAAAGTATACTTTACATTCAAAATAGAGTTTACGTTTAAAAGTGATTTTAAACGCATGACGTCCAAAGTTAAAATTAACGTTTGATTACTATACGCTAAAATTGGAAACTTAGCAATACTCTTTAACTTAAAAAGTAACCTTTTTACATTTTAAGTGTCTTATGTAACCAACTTAAACTTAAAAAACTTAAAATATTTATCTTACTTATAATCATGTTTAGAGAAGTGTTCTCAAGTTTAAGTAAATAACTTATCAATCTTTAATTTACTTATATACTTATAAGTAGCACATTTTAAAGAATTAGTTAGAACTTTAAGATATATTTAAGATAGCCCAAACTAGACACCTTTTTGATTTTATTAAAGTAAATTTTTAGTACAAATTATTACTAATAGTTTGATAACATCTTTTGCTGTCCAATAATTTATTTTCTAGTAAGTAGATTAAATTATTTTGTTATTTTCAGCAGGAGTAAAAAAAAATTGCAACCTAAATACAAAAACGTACGATTGTGTAAGTTATAATTAGTATTAAATTATATATAAACGTCGACAAACTGTATAAAAAAAACTATACTTTTTTCATTTTATTTACTTAAATATTTGTTAGCTTAACTTTAGAACTCAATTATAAACAAAAACAACTAAAGTGAATTGATAGAAACATAACATCCAGTGAGTAAATTTTATTAATTATTGAATACTTGGTTAAAATTGATTTATGACAAGAAACGATTCAAAAAATATTTAAATTTTAAAGTTTTAGAATTTATTAAAAATATTAAAGCTACTCAGTTTTATTGTAAAATAGATTTTCAAACTGTTTTGCTGCAAAAAACGTATTGAAGTTACAAACTATGCAACAATCGACAAAAAATTGATAGTATATAGTTAAATTTAAAAAAAAAGTATAGATTTAAAATCTTTATAATTAATAATTTATTATTTTAAAGAAAAACAATTACAATATTTCACCGCAAAGCGGATTTTCAAACTGTAGATCTTACTCAAAAATATTTTTTTTTATCTCAATTAGAATTCAAATAGATTTCTTTAGATTATCTTGAAGTTTTTGATTTTCGAAACTGTTAATACACTATTTAAATATAGTAATTTTAATTCAGTTTATAATACTTAAATAAAAACAATCACTCTTTTGTGTATGTTTTAGGTTTATTGATTTATAACTTATTTTTTAATAAGTTTAACAACTATACTATCGAACACTACTTAAAACACTTTTTTTTTCGTTGATCCTTACTTACTGTTTTATCTAATTAAGATTATATTATGTTAAATACATGTCCACCGGAAGTCGAAACCGTAACTAGTGCTTGGAAGGCACCAAAGCTAACCGTTACACCATCGATGCTTGTATTGAAATGGAGAAATTACTGTATATAATCTCAAATTAAAATGCAGCTAGTTCTGTACTGCAGTCAAATGCTAGCATATTAGCGTTCAAGCGTTAATTTTTTGCCGTTAGCTCGACAAAATGATCTATAATAATGCGTTGCAAATTTTCAACGCGTTTTCGCTCGCTAGCAGAATTATACACAGTTTATCTGCTAGTTTAAGCGGTAAACTCTCACGTGGTTTAACGCTTATGGCTATAAACTTGAATTAACGTCTTTTTGGATCACATTTTTCGAGATCACATTTTTGTTGAAAACAATTTATTAGACAACATTTTTTAAGTGTTCCGTGATTGGCTTACTAAAAGGTTACTAAAGGTTAAAGTTAAATTTATTTTATACTTACAAACAAATATATGATATGTAAGCAAGTTAAAATAAATATTACGATTTTCACGTTAATAGAAAAGTAAACAGAACAAAATTTAGATAATCAGCAAAAGATATTTTATTAAATTAAAAAAGAGAAAAATAAATAAATAAATAAATCAAAATACACCTTCAGAAAAGAAAAAAAAATCAATAGAAAATATTGAAACATAAGTTTTATGAAAACCTGAAAAATATTTTAGTAAAATAGTAACAAGTTTAAGAATAGTTATTAAAACCAAAATACTAAATAATAAAAAATTATGTTAATGATATAAAAGTTTAAAACCATTCTTTTATAAGTTTAGGTAATAAACCAATTTATATCAATCTAAAAATTTATTAACAAATAAAAAGAAAATATAATCATATTAAAATTTTATGCTATTTAATTATAAAACTATATATATCTACATAAAAAAAAATTATTCGTGTAATGTATAGAAGTTATGTTTAAAACGTAACGTGTATCATTTACTAATCGACCGTTTGAAACTTATCATCAAAAACATTCATTTGGTTGTAATAAACAGTCTAGTACCAGTACAAATCTGACTGACTCATTTCTCAATATAAATAACTGAAACTTTGCAAATATGTAATTTAGGGGTATCTCTTGGTACCGCTATATTTTTATGCATCTAGCTTAAATATTTTTGAAGCAGTGACCACCTGAAATTTACCTTAAATAAACACAGTCGGTTGACTTTTAAAAAGACAACTTAGTACTGCTGGACCTCTAACTCCTTTATTTGTCAATAAAAACATATTAAACTTTGCCAATATGTTCTCTTATGTTTTCACTTGGTTGAAATTAATTATCTCATTTCTAACATGTTCGGTTTTGAAAATATGATTTGACCAAATAAATCAGCAAAATTGTTGTAAATTCCGTATAAAAACACGTTCATTTTATTAAAAACAAAACAACGTAGTACCAGTACAAATCTGACTGACTCATTTCTCAATATAAATAACTGAAACTTTGCAAATATGTAATTTAGGGGTATCTCTTGGTACCGCTATATTTTTATGCATCTAGCTTAAATATTTTTGAAGCAGTGACCACCTGAAATTTACCTTAAATAAACACAGTCGGTTGACTTTTAAAAAGACAACTTAGTACTGCTGGACCTCTAACTCCTTTATTTGTCAATAAAAACATATTAAACTTTGCCAATATGTTCTCTTATGTTTTCACTTGGTTGAAATTAATTATCTCATTTCTAACATGTTCGGTTTTGAAAATATGATTTGACCAAATAAATCAGCAAAATTGTTGTAAATTCCGTATAAAAACACGTTCATTTTATTAAAAACAAAACAACGTAGTACCAGTACAAATCTGACTGACTCATTTCTCAATATAAATAACTGAAACTTTGCAAATATGTAATTTAGGGGTATCTCTTGGTACCGCTATATTTTTATGCATCTAGCTTAAATATTTTTGAAGCTGTGACCGCCTGAAATTTACCTTAAATAAACACAGTCGGTTGACTTTTAAAAAGACAACTTAGTACTGCTGGACCTCTAACTCCTTTATTTGTCAATAAAAACATATTAAACTTTGCCAATATGTTCTCTTATGTTTTCACTTGGTTGAAATTAATTATCTCATTTCTAACATGTTCGGTTTTGAAAATATGATTTGACCAAATAAATCAGCAAAATTGTTGTAAATTCCGTATAAAAACACGTTCATTTTTATAAACTTTACTTAGTAATCATTCTAACAGCAATATACTTAAGTATGTATAAAATAAATTAACATTCAAATACTTAGGACTTATTTAAAAGTGAACATAAAAAGTAACATTGTTAAAACTTTACTTTAAATTTCACAATTTAATATTAAAAGTGTCTATTTAACATGAATAAAATGTTTACTGCAGCAGGCTGTGGCTAGATTCTCCCAATACTTTCTATGGCTGGTTTGTAAAGCAGCGTTTTAAACTTTTGCAACATTACATCAGTAATATCTTGTCTGCATTTTATTTTCTCATTATGTTAACTTGCATCAGTATAACACATGACCTTTCGAGCTTTCTCTTAAACGCTCGGATAAACATGGATTTAGGCTCGAAGATTTACACAGAATTTATAAATAATTCAAATAATATTTGATATCCTTTTACAGAGTAATAAAAGTTTGTTTTCTTTTTGTTTATAGTAAGATAAAAAGATATAATTAATTGAAATTAGTTTTACATTCTTTTATAATTTTATATCAAGCATAGTAGAATGCATAAACTTTTCAAAAATAACACAACAGTTTAGAACTAAAAATGATATAAAGGTTTTATGCACAACTATTAAATTTTCAGTTTTAATTTTTAAATGTGAAGTAAGGTCACAGAATTTTCTTAATTTGAGAAAATTTTAATTTTTTAGACTTAAATAGTTTTAAAAAAATACTTGTGTAATTTTTTTTAATTTAATAGTTTAAAAACTGCCTGAACTAAAAATAATGTTAAGGTTTTAAACATATTATTGAATGAAAATTTGATTTGTTTTTTCACTTTTATTTTTTAGTCAAGTCACAGATAGTATTGAATTTGGGTTAACTTTAGTTTTTTTAGGTGTTAAATATTAAGCAAACTTCTTTATTGTAAACACCATTTTAAAATTGTATTTTTTTCTTAGATAGTCTCTACTAAACATAAGTTAGTTTTCTTTCAGATAATGATTTTAATTAGTTTTATTTCATTAGTTATTTTGTCTATGATATTTAGCCATTAAAGTAAGGTCGCAGTTTCATATTTCTTATGCTATTAACATAATTAATAATTTATAGATTGTGTTTAATGTCAAAATGCGTGTTACTTTAAAAGAATTCACCGAGAAAATGGAACAATTTTTCAGTTCTCCAACTGAGTTTAGAAAGGTTGAAAATGATCCTGAAAAATTTTTCAGATTTTTTGAAGAAAAAAAGAACAGAAGTTATCTTATGAAAAAAATTTGCCTTAAGTATCTTAAGACAAAGCGCACTTTTACTTTAACTTCAAGAATGAAACAAATAATTGTTTCAAAGGTTTACAAGTACAAATCTATGTTACTTAGTAAAAGAGCAGCAATAGAGTTTATTCAAACTCAAGAAAAGGGTCACAAGGACAAACTTAGAACTTCAGGAGAAAATGAGCACAACATAAACCAAGAAATAGTTGATGAAACTCCTCAAGTGGAAAAGGGCGAAGAGGACAAACCTGAAACTTCAGAAGAAAATGAGCACAACATAAACCAAGAATTAGGTGATGAAATTCCTCAAGAGGAAAAGGGCGAAGAGGAAAGACCTGAAACTTCAGGAGAAAATGAGCACAACATAAACCAAGAAATAGTTGAAGAAGCTCCTCAAGAGGAAAAGGGCGAAGAGGAAAGACCTGAAACTTCAGGAGAAAATGAGTACAACATAAACCAAGAAATAGTTGAAGAAGTTCCTCAAGAGGAAAAGGGCGAAGAGGAAAGACCTGAAACTTCAGGAGAAAATGAGTACAACATAAACCAAGAATTAGGTGATGAAATTCCTCAAGAGGAAAAGGGCGAAGAGGAAAGACCTGAAACTTCAGGAGAAAATGAGTACAACATAAACCAAGAAATAGTTGAAGAAGTTCCTCAAGAGGAAAAGGGCGAAGAGAAAAAACCTGAAACTTCAGGAGAAAATGAGCACAACATAAACCAAGAATTAGGTGATGAAACTCCTCCTATTTCTGATGAAGAAAATGCATGCAGAGAATATTTAGAGAATTCAGATGAAGAACTAAGAAATGATGATGAAGAGATACTACTACCAGTGTTGAGTGATAGTTCTCAATCGCCATTTCAAAATGATGAAGCAAATGATTTTTTTAGAAAAACTCCACCACCAGCGCATTATTTTGATGAAGAAAGAAATGAAGATGAGGAAGAAATAGAAGAAGAAGAAGAAAATGCATGCAGAGCATATTTAGAGAATTCAGATGAAGAACTAAGAAATGATGATGAAGAGATACTACTACCAGTGTTGAGTGATAGTTCTCAATCGCCATTTCAAAATGATGAAGCAAATGATTTTTTTAGAAAATCTCCACAACCAGCGCATTATTCAAATGAAGAGAGGAATGAAGAATTAGAAGAAGAAGAAAATACACGCATATCATTAACAGTTTCTAAAGATGAATGGGAAAAGATGTATGATGAAACCAAGGAATATCTAAAACCAAATGATCAAAGATACAAAATGACTAAGTTAGGTTGGACTGATGTAAGTAGTTACTTTTTATTGGTATTATGTATTTAAGCTTCAAACACTACAATGTTTCAACATAATAAATTTATTAATTTTGAAAAACACTTCTAAATTATAATTAATTATAATCATACAATGTACATAAACCTTAAAAAAATCATGTTTTTTGTATTACAGATGTTACGCAAAAAGTTGCACCCTGAAATAAAGCACTGTCATTGTTACGCATTTAAAGGTACGTACTATAAGCTTAAAACCAAATCATTCGCGCTTACCTTAAAATGCTCGGTCAAGGGATGTCCCGTTATATGGAAGGGTTACATCAACAAAGATAAAATTGAGTTATCAAGAACGGGACAGCGAAATCATCAAAATGCCGATGCAAATAGGAGAACAAGAATTGGTCGCAGTGACAGCGGTAAAATTGTTACACTTTTAGGCTAAAATGTTTATATTATACATTTTTTAAAGAACTGTCTTTAACCGGTCTGTAGATGTACATTGGTTTTAGAAGTTGTTATTGTACAATGTATTTACTTTAGTCTATTTTATAATTCAATTAAATTTGTAATTTTTCAACCATAGTAATACTTATGCAGAGCGAATTGTAAACGAGCTGGATAAGAATTGTAACATCAATTTTGTTGCAAAGAAAATGTCTCAAAGTTTTGAAAGAGATGATTTTCTTCACGGTAAACATACAGTTACTTTTGTATTTTTGATAACTCAACTATATTATTTTCTTGTAATAGATCCTTAGTATTTTAAACATATCAAATTTTAACTTTTTTGTTGAATAATTTCATCTTAAGAAACAAATATTGTTTTAATTACAAATTGTTACACAACTAACTTTAAACTGCGACAGGAAACTTAAACCGCCTTGTTAGACCCAAGAGTGTACGTAATATAAAATATCAAGCTAGTGAACAACGTAAAAAACACGAAGGAAGCTTTGATGAGAGAATAAAAAAGGCAATAACCTCGCTAGAATCAAACGAACGCTACCGTAACAACAAGGTATGTTAATCATTTTAAAATGTTACGCAGCATTGTTACATTTAAAATTTTACAGATAATTAAAGGAGTAATACAAGAATTTTGTTCAAAACCACTAAGGATAATAACACATGAAGAAGGCCAAATGAGAGTAGCCAAGGAAAAGTTAAAAAAAAGTATGTATGAGACGCTTCATATTGACTCAACCAGCGGTTTTTTTGATAAACTGGATGATAGCAATATATGTTACTCAGCCGCATGCTTAAGAGGTAAGCTGTTATATACTTTTATATTTTTTATGAAAATAAATAAATATATATTTTACAGGTTCCGAAAAATCCAAAGAAAAGACGGTTAAATCGAAAAACACACCATGTCTTGTAGTAAGTGATATGATTTCTGTACACACAGACAAACATAACTACAAGTGCTGGATGTCTCTTTTAAAAAGAGACTTCAAAAAAATATCAGGAGGTAGGTTTTATCGCATTACACTATTTGGAATAAAATAAAGATTAATTTATTATCAAGTGTTTAAAACTTAGGTAAGTCTTTTAAAAGAGTTGAGTGTGATTGTAGTCTGCCAATAATTCACTCCGCGGCAGAAGAATTCAATGGCACAAGTCTAAAAAATTATTTATTCTTCGTACATTCAGTAGTTACCAGCGAGCGTTAGTTAATTTTTTTTTAAGAATTAAAGCTTTAATAACAGTGGTTTCTATGATTTGTAGTAAAAATAGTTAAACCTATTAACAGAAAAATTGCAAAAAGACCTGTTCGACAGCTGCATAGATTGCACAATCCATCTGTGCGGATCTCATATGATGCATAGTTTCAAACGATGGTGCGACAGAAAAATCGGAAAAAAATACAAAGGAGATTTAAAAAAGCTTTTGATGACATCTTGCTGTAGGATGGTAACATCAGAAACTTATGAAAAAGTGCAATATATCTTCAAGCTTATTTGTACGATTACCTTAAATAAATGTAAGTAATAAACAAATAATATTATTTAGTTAAAGTCAAAGGTTTTGAATTAATGATTTATCCTTTTATAGATGTAACAGAGGAAGTTAGAGGAAACTTAAAACTCCTAAACAGTCTACTAGATAACGAGTAAGTAAATTTATATAATATGATCTAGTAGTAGTATATCTAAAATATTCTAAATAATGTTTAGCGAAGCAGTGAACGAACTTGTAGAAAAAACATTCGATCAAAATCAAATCACAAAATATTTAGAAGAGATTGATGATTTGGAAGAGGAGATTATTTACACATCTCAATTTAGAAAAGATTTGATGGTTTTTATTTGAAAAAAGTTTGATTAAGCTTTTAAAAGTTGTCAATGCACTTTCTTTTTTTTACTGAAACTTAAGTGTTTAGATTGGACGTTTAATTTACTAATTTAATACTTCTGTAGATTATTCGAAAGGATGTTGAAAAATCCATCAAGAATAACGATTCAAAACAACAAACATTGCCTCTGAATGATTTATATTGTAAACTTTTCATTGAATATTTTTTAAAACAATGGGCTCCTATAATACCGTTATGGACAGGAATCATGTTAAAAATAATTGGTGAAAAAGAGTTTTTACAAAACAATCAGGCAGCTGAAGCGCTTTTTTCTAACTTGAAAAAACACCAGCTAGCCCATCCTGAAAGAGAGGAAGAAGCATTAAATGACTTCAGAAAAAGATCAGGAGTTTGGGAAATTGGAAATTTTCTTCGGCTTGCCCGTGATCAATTCAGGTAAAAACTTGTTAAATGTATTTTTCAAATAGTTAGAACAAACTAATTTAATTTTTTCATATGAAAGGTTCAATGAAAATTTGTATATTGATAATCATCATATTGACTGGAGAAACGCTACAAAAAACGAAAGACAACTGAGTAAAACAGATTCAGCAGTAGCAATTGATGGAATTTCTTTATGCAAAACAAAAACAAAACGAAATGCTAAAAATATCAAGTCGTTCTATAAACAAGATCAAAAGGTTATTGTAAATATTTAATAGTCAAAGTTTTAAAATCTAGATTTAATGACTTAAACTATTCAAAAGGTACTTACTTCCATCTCCTTGGAGGGAAATACGACTGATGCTGCTAAATTGTATCAACTAATCAAAGACGTTAGTTACTAAAGTTTTTTTTAATATTTATAGAAAGTAAAGAAATTTTTATCTTTAATCTCTATAACAGAGAAACTATCTGTGGAATTTGAAACCTTGCATTAAAGTATTAGCGTGCACAGCTGAGAAAAACGAAAAGTTGGTTTTATCGCATAAAGACTTTTGTTCATTAAAACCTAACAATGAAATGACGAATGATACTTGGCTGTTTTACATGAAGCTGTTTCATCCCAATGGTTAGTTTTTGATGATTTATGTAAACAAATCAGTTCAAATAAAAGATAAAATATTGTTTTAGAGACAGCAACAATCTTTATTGACGAAAAAAGTCTAGACGATCTTGATTTTGAAACAGTTATTACAGACGAGGAGTTAACCAGTTTAAAACATTTAAAAAAAGTTTTTTTTGTTTTTAAAGGAAAAGTTACAAAGTTTTTGGTAAGCAAATAAATAGTATTTTTTGGTAAATTTTTGATTGTTAAAAAATAAATCAGTAATTTATTTGTAGCTTGTTTGACATACACTATAAAGCTAACTTATTTGTTTTAGTTTATAAACATGGACGAAAAAACATGGACAAAAATTGAAATTCAACTATCTGAAAATGAAAACCAACGTCTTGAGAATTACCTTTGTCAATTAATGAAAGAAACGTTAAACTACATTCAGACTACGCATGATTCCCTTGAAACGATAGAGACCATAAATTCAAAAGTTGTTATGCTACAGGTTAGTTACGCATACAAATAATTAATAGTTATTTATTATACTTATTTATTAAAGAAATATGCATATTAATAGTTAGCAACACATTTATTGGCAAATGAAGCGGTGAGACATATTAAGGTTAAGCCATCTGATGTTATTCGCAAGGATATAGCAAACAAGCTTCTAGAAGTAGGAGGTTTGTTCGTAAAGATCTTAAAGATTATATAAAAATTTATACAATATAACAAGCAAATATAACAATTAAGGGCCTCCTAGTGAATGTTGTTACATATGCGGAAAAAAACTGGTCGAAGAAACTGGACATTGTAGGAGAAAAAACGATGTATGGGTATGTTTAGCTTAAGCACTATGTAAAAATAATAAATTATTTCTTATTTTATATTCTTTAACTTTTCTGCTTTTACAGACGGGATGCGAAGAAGAAAAATGTGGAAGATGGTTCCATGATAGGTGTCTAAAAATATCCAGAAGGCTTAAGAAAACTGAATCATTCTTTTGTTCTATGTGTGTAGGGAAATTAAATCATTAATTAAGCATATGTTACATAATCAATCATTTATATAACTTTCATTAAAGTATTGCAATTTTTTATATTGTTCTTAAATTTTTGTCCTTTTATCGTTCTAAAGGTTATTTTTAAGTAGCTCAAAAAGTTCAAAAGAGTTTGATTCAATTAATCGTGTTTTTCAACAGTTTGTACAGCTTTTTTACTCATTTTTTAAGTAAAAAAAAAACATAAAAATTACTCTAAAATAAGCATTGTTTGATAATTTACTTTGACATAATGCAACTTTTTAAATTGTTCTTAAAATACTGTTCTTTTGATATGTTTTAAAGGTAGTTGTAACAAAGCTCAGAAAAAAATCAAAGAGTTAAAAGTCAATTAAACGTGTTTTAAAATGGTTTTTAAACCTTTTTTACTCATTTATTAAGTGAAAAATCATAATAACTTCTTTTAAATAAGCCATTTTTAGTTATATTCTTTGAAAAATTGCAATATTTAATATATATTTTTTTGAAATACTGTTCTTTTGTTGTTCTAAATTCAATTTTAATGTAGCTCGAAAATGTCAAGAAGTTATAGATCAACTAAGCAAGTTTTTGGATGGTCTTTAAACTTTTTTTTACTGATTTAATAAGTAAACAAGTTGTAATAATCCATTTTTAATTAAGCTATTTGAAAAATTGCAATATTTTGTATTTTTCTTTGAAATACTGTTCTTTTATTGTTCTAAAGGAAATTGTAATATAACTCGAAAATTTCAGGAGTTATAAATCAACTAAGCGTGTTGTTAAAAAGCTTTTAAACTTTATGTTTTGTTCGTTTTTTAAATAAAAATCATAATAAATACTTAAAAATAAACATTTTTTAGTAATATTCTTTGACAAATAGCAACTTTTTATAATGGTCCTAAAAATATTTTTCTTATTATAAAGATAAATTATATACTATTAACTAAATTTAAAAAAAAAGTTGTTATCAACTTGTATTAACATGATTTTTCGTATGGTAATATATTATATGATAATATTTTTAAAACCGAACATGTTAGAAATGAGATAATTAATTTCAACCAAGTGAAAACATAAGAGAACATATTGGCAAAGTTTAATATGTTTTTATTGACAAATAAAGGAGTTAGAGGTCCAGCAGTACTAAGTTGTCTTTTTAAAAGTCAACCGACTGTGTTTATTTAAGGTAAACTTCAGGCGGTCACAGCTTCAAAAATATTTAAGCTAGATGCATAAAAATATAGCGGTACCAAGAGATACCCCTAAATTACATATTTGCAAAGTTTCAGTTATTTATATTGAGAAATGAGTCAGTCAGATTTGTACTGGTACTACGTTGTTTTGTTTTTAATAAAATGAACGTGTTTTTATACGGAATTTACAACAATTTTGCTGATTTATTTGGTCAAATCATATTTTCAAAACCGAACATGTTAGAAATGAGATAATTAATTTCAACCAAGTGAAAACATAAGAGAACATATTGGCAAAGTTTAATATGTTTTTATTGACAAATAAAGGAGTTAGAGGTCCAGCAGTACTAAGTTGTCTTTTTAAAAGTCAACCGACTGTGTTTATTTAAGGTAAACTTCAGGCGGTCACAGCTTTAAAAATATTTAAGCTAGATGCATAAAAATATAGCGGTACCAAGAGATACCCCTAAATTACATATTTGCAAAGTTTCAGTTATTTATATTGAGAAATGAGTCAGTCAGATTTGTACTGGTACTAGACTGTTTATTACAACCAAATGAATGTTTTTGATGATAAGTTTCAAACGGTCGATTAGTAAATGATACACGTTACGTTTTAAACATAACTTCTATACATTACACGAATAATTTTTTTTATGTAGATATATATAGTTTTATAATTAAATGGCATAAAATTTTAATATGATTATATTTTCTTTTTATTTGTTAATAAATTTTTAGATTGATATAAATTGGTTTATTACCTAAACTTATAAAAGAATGGTTTTAATCTTTTATATCATTAACATAATTTTTTATTATTTAGTATTTTGGTTTTAATAACTATTCTTAAACTTGTTACTATTTTACTAAAATATTTTTCAGGTTTTCATAAAACTTATGTTTCAATATTTTCTATTGATTTTTTTTTCTTTTCTGAAGGTGTATTTTAATTAATTTATTTATTTATTTTTCTCTTTTTTAATTTAATAAAATATCTTTTGCTGATTATCTAAATTTTGTTCTGTTTACTTTTCTATTAACGTGAAAATCGTAATATTTATTTTAACTTGCTTACATATCATATATTTGTTTGTAAGTATAAAATAAATTTAACTTTAACCTTTAGTAACCTTTTAGTAAGCCAATCACGGAACACTTAAAAAATGTTGTCTAATAAATTGTTTTCAACAAAAATGTGATCTCGAAAAATGTGATCCAAAAAGACGCTAATTAACTATTAGGGTTTACTGAAATTACAAGTTTAAATGTGTATTAGGCTAATACAGTAAGATAAAGCTAAAAGTTTAAACTCAATTATAATATCAAAGTTGTTATTATCCTTTTTTTAAGCACATAATTATAAGTTTTTTAACCCTTAATAGTACTTTGCAATCAGTACTTATTATAACATATACATGAAAACATTTATTTGTATGAATTAAAACTAACAAAAAGTTTACAACACTTGAATTAGTTCAGTTGATTAGCAAAGTTAAAAGCTTATTTATCATTTAGTAACAACATTAATTTTTATGATGTTTACTGCTGTTTAAAATTATAAAAACCTCTCAGTTTCATTAAAAAAAGTTAAAGTTTTATTTAAGATTAATTTTTTTTTGTATAACGTAAGCTGAAATATATTTCGGCTGTTTTAAAAAGTAAAAAACAAGAATAAAAATAAAATAATATATAGATGTATGATATTAGATAGTTAAAAATTAACTTCAGTTTAGGAAACTGATAAATATATAAAACTAAAATAGCTTTTGGTCATAACATGTTGCAATTTAAGTTATTTTGAATTTTACCATAAAAATAATAAATATAAAGCTTAAAAAGCTTTATAACAAACAAAAAATTTAAGCTCAAACAGTTTTACAACATAAGTTTAAATTAAAGTTTAAATAGCAAGGCAAATGAGTAAATTTTAAGTAAGTTTAATTGCATCAACAAAAGTATATAAGTAAGCATTAAGCTTAGAGCAAATCTTCAAGTATACATACGCTATATGCAGCATTTACAAACAGCAGAGTGGCGCAGCGGAAGCGTGCTGGGCCCATAACCCAAAGGTCGATGGTTCGAAACCATCCTCTGCTACCTTCTCGCTGTAATCGTATAGTGGTTAGCACTTCACGTTGTGGCCGTGACAACCCAGGTTCGAATCCTGGTTACAGCATTTTTTGTTACTGCAATATAAAATTTTATTATTATTAGTTTATACGAATATATATATATAATAAATTTGGTCAACATAAGAAAAAATTATAATAATAATATTTATTTACATAGTTATGAGACTTATTCAAAAGATTTCAATTTATTATAGTTTTATAAGTAATAAAAAGCTCTTGTCTTAAAAAATAGTTTTAGATTAAAACTCTGCTTCACTTTATGTCCTTATATTATATTTGCTTTAACATATTTTGTTATAGAAAATATTTTTGTATCTTTAAAACGCTTGTTCATAAATAACATACATAAGTTAGCTTAAAATAATAACAAAGAGCATAAAGGTTTACCACATACATGATTTAGTAGTTTTGATTACTAATATATGCACTATAGTTTAAATGTAATCAACAGTAATATGTTATATTTTTTCGAATTGTATAAAGGTAGATCATGTTTTAGTTTAAATAGTTTTCTAGTTGAAGAGAGTGATTTTTAAAAGTAGATTAGTAATATATGTTTTACTCTAGCTAAATAAATAAAACGTTACTATGCAAACAAACATTATTTGAAAAGCAAGTTTAAATGTTTCAGAAAAATTAAGTAATACACATAGTTTAAGACAATTCAAAACACAAATACAGTATTTCAATTATTGAGCATAATAGAGTAATAATGAAATAAAAACTTTTACACATTAAATATGTATTAGACAGTGAAAGTGGTTAGAACTTCAAAAACTTTATCTTGATGTATTTGAGAAAAGTTTAATTATATTAAACAAAAGTTCTTTAGAAGCCATTTAAATAAAAATAATCTTTGCTAAAATGTTTTAATTAAAGCTTACTTTTTTCAGTTCAAAGTATCGTATAAAACAATTCACTTAAAACACTCTGCATGCAAAAAAACATAGGATTATAAACGTGAAAAGTTGTTTGTAGACGTCCTCCCAGGTGGTCTAGTGGTTAGGATTCGTGGCTCTCACCCACGCGGCCCGGGTTCGATTCCCGGTCTGGGAACATCTTTTAATATGTTGAAATAGCCTAAGTTTAAAATTAATTTCTTTAATATTTTCTACCTTATAACGAAAACTTGTGAACTTCATTATAAAAGTTGCGGATGCTTTCGTTAACATATTTCATTAAGAACTTTAATATAGCGGTTCATTAATTACTACGTGACTAATTGGACTTATGTGAACGCAAAAAATATATACTTAAACTGTTTTGAGCAGTATAAAATTTTAAAAAAGTAGACAGTAATACTTAAACAAATTAGACAATTTAAAATAGTGACTTATGTTTTACTATTTTAAGCACAAAGTTTAAGAAAATTAAAAAAATCTAAACTAGGAATTATGACATGCAGATTGTGCTAAAAAGAAGCTTTATTAATACTAAAATATGGTACAAATTGCATCAACAAAAGAACGGAATTAATGAACTCATGCAGACACAGAAACAAATTTTTAATAATAAACTGGAAAGCAGACAAAACTTAAACCAAAGTATAATTATAGTACTAAATAGGTTATTTTTCTTGATTTTTTTATTGATTTTTGTTGACAATTGGCTCAAATTAAAAAAAATGTTTTTTTAGATAGTTCTTAATTCAACTAAGATAAAATTTTAGACTTTTTTTAGATAGTTCTTAAATCCGTTTAAATTTTTACTGTTATGTTAACTTAACACAAATTAGATTTTGAAATCTTCAGAGACTTTGAGTTTTATTAAGAGTTTGTTGACTATTGACTTAAAATCACAATTTTAGACAATTCTTAATTTCATTTAGATAAATTTCAAGGTATAAATATTAAATAAATAAAAAAATTAAAAAAACTCTGAACTAAGTTTTTTTCTTTGACTCATTATATTTATATTAATTCAATTCGTTTAAAGAAAAACTAGTACTAATTTTACCTAAATATACTCTGACATACTTGAATTTTCAAATATGCAACATTTTAGATTTTGTTATGTTTATAGTCTTCACGCATGAATAAGTTTTTAAATAACAGTATAAATAACTAACATTGTTATATGCATTTTAATATTTTTTCTTTTTGCTTGAAAAGGTCGCAATCTCTTGCCACCGAAACCGGTCGCGATTAAAATATACAATTTGCATAAATCTATTTGAAAGACATTACTATAAACACAAGTGAACAAGCTCATGTTTTATAGTAATTGACATATTGATATTAAAATTTCAAAGTAATTGGTACTTAAATAAAACATTTATGATAGTCTAAAACAGTGGTCGTCAAGGTGTACACTAAATTTATTTTGGGGTGCGCGAAACTTTTAGGGTACACAAAACTAATTTAGGGATACACAAAATTTTTAGACTACAAAAAAAAATCCAGGTTTTGTTATAATATTTATTTAGTTTAAGCGACATAAAAGTATTAAATAAAACATTTTAAGAGTACTGTACTGGTATTTATTAAATAATTGCAGAGATGTGTTCAATTAATAAGTATGTAAGATATAACCATATAAATAAAATATCATTGTGCAAACAAGGTAAACCAAATAGAAAGTTTCATTAAAAACAGGATTAAATGATAAATTAGCGTTTTAGTTGTTAAAAGGTTTGCATGTAAATATAAGCTGAGTTAACACTTTAAAGGAAAAATGCATTGGTAAAAGTTTTTACGTAGTGACACCAGTGGCGTCGCGTGGTATTTTTTTTAGGTGGTGCAGAATTTAGGTAAAAAAATCCCCTACTTTAAAACTTTTTTTTATCTTAAATAAAGTCTTTTTTCTACAACAATTACATTAAATTGCTAATGTAACCTGGGAAATTTTGTTTAGAAATAAAACATTTTTTTTTTCAAAAAAAAATTATGTAAGAAAATAACTTAAAAAAAAAAGTAAATATAAGAAAAAAAAAAAATTTTAAGTAATTTACAAGACTCAAAAATGTTAGCTTACTAATGAGTATTAATTTTTAAGAAGGCTTTAAAATTTAAACTAACAGTAGAAAAAAATTGAACAAAACAAATTTTTATTATATTGAAAAACAAAGCAACTTTAATAGTTTTTCTTTTGCCTCAACTTAATTTAAAAAATATTTGATTCAACATCATACTAAGAATGGTTATTTTACTAATATATAACTTAAGAAAAAAAAAAAGAAGTGTCTTATTAGACTTGGCAAGAACATTAAAAAGTCTACAAACAAACAAAAAAATGTTATGTACAAACTGCAAGTTTATTTTAAGTTAAATTTATTAAAACTCAGTAGAAAATAATTGCTTATTTACTGATGAATAATGAAAAAAATAAACGAGTATCAACTTATAACTAATTAAAATTTTTATGTTTGAAAAAAAAACAGCTTGACTACTAAGTTAAAAACACAAAAGTAAAATAAACAAGCTCATAAATATAAAATTTTACGAAGTCTCTAACTTACAATTTAGATTAAACAGATTAATATTATAATAAGAAAATACAGCAACTGCAATAATATTTTTTTAGCCTCAACTTTAGTTTAAAAATATTGGATTAATTTAATATCAAACTATTAATAATTGTTTTACTAATATTTATTAATAAAAAAGTCTAATTTTACTTGGCAAGTAAATTAAAAAGTTTACAAACAAATAAAATGTTGTGTAGAAATTGAAATTTTTTTAAAGAACAACTTACATTACTCAGTAAAGAAATTTAAAATTCATTTATGATAAAAAAAAAGTTTAAATAAGTAAAAAACTCAAAAGTAAAACAAGCAAACTAAATAATATTAAGTTTTACAAAGGCTCTAAAGTTAAAACTAAAAGTAGCTTACAATTTAGATATAAGAAACTTATATTATATAAAAAACAAAGCAACTATAATAATATTTCATTTTAGCTTCAATTTTACTTGAAAAATATTGGATTAAATACCAAACTAAAATCATATTTTTACTTATTTTTAACTAAACAAAAAAAGAAAAGCATAATGAAGCTTGGCAAGTAAATCAAAAAGTCTACAAACAAAGAAAAATTTATGTACAAATTACAACTGTTTAAAGAAAAACTAAACTTGCTTAATACAGAAAATAGTTACTACTGAATGTCTACCTAAAAAATTAAATCTAAAGTCTAACTTTGCAAACATAAATACTTAGACTTTTACTTTTCACCTTTGTAACTAAAATTCATTCTTCTCTCCTTTTGGCTGATAAATTTCTCCATCACCTCTTCTTTGAAACTAGTACAGTTTTTAAGTAAGTCCCTACCAATCGAAATTACACTCAAAGAATTTAATCTTGACTGACCCATGGTGTTTCTCAAAAATGTTTTTATCTTTTTAAAAGATGAAAATGTTCTTTCAGCGTCTACACTATTCATGGGAATAGTTATCAAAGTTCTAAGAAACTTTGTAGTTTCGGGAAATATTTTAGTCAGGTTATGTTCTTCAAGATATAACAGTATTTTCACTAAATCATCCTGATGCATGTGAATAAAATGTTTTCAGTTCTCTTTCTAACTGTTTACATTCAACTACAGGATTACACTTCTTCACTGTTTCTATAAGTTCTAAAGGAAAACAGGATTTATAAACAGTAAAATATTTTGCCAACAATAACTGTGAAATTCTTAAACTGTTCTAACAATACAGAGTAAACTAAAAAATAATTTCAATATTAAAAAAAAAATTAAATAAAAGCAAGGTTGCCACTCTTTGAGTCAAAAGAAACTGTCCTGAGTGACCTTGAAATGCCCTGAGTCACCATGTGTTTTTGAGAAAAAATCAAAATACCCTGAGTTTCCCTGAGATTTTTTAGAACTTAAAATATCATTAAGTTTCACTGAGTACCCTGAGTGTGTGGCAATCCTGAATATAGCTAAAAAGAAGATTAAAATAATTTTAAAAACAAAGAGTTTCATATTATCAATAACTTTAAGGAAATGAAGATATTTTTTTTTTAATATATTTTTACTATCAAGTTTGAAAACAACTGAACTTTTGCTAGACCTGAAGATAAGCTTTGCTCTTAAGGGCGTTGGGAGGATGAAACACTTTCTTCACAATTCGATCTTATTTTATGAAGTTTTACTAAGCTACAAGATACTATTTACAGATTTTAAAAATTCAAAATACTTTTTTAGATATAGCCGATCAAAGTCGAAGGCAACAAAAGGTTCCTTATGGGAGGCACAAACTAAAACAGCGTTTAAAAAAAAAGTGTTTTACCCCCCTTTTATGCCCTTAACATGTACTTTAGAATTATTTTACTGAACTTATTTTATACAGTTTTAATTTAACTGCAAGGCATTTTTTATCAATATAAAAATTCATATTAATTTTTGAGATATGGGAATTCACAGTCAGAGATACAAAAAAGTCCTTATTAATATAATATAAACTCAAACAACAAATAAATCAAATCACTAAATCCATATCTTTTTTTATAAGTTAGCCTCAAAATCTTTAGATGTTTCTTTTATAAAATATAACAATTTGCTAAAATAGATATCTAAAACACTAAGAAGAAAAAGTTATAACAAAAGTAAAATATTTTTGTATATATATATAAATATATATTGATAGTTAAAATTTGTAACACTTCTCTTCAACAAAAATATAAAATTTCATAAAGATTAGGATGAAAAAGTTTTATAAAAATTGCTTTAAAAATGATGGAGAATATAGGTTTTCAGTAAAATTGTATTTTTTTGCTGTTTTAGTTTGCTCCTTGTATAATAAATCAATGTAATCTCTGGCCTGACTGGTTGTATCTAAAAGTTTAATTGGAAGTTTCAAGTTTATTAAAGAGTAACTATTAGCTTTCTGAAAAACTTAGAATAAGAACAACATGTAAAAAAGTGCCTATACATCCCCCCCCCTTACCCCTCACTATTTTGAACAATTTTTTTCAACAAACTTTAAGATTTTTATTAACTTTTTTCTAAACTTAATGTTTTTTTTGTTGGAGGTTTAAAATTCAATAGTTTTTTAATGGTATCTTTTATGTATTTAAATTTAATTTGTTTTTCATTTTGATGACAGTATTTTTCTCAGGAGCTCAACTTTTTAAAGTTTAGTTGGTGAGGCTGTTGAACTTTTCAAGAAATTTAAAGATAATTAATAAATATGTAACCATTATAACAGTAAAAAATTGGTTAGTTAGTTTTCATGTGGCCATAGGGGTAAAACACTTATATTTTAACTTTAAATAAACTTGTTATTTTCAGAGTAAAAAACTAAAACTGCTTTAGTCAGCCTGAATATTTACTAATTTGGTCAGTTTTAATTTATCTTGGGTCATCTTGAGTTTTTTTTACATTTCTGAGTTATCCTGATTATGAGGCAAGGCAACCATGTTTCAACAATTTTATCTAAAATTTTTGCTTTGTTTATGAAAAAATTAAACCAAAAGTCATATAAAGTAGACTAAAATGTTAAACTACTCTAAGTAATCAAAGTTTCTTGGGGGGTCAGACCAATATTTTAAGATAAGGCTGTTTACTTTATTTAAATATGTGACTGTTTCAATAATAATAGTTTTTATTTAATATAAATCTAAACTATTTTTCTGTAAAAGTAGACTAGAAGTTTACAATAAACTGCTTAACATTTTTTTTCAGAACTCAAATTTTACATTTAAATATTATTTAATTAAATATTTTATTAACTTTATGATTACAATAATCAGTTATAGTTAAGTTTATGTATGCAGAATAAAATAAAAAATCGAATTCTTAGACTTTGGTGATTTAAGTTTCTTATATTTTTTTTTCAAAATACTTAATTTATGACAAGTTTAAATTTAAAAAATCATGTGAGTACATAAATTTAAGTTTAATCCTTTGCAGTAGTATAAGGCTTTGTTTTTATTTCATGTTTACAATAGCTTGTAGATGATACTTAAGCATGTCCTGTTTTAGGGAATTTTCAACTTAGCTTACTTACCGCAAGATATTGATTTTGCGGTAATTCTTGATGAAATTTTGCTTTTTTGAGTTCATTTGCGGCAGTCAGCTAAGAGTTTGCGGCAGTGAAGTGGGCAAAATGGTCGTTTTCTAAATTGGAGTTTTAAAAGAGATTTCGTTCTAAAAAACAACGAAAATATTATAGATACTTAATTTTATTCTTACAAAATTTCCAGGTGGTGCAGTTGCGGCAGTGCAACACCCCACGCGACGCCCCTGAGTGACACCACTAGTAGCATTTATTAAAATCATGTCTTGGGGTTCACCGATTTTATTTTTTGCATTTTGGTGTACACAGACTTTGATTAGCTTGACTTTAAAACTGTACGGTTTAAAAATAATAAAAAGTAGTTCTACTTGCAGCCACCATAGCTCAGTGGCAGAGTGCTGGTCTTATCCTCTCTGGCGGAATGTTTAGTGCTTTGTATTTAACTATTATCATTTACTCATAATGTTTTTCAAACTTGCATTTTGTTTGTAAAGTTTTTTGTTTCTTCATTGATTTTATTTTTAAGTATTTATGGTTATACTTTTAAATTTTTTCTTAATGTTGTTCATGCAAGTGTAAAATATTTTCCAGATGGTCTTAATTATTGGTTTATTGAACAAAAACGAAAAATTGCTCAAATTTTTTTGGTTCAAGGACCTGGATACGCAAAAAAACCTCTCGGTAATCGAGTCGCATACCCAACTTAATCAAAGTTATAATAATCTACAAATTTAAAAACTTTAGTGTCAAAATTTAAATTCTAAAACGAATTTCTCTATCTAAAATAAGAATATTAAACTTCACAAAATTAAATATTTTTCAAAAAAAAAATATATATCAAAAAAAACAATTTATATACACACATGTATCTAACATTATAGACATATTAAATTTATTTTGAACTTTACGTCAAAAGGTAGATTTTATATCTGAAATGATTTTAATTTTAAAATTCATCAATAGTTCAAGCAAATATTTTAAGCTTTTATATGATTTAAAAATGAGAAAAAAAAATTAATAAATTTGAAATTTTTCTCTTTTTTAAAAGTATGCTTAAGAATTTAGACTCTATTATCAACTTATTTCAATTTATTATAAAACAAGCAAAAATAAATTAAAGCTATAACGTTAAAAAAATTAATAAATAACAGTGTATATATAAAATAATACTGCAGTATTCAAAAAATGTTTAAGCTCGTGTTTTATAGTAATTGACATATTGATATTAAAATTTCAAAGTAGTTTTTATTTAGATTAAACATTTAAGATAGTCTTAAGTAAGATAAGTAGTAGATAAGTAGTAAGATAAAACAATTTTCAAATCTAATTTCATATCAAGTAGAGTTATGTAATTTTACTGTAGTTGTAAAAAATAAATACTTATTTTATATATTAAAAATTTTTTTTTTTCAAAATTACTAATTTTAACATTTACTGAATTAATCATTAATTAATTTAGTTTACTGAATTATTCAAAATATGTTTGAAAACTTCATATTAAAGCATTCAGATTTGTTTTAAATTCAGCAACTGAGTACATAATTGTAATTAAATAACGCACATGTTAAGCGAGAAAACTTTAATTTATAAACAGTATAAGTGTAAACCAACGAGTCTTCTTGGCGCAATCGGTTAGCGCGTTCGACTGTTAATCGAAAGGTTTGTGGTTCGAGCCCACCCAAGGACGACTTTTGTTATTAACTTTTAATAAAGGGTGTTTTCCTTAACTTTTGATAATAAGACTTTTTGTTTAATTAAAACTTAGCATTAAAGCTGTTTTTTTTTAATTTTCTTAAACTTTGTGCTTAAAATAGTAAAACATAAGTCACTATTTTAAATTGTCTAATTTGTTTAAGTATTACTGTCTTCTTTTTTAAAATTCTATACTGCTCAAAACAGTTTAAGTATATATTTTTTGCGTTCACATAAGTCCAATTAGTCACGTAGTAATTAATGAACCGCTATATTAAAGTTCTTAATGAAATATGTTAACGAAAGCATCCGCAACTTTTATAATTAAGTTCACAGTTTTCATTATAACGTAGAAAATATTAAAGAAATTAATTTTAAACGTAGTCTATTTCAACATATTAAAAAATGTTCTCAGACCGAGAATCGAACCCGGGCCGCGTGGGTGAGAGCCACGAATCCTAACCACTAGACCACCTGGGAGGACGTCTACAAACAACTTTTCACGTTTATAATCCTATGTTTTTTCGCATGCAGAGTGTTTTAAGTGAATTGTTTTATACGATACTTTGAACTGAAAAAAGTAAGCTTTAATTAAAACATTTTAGCAAAGATTATTTTTATTTAAATGGCTTCTATAGAACTTTTGTTTAATTTAATTAAACTTTTCTCAAATACATCAAGATAAAGTTTTTGAAGTTCTAACCACTTTCACTGTCTAATACATATTTAATGTGTAAAAGTTTTTATTTCATTATTACTCTATTATGCTCAATAATTGAAATACTGTATTTGTGTTTTGAATTGTCTTAAACTATGTGTATTACTTAATTTTTCTGAAACATTTAAACTTGCTTTTCAAATAATGTTTGTTTGCATAGTAACGTTTTATTTTATTTAGCTAGAGTAAAACATATATTACTAATCTACTTTTAAAAATCACTCTCTTCAACTAGAAAACTATTTAAACTAAAACATGATCTACCTTTATACAATTCGAAAAAATATAACATATTACTGTTGATTACATTTAAACTTTAGTGCATATCAGTGGCGTAGCGTGGTATTTTGGTTAGGGGGTGCGCAATTTTTTTTCTCAAAAAATCTACTAAATTAAAACTTTTGGGCCGCAAATTTTTGGGGTCAATTTTCTCGGAAATTAGAAAAATTATTAAAAATCTATCTCCTACTTCATTTTTCAAGCAATCTTCTTCAAATTTTAGAAAATGTTCCTTACATTACAAGTAAAAAATTTACATATGAATTTAGATATTTAAAATAAATAAAAATTTTATAAAAAAAAAAAAAAATAGTCTTGTTTTTACAAAAAAAAAAAATTTTACTATTAATTTTTAAATTCACAAGTTATGTTTTTTGTTATTGTATAAAGATTAAACTGTTAAAGTTTGAAGTAGATTGCTTGAAAAATGTGTTAGGAGATAGATTTGGTAATTTTTTTATTGTTTATAAACTTATAGAAACTAGGCTATATAACAAAGCTTTTAAAACCACTAAATCTACCTAAGTTAAAAAAAAACAAATCTATTCTTAGTCAGCCTGAGCTTAAAAATACTTAAAACATTCTGAGTTATCCTGATTTTTAAAACTAGCCTTTTTTTTTGCTGTTTTAGTTTTCCCTTCCCATAGGGAACCTATTATGCGGCCTGACTTTGACTGGTCATATCTCAAAAAATAGTTCGAATTTTTTAAAACAACAAAAACATCTTAAAGCTTAAAAAAAATCTATAAAATAAGATCAGCTTCTAAAAAGCATGGCTTACCCCCCTCCCCCTATGGCCTTAAATTACAAATAAATAGTCAACTAAGTATAACAATTAATACCTCAAAACATTTTTTTCTGGGCAATTTGTAAATAATGTTCCATATCTATTTTATATCAGCAAAAAAGAATTGTATTAAACTCAAAATAACTCATACTTTTAGTTTGTTGCAGCTTTTAATATACTATTTTAATCTTACATATAAAAATGTTAAATCTTCAGTATTAAAATTGAAAGTTTTAAATTTATTTATTTTTTGTAGAAGAAATCTAAATCTCTAGTTCTTTTTTTAACTTCTACATTTTTACCTATATTACAATGTAAAACTGTAAAAATAAATCTTAACAAATGAAGAAAATTATATTATAAACAAAAATAAAGATAAAAATTTCTTACAACTTGAACTGCAGTCTTGAGTAATAGCAATATCTGATGTTGGTCTGCTATTTTTCAATTCAAGCTTTTGAACTTCAGATAATTTTACTATCTGACATATTTTTAGACTTGCAACATTCCATACCATATCACTTTGCAAATTTTTAAATAATATACTAAAAATTAATAAAAACAAGTGTTTACTTTTTCTTTAGTATTATAAAACGTATTTTACAAAAAAAAAACCTTTAACTTTGAAGATATCAGGATTGCCTTGCTACTCTTTGAGTCAAAATAACTGTCTTGAGTTAGTTTTTTATGTCATATGTCATCATAAGCATTTTAAATTCTTTTAGGTAATTTTTTTATTGTTTATAAACTTATAGAAACTAGGCTATATAACAAAGCTTTTAAAACCACTAAATCTACCATGAGTTAAAAAAAAAAACAAATCTATTCTTAGTCAGCCTGAACTTAAAAATACTTAAAACATTCTGAGTTATCCTGATTTTTATTGAGACATACTAAAGTTTTCCAAAACTTCATAAAATCCTGAGTTATCCTGAGTGTGTGAAAATATTTTACTAAATGTTTTTGATACAAAACAAAATGTTTAATAGATAAATTTCTTAAGGTCAACTTTTTCAATGCTTTTAAAAATTTACAAGAAATATAACTTTTCATTTATTTTAAAATCAGTTTTTTCTAAGATCTTTAGGGAATAGCATTTTTTTAATACTGCAAACAGTTGGTAGAAAGAATTTCTTTTTAAATACCATTTAAAATTTGATTTAAAACTAAATAAATTTAAATTCAAAATAAATCTGTTATGCCTTTTAGACTAAAAATTGATTGTAAAAATTTTGGTTTACAAGTTGCTATAAATTATTTCATGATGTGACTAAAGAAATTTTAAAATAACTTACTACAAAAATTGTTTAATTTTTAAACTTTACGGCTGATAGAATAACAAATTTTGATTTGTTTCTTATCTTAATAAAAAAAGAAACTACTTTTAATAAAAATTTTAAGTTTAAATAATTTAAACAATACTTTTTGTATAATAAGATTAAAATTGTAATCACAGTATGAACTGTTTGTTTATTATTTATTTTAATTTATTATTTTTTTTTTTTTGTTTTTTGTTATTATTCTTTTAAATTATGTTGTTACTATTTTCTATTCTTATTATCAATTTATTTTAATTTATTAGCAGTTGTTTATTGCTATTTTTACTACAATTTGTTTATTCTTGAATCATTATCACTATAAAACAGGTTTAGCTTCATATTGTTAACAAAATGTTAGCATTTGTCCTTGTAAAAAAATCTGTCATAAGATTATACTACTGCGGTGCACAAACTAGTTGCGTACTGTTTGAGTCTAAATTCTTATGAAGTTAATGAAGTTATAAAATGTTTCCTTATGGAGTTTTTCATCAACATCGGTGCGCATTTGCAATTATGCACCGAAACAGTATACTGGGTAATTTCCCTAACTTGTCACTAATTGTTATTCGAAATTTCTTTTCACTTTTCAAATACCAAAAAAACATAGTTGAAAAAAGACAAATTAAACAGAAAAAATAAACAATAAAGGATAAAGATATTGCATTTTTTTTTAATTCTTATTTTTTTGGGTGGCACGCATGCGCCAGCGTCCCTCCCCACGCTACGCCCCTGGTGCATATATTAGTAATCAAAACTACTAAATCATGTATGTGGTAAACCTTTATGCTCTTTGTTATTATTTTAAGCTAACTTATGTATGTTATTTATGAACAAGCGTTTTAAAGATACAAAAATATTTTCTATAACAAAATATGTTAAAGCAAATATAATATAAGGACATAAAGTGAAGCAGAGTTTTAATCTAAAACTATTTTTTAAGACAAGAGCTTTTTATTACTTATAAAACTATAATAAATTGAAATCTTTTGAATAAGTCTCATAACTATGTAAATAAATATTATTATTATAATTTTTTCTTATGTTGACCAAATTTATTATATATATATATTCGTATAAACTAATAATAATAAAATTTTATATTGCAGTAACAAAAAATGCTGTAACCAGGATTCGAACCTGGGTTGTCACGGCCACAACGTGAAGTACTAACCACTATACGATTACGGCGAGAAGGTAGCAGAGGATGGTTTCGAACCATCGACCTTTGGGTTATGGGCCCAGCACGCTTCCGCTGCGCCACTCTGCTGTTTATAGCTGCATATAGCGTATTTATACTTGAAGATTTGCTCTAAGCTTAATGCTTACTTATATACTTTTGTTGATGCAATTAAACTTACTTAAAATTTACTCATTCGCCTTGCTATTTAAACTTTAATTTAAACTTATGTTGTAAAACTGTTTGAGCTTAAATTTTTTGTTTGTTATAAAGCTTTTTAAGCTTTATATTTATTATTTTTATGGTAAAATTCAAAATAACTTAAATTGCAACATGTTATGACCAAAAGCTATTTTAGTTTTATATATTTATCAGTTTCCTAAACTGAAGTTAATTTTTAACTATCTAATATCATACATCTATATATTATTTTATTTTTATTCTTGTTTTTTACTCTTTGAAAACAGCCGAAATATATTTCAGCTTACGTTATACAAAAAAAAATTAATCTTAAATAAAACTTTAACTTTTTTTAATGAAACTGAGAGGTTTTTATAATTTTAAACAGCAGTAAACATCATAAAAATTAATGTTGTTACTAAATGATAAATAAGCTTTTAACTTTGCTAATCAACTGAACTAATTCAAGTGTTGTAAACTTTTTGTTAGTTTTAATTCATACAAATAAATGTTTTCATGTATATGTTATAATAAGTACTGATTGCAAAGTGCTATTAAGGGTTAAAAAACTTATAATTATGTGCTTAAAAAAAGGATAATTACAACTTTGATATTATAATTGAGTTTAAACTTTTAGCTTTATCTTACTGTATTAGCCTAATACACATTTAAACTTGTAATTTCAGTAAACTAAATTAACTTTTTTCTAAGTTTTGAAAACAACATTAGCATTTTGTCAGTTAATTTACTTGATTACTAAATAAATTGCAACTATCTATAACTTTAGTAACTAAGTTCTAACTTTAAACATTAACCACTAAAGCTTATTTCTAGTTTGTATATTTTAAAATATCTTTTCAATGTTAGAAATTTTTTGATAAATAAGTTAAAACTATCTAAATCTAAACCATAAGAAACTATATTGAAAAAGTTTTAGGCCTAAAACAAGATCTTTATAAAATGGAGTAAAATAATAATACTAAAGTTTTATGTTTGAAATTTTTCGAAGTTGTATTCACTAATTAAAAAAAGATAAAGTAGTTATCATTTGAAATAGTCCATTAAAAACAAAAGCAAAAGTGCGTCGACCGGGAGTCGAACCCGGAACTAGTGCTTGGAAGGCACCAATGCTAACCGTTACACCATCGACGCTTGTAGAAATCGTTGAATAAAAAGCTTATAAACGCAAGCGTAACTATTAGTAAACTGAACATGCAAAAGTATTGTTTTGTATTTATCTTTTGAATTGGTCTATTTAAACAATGTTTTAAAACTTAGCTAATTTGTTGCCTTTTTATTTACCTAATTTTCATAACAACTATAAGATTTTTTTTAAGCAGTTAAGGTTACTACATACTGAAATGTAAACCAGCTACATAAGATAAAAACTTAAACAGCTGAAATGTTTTTTATATAGAAATTTTTATAAATTAAACTTTAACACAATAAGCGTACATTTAACTTAGTTTAATAAATTTCAAAACTAACTTTTTTTGATTTTAAAATACAATTTACAAATTTAAGCTTTAGCATTTATATTTAATACAAAATCAGTAAGTAAATTTCAAAATAATACAGTAAAAGCAGATTTTAATTTGCTAGTTAACCTTTTCTTTTACTTTATATTCTTGAGTTTTATTACAAAGTTTTAAAAAACTTGGTTTTGTCTTAACTCTGTTATGAAAATAATATTTAATTTTCTATTTCTAATCTTGCGAATAAAAACGGAGTTTTTTGTAAAAATTAATACATTTTCTAGGATTTCTAAAAAAATTTTTCTAAAATCTTAAAACAATATTGTTTATTAATTAAGAGTTAATTTCTTTCTGATGAAAAAAAAAATATTTTGATATAAAATAGACAACATTTTGAAAGTATGGGGTAATTGGAAGTAATTAGTGAAAGCGACGCTCTATTTACCTAATTATCATGGGCAACCCGTGGTCTCCAATATCTGTATTGAGACATTAGAGACCACGAGTTGCCTGAGCTTTAGGAATAATCTAATAAGAATCAGACGCCTAATCCGTTAAAAAACGGAGCGAGAAAATAATTTAAATAATTACTAATCAACTTTTTAACGAGTTTAAAATCTTGACAATGTCAATTGCAATAATGTTTTATTTTGCGAAGTTTTACTTAAATAAAAGTGAGAAACATTGTATTTTGTTAAAGCAAGTCTACAATTGTATTACAAGTGTGTATTAGTGGTTTATTGAGTTTTATTTAAAGAGATGCTTGATGTAGGGAATGTTTTGCTAAAAAACTAATTTATTTGCGGTTATTTGTACTTATACTTTTATCTATGCATTTTTAGTGCTTAGGTGCACAATTTTATTTGCGAAAGAGCATTATGTTTATACTTGTAAGTGCACAATATATGTTGCAACTAACATAAGTCGCATAGAGGCGCAAAATTTCAATCTTTTAAGTCAAGTGCATAATGATTTTTTGAAGATGTTGCTTCTAACGTAGGTAGTCAGGGAATGCAGTATTTTAGTTCAAAATTGCAACCTATTAAGTCGCCAAAAGAGCGCAAGTATTATTTTTTTTAAGCATAAAAATGTAAAATAAAAACCGAATTAGAATTTAGAATTACAACAGCAGAAAAGTTGTTTTCGCTAACGTCTGAGTTTTAGTTGATAAAACAAACTTTCCTCTGTATTTACATCTACTAGTTTATTGAATTGATGTGCTGAATTATTGATCTAAAATGTAGATTGTATTTTTTAAATCAGAATATTGCTGAAGTTTAAAAAACATGTTTATATGAGTTTTTATCTTTCTAGTCGTAAAATGGCAAGTCATTTTCTAATTTTTATTACTCGTTTCAAGTTCTAGTACTAAACTGTATTTAAGTTTTTCCATTCGAAAGAAATCAAAAATAAATTCCCTTTAATTTTGGCAGTCGTATTTTGTTAAAAAAGTTGCTGTTTTTGCATCTTTGTGAACGTTGTTTGATACAAACAACTATTTTTTGTTTATTAAGCACATCTAACACCTTGCTACTGCTTAAAAATGAGTATGTTGTTTATAAGTACGACGATGGACAATAGAAGGTATAAACATTACGTGTTTCACTTTATTTTATGAAGTCACAATCAAAAAATCCTACGGTCTTTGTTTTTAAAGTTAACCAATGTGATTGTTGCTATTTCTACAAAACCGGTTAGAAGACAGGAAACCGAAAAATTTCCTAGAAAAATAAGATCGTTGGCCATACCAATGAAGTTTCACAACAAATCATTCTCTCCCTTATTAACCACCGTGTTATTTTGTCGCTGTGCTAAAGTGGCCCTCCGTGTCAAAGTGACGCACCGTGTCATTTTGTCGCTGTGCCAAAGTGACCCTCCGTGCCAAAGTGACGCACCGTGTCGTTTTGTCGCAGTGCCAAAGTGACCCTCCGTGCCAAAGTGACGCACCGTGTCATTTTGTCGCTGTGCCAAAGTGACCCTCCGTGCCAAAGTGACGCACCGTGTCGTTTTGTCGCCGTGCCAAAGTGACCCTCCGTGCCAAAGTGACGCACCGTGCCAAGGTGACGCACCGTGTCATTTTGTCGTTGTGTCATTTTGACCCGCTCCCTAACTATACTAGCCTTAAACAAGTTTATAAGTAACCAAAACTAACTAGTAAAGTTTAGTTTAGTTTCTATGTTAACAAAAAAATTATCATTTTCTTAATTAAATTGATTTTTTTATTACTAGTTTGTAATTTTTTTTATTTTAAACGGTTCAAACTAAATAGAAAAATCTGAATTAATTTTTTTAATATAAACTTATCTATACTTGTTTTTTTTTTTTATTCTAAAAATTTCAAAAAGTAATAAAGCTTCATATTATATATATTTTACAATTATGTTTTTTTTTTCTTTACAAAAACTAAACTTTTTAAACTAGCGTGTAAGTATAATTAAAAAAGTAATCCCAAATCGTTAAATCAATTGTTTTACATGCCTTATTTTATAAATTACATGTATAATTGTAGTTAAAGCTATACATTTTATTCCCTTTAATTAAGTGTAAAACAAACTTAAACAAGTCGTGTCTTATCTAAAAGTTTGATAGTGTTTGTAGCTATAAATTCACAAAAAATATAATATTAACGTGCGATCCTATGGTGTAATGGTTAGTTATCAGAACTCTGAATTCTGTGATCCGAGTTCAAGTCTCGGTAGAACATAATTTCGCAATGAAACTTTATTTTGTTTTGGTACTTAAAATAATGTTTTTTTTTTCACTATATTATTGATTTCCGTGTGAAATATTTTTATTTAAACTTATTTAATGATTTCTTTGAATTAAACATTTAAATAAAACTGGAAAGTATTTTCTGCTAAAAGTGTTATTTTTCTTTTTTGAACAGCAGAAATAGTTTCACACTTGAACAGATAAATAACCTATTGTACAATTTTCTACCAGAACTAAACTTAACTTATATAAATTAAAATATAAAGATAATTAGTAATAGTACTATTAATAAAAAGTAAAAGTAGTAGTATTACTACAATTCCTAATTCAAAGATTACTAACAATTTTGTATTACCATTAATTTGTAACAGCCTAAATACTAAATAAAAAATTTGAAATTTTTTTTTCCATTTTGCAACATTAGTTTCAATAACTACGTCACAAAGTTTGAATTACTACGTCACAATGCATAACGATTTTAATTATAAACGCTATAATTTCAGTGTCGATGTGAGCCTGGCTAGCTCAGTCGGTAGAGCGTTGGTCTTTTAATCCAACGGTCAGGGGTTCATGTCCCCTGTCAGGCTCCTTTATGAACTATTTTTTAGAAAATTATTTAATTTTATCATATCAATTTAAAAAAAAAATGTTATGTTTGCCTATGCATTGTTTATTTTTTAAATTAATCATTTTTCATCTACTTACGAAGAATATATTTTGTTGAATATAATTACGAGTAAATTAGTATTGATATAAATTTATTGGTAGTTATTGTTGGATATAAGAACTAAATAACTAAACTAAAACATAACTAAATAACATTTAAATAACAAATTTTTGAAAAGTTTAGTCTTTTGTAACTATAAACTATATATACTTAAAAAAGCTAATTTACTTAGTTTCTTAATATGATTTGTTTTGTATTGGCAACTACTTAACTATATAAACAAGAAAAGTATATTTTTAACGGGAGCTGCGATGGCCGAGTGGTTAAGGCGTTGGACTCGAAATCTAATGGGCATTGCCCGCTCAGATTTAAATTCTGCTCGCAGCGAATTATTTTGTTCTTGAATTTCTGTAGTATATAATTTATACAAATACAGAAGTCACCTTTTTAATTAATAGAAGATGTACAGATTTTTTTCATTAATCATTTTAGTATTTTAAAGTGGGATTACTTTTCACTTAACTTATATACAAACTTGAGTCTAAAAAAATTTCAGAAATTTTTTAAATAAAGTTTTAAAAGTCACGACGACCTCCAAAAAATTATTTCTGCAAAATTTGACTTTTTTTCTTAAATATCTTCTTTGTAAAAACTACTTAGTGTTTATTAAAAAAATCGGCTTTAAAATTATTTAATGTGTTTAAGGTATACAAAAACTGCGTAACCAAAGTGTTGTTTATTCAAGATTAACAAGTACTTATTTTTTTCTTGTTTTCGTGGTTATTATCATTTACCTTCTTTATATTTTTTTCAAGTGCCAAAGTGCACAATTTTAAACAAAAAATGCAGTTTATCTAAGACGCCAACACACGAAAAAGTCGTCAACCGAGCGCAATAAGTGCACATTGCAATTGTTTTTTTATAAAAGTATAGGGAGGAACTTCTTAAACCACGAAAACATTTAGCAGCAAAAAATGAGCCCGATGAATAGGATTCTTATTGACTTTTATTCTCAACATCTACAAAAAGCTTCTAACTAATGTTTCGCATTTTGCTCAAAGTAAGCTACAAATGTTTATATCGTGGATATACTGAATCTGTAGCCATTGTTATATTTACCTTTGTGTAAGAAAATGAAAATCTATCTTATGAAAAAGATTATTTTAAACAACTGCAGACAGCAAAAAACTTTCTTATAAGTTATGAGCAAGTAATTCTTTGAATTTATGTTGCGAATAAGTTGCTATGTGTAATGATACCGCAAATTTTCGATTTAAAAAACTAAGTTTAGTCAAAAAGAAAGTGATATTTCTTAAAATTTTTAGCAAATACTCTATACTAGAGGTTAAAAATAAATGAATAGTCTAAGGAAGCAGCTAATGTACTAGCAAATCATTTAAGGACTTTTTATTGCTTCGAAAAAAAAGCATTTTAATAAGGAAAGAAGAAAAATATTTGTTGAAAAACTGTTCAATTTGTTTTCACATTAAAATAACTCGTAATTGTTAAAGTTTTTAAAACTAGCTACTAAACGTCAGTGTGTTATTGTGAAGATTGAAATAAAAAGTTTATTTTGTTAAAAAAAAGCTTCTTAAGTAGTCTTTAAACAAATGTATGTTTTAGCAAATAAGCATTTACAGCTGATTTTTCACTGAAACTTAATGTACTTGTGTAAAGGGAGTTAAGTTTTGCACATTTCTTATGACGTTATTTTCATTCACTTAAAAGTAACACTTAATTTCGTTTTGGCTATTTTAAGATGATTTTAAAATATTATCTTAGAAATTAAAATAATTTTTATCGATGCAGATATTTGATAAATACTTTAAAAATGTTTATAGGAGTAACTCTCATAGTTAATTTTAACAGTTGTTTTAAAAACAAAATTGTTTTTTATTTACGAAATGTGATTGTTATTTCCTTAAAGCTTTTTCAAGCCATTTGTTTTTAAATTGTGTAGCGAAAAGGAGTAATTGATTATTTTAAACATATTTCAAAACATCTCCTTCCTCTATTTGTTTACGAATTTAAATTATTTCTTTCATTTGGGGTTTATTTAAAAACTTAATAGTTTTGTGATAATATTATTACAATTTAATTGTTTCCAAAACATTACACTTATTAAAAGTTACTTTACGAAAACAAAGTTTCTTTCTTAATATTATTAGTAAAACACTTGTTTTAATTATTGAAAACTTTTAAAAGTTAAAGCATTTAAAATGTCTTTTAATCTTGAGTGACTAAATATAACATTTATTTTAAAAATATAAAATTAAATACATCTTAAAATATCAATGGACAACTACAACGAACAATCTAGTTCATGTCAGCCTATTATGACGTCACAGCCGTAAGTTTGATGAAGATCATCAAGTTCGATGTAATTAGATGAATCGATTCGTCACCAACTTAAACTTTTACTAAAGGTCATCGTCTAACTTAGCGGATGTTCGGACTCATTCAGTCGGCGACAACTATCTTCCTATTTGTAACAAACACAAAAGTTGCATGGACATTAGACGTTAGTTTTTCGACAAGATGATGGGAAAAGAAGTGGACTTCAGGAGACTGACTTTATAAAAATTTGAACTAACACAAACATATTAAGTGTTTTAGTTGTTGTAAAAAGTTTTAAAATATAATTCACTTATAACTTTGCATGTGCACTTATGTTATGTATATAAGTATTTTTTCAAGTCTTTTGATACTTTCTATAAAGTTTTTATTGTTTTAAATAGCAATATAAAAATAACTTAACTGGTGAAATGATTTTTTTAGTTTTTTAGGAGGGGAAAGAACTTAATATAAACTAAATTTCATAAATTATGTTTTAATTTTAAAATCTGAGAAACAAATTTTAACTTAAAAAAAAAACAGGTTAAGGGAGTGTAGCAGTAATGCATGCTTCACTGCTTTCTTAATTGTATAAGAGAAGAGATTGCAAAAAAAAAGAATAATTTCTCAATGCTTAAATATGATAACTTTGAATAAACGTTGCTTTTGGTAGAATGGTGAGCCAGCCAAAGCCACCTGTTAACTCTTATTTAAGCTGATTATTATTTAATCGACTATTATGTTATGTATTCTTTATAGTGTGTGTTTACTTTGTTTATATGGTAATGTGTAATAAATTGTAAAACTTATAGAACAGTACTTAGGTAGATATCACATAGAGGTCCTATTTAGAATGTATTAGCAAGGTTAGCTTTTTATGGTAATACTTAGTTTATATGATGAGCCTTCAGGTCCTCTATCACTATACAGTTGTTGTAGTCTAAATGTTCTAAGATTTTAGAGAATAGAAAATAGTTTTTGGATTTTTCCAAAGTTTTATTGGTAAATGGTGAATCAACCGGAAGTTGTTATGGAGTGACTAGAAAGCACTGATGCTAACCGTTACACCATCGACGCTTGTGAAAGTAAGTTACAACTCGAGCATATGAAATTAATTTCATGGATTATATCGGTATGTATTTTATTAACAATGATTTAATATCAACAAATACTTAAAGAAAGAAACGTAATAAACACTTTTCAAACTTTGCAACTATAGAACGTAATCTCTTCAACTTTTTCTTAATATACGTGTGTTTTGTGGTTATTTAAAACAATTAAAATCAGTAACATTTTATATACTTACAGACTACAGTACTACGTTTTTACAAAAACAACAGAATAAAATTTATTAAAGTTTTATAGAAACAATTGATATTCATTTGAAAATTGTTCTTTAAGTTTTGGTTTACCACTGGCTGTCAATAAATTTTATTCAAAAAACTTTAAACATAAACCTTAGTCGAGTATAATACTTTAATGATCATAAATAAAGTACAAAATTCAAAGTATTTCATTACAACTAGCATTTATTAGTCAGGTATTAATGTTTTTTACTATATTTCGCTCAATTTCGTTGTAATAATTTATCTTATTTGTTTTCATTACGTGAGAACAAACTTTTTTTTCTTAATTTTATGTTCTGTTTTGTTAAAAGGATTTAAAAATGTTTTTTCATGTTTTTTTTTAAATAATTTCTCAGTTGATAAAGTGTTTAAACTTTGAAATATTCAATTAAGCTTTCAGTGCTGATAAACTTGGCTTATACTGAGTTCAAACAAATCAAAAATTCAAAAATATTTTTCAAGACTAAGTTCTGATAAACTATGCTTCAAACAATTATTTTTAATAGGAACATCACAGACATACTGCGAGTAAGAACGCGTTAATATTTTTAATTCAATCACCTTTAAAGTTAGTTTTTATTTATAATTGCAAGTTGTCGTATTGTTGCATGAGTAATGATGAGAAGATGAATATAGCGAATGCTGACGGGAGAACTTCTTTAAATAAAGGGAACGAGTTAATACGTTCATGTTTTCATTTTAAAATGCTTTATTTCTAACCTTAAGAAAATTTGATAAATACATCACTATTTTCTATTTAGTGTAGCGTTAAAGTTTGCACGAGCGTACAAAATTGCACGAGGGCACAAAATTGCACGAAGATATTTTTGCACGAAGACACTTTTGCACGAGAGGATAAAATTGCACGTAATAAACTTGCAAAAAAACACTTTTGGACGAAGGGTCACTTTTGCAAGAAGAAATTTTTGCACGGATTGAGTTTTTTTTTTGTATTAAAATGATTTTTTTTATTATTATTTTATTTTACTTAATTTATTTTGTTTTATTATTTTTTTATTTTTATAACAACTTTTATTAGTTGTTTTTTTATTTTAATTTTTGCTATTACTTATACATTTATGTATAAGTACTTATATACTTACAAATATATAATTTATAATATATTATATTTATAATTTATAATATAATATATATTTTAAATTATATACTTATACATATAAAATAAGTATTACTTTATGCATTAAATTTATGTTAATTTATCTTATAGTTTTCTTTAGCTTTATTTAACTCTCGTGCAAAAATGACCCTACGTCCAAAACTGACCCTTGGTGCAAAAGTATCTTCGTGCAGTTTTGTGCCCTCGTGCAATTTTGTCTTCGTGTAATTTTGACCTGTTCCCCACTATTTCAACTTGTACAAGGAAATATTAAAACCAACAAAAGTAACTAATTTCAAAATTTCTAATAAATAGAGCTTTAAGATTTTATATGCCTAAGTTATAATTACGTCACAATACAATAATTGAATTTTAAACACTAAAAGCAGTAATTAACCTAGTGTTTTAGTTACAAGAGTTGTTTTTTCTTGTTGTTCACGAATCTTATAAGCATGCTAGTTGTAAGTATATTTTTTATTTATGTTTTAAAATTATATTATTATTAAGTAGCTTACATTTTTCTAACCTTGACATAAACTAACCTGGCGATATACTGATTTTCCGAAGTTTATAACTTTAAGTTATAAGTTTTATTTTGTTTTTGTTTTCTTACACATAAACGCAAGTTTTGAATAAAGTATAGCCTAATGTCTTCTTACATGTTTATATTGAAAAAAAATAACAGTTTTTTTTTCAAGTGATGATCTCGTTTGATTTAGTTCAAACAGGTGAAACATTACTAAATTTAAATTTTGAGTTGAAGATATTTATCAAAAAGAAATATTAGGAAACAATTTATTTGGTCGAATTTTACAAATAGATTATTTCCAAGCCAACCAATTACCTCTAATGCAGTTGTAATAAGAAGTCCACGCCGACACACGAACCCGTAATCTTCTGATTAGGACTCAGACGCCTTATCCATTAGGCCACGCAGTCGGTTACGTGGTATCCAACTATCGCGTTCATATAAGTAAAACTTTGTAGCCTGTCGGCCCAATGTAGGTTAAATAACAAATAATTAGAGCAAGATGTAATAAAACTATTTATCAACAAATGTAGAAAACCGTAGATTCAATTAGCAAAAAATATTTTATTTATACTCTATTTATTTTTGAAACTTATCTATTGTTTAAACTGCATTTAGTTTAATTATGTATTACTACGCTTAGTTTTTTGTAAAATCACTCAAGTTATTCCATGCATTATAAACTAAATATACTATAAAAATTATCTATGATTAATAAAGTTTTTTTTTTTAAACTTTCATACGTATTCAACCCTCTAAATATGGTGTTTTAGTTTTTAAAATGTTAATTAAAATCACTACTATAACTTAAGGTAACAGTCAAAAGAAAACGAGCTTAAACTTTTTTAGTTTACTTTTAGAAACGTCTTTATAGTAAGTTAATAGCATAAAACACGTTATGATGCGTAAAATAGGATAAAAACTTAAAAACTTTCTCAACTAAACATAAAAACTACAAGCTTCTAAAACTATGAACTTATAAAGTAAATTGTAAACACTTAAGTTAAATAAATAATATTTATAAGGCTTTTAAGCCAAATCTTTTTTTAGTTCAAAACTTACAGTTATAAAAAGAAAAATAATAATACTACACGTAATAAATACTGGATGTAGGGTTCTAACCCACGCGGACAATCGTCCATTGGAACTTAAGTCCAACGCCTTAACCACTCGGCCAACCCAGTAGTCGAAGATAAACTGAGTATTTAAATTATATACTACACTATACTACACTATACGTAGCTTTTTTGAATTATAACAGGTAGATTTAAATTCAATTAGAATTCAAATAGAGTTCTGTAGATTATCTTGAAGTTTTTGATTTTACAAAACTGAATAAATACACTTTTTAAATATAGTAATTTTAATTCAGTTTATAATACTTAAATAAAAACAATCACTCTTTTGTGTATGTTTTAGGTTTATTGATTTATAACTTATTTTTTGGGACACGTTCAAAATCCACCCGCAATCAAAATCCACCCGCGATCAAAATCCACCCGATCAAAATCCACCCAATCAAAATCCACCCGATCAAAACCCACCCGAGTCAAAATCCACCCGATCAAAATCCACCCGGGTCAAAATCCACCCAATCAAAATCTACCCGGTTCAAAATCCACCCGATCAAAATCCACCCGGGTCAAAATCCACCCGATCAAAATCAACCCGAGTCAAAATCCACCCGAGTCAAAATCCACCCGTTCAAAATCAACCCGGTTCAAATTCCACCCGATCAAAATCAACTCGGTTCAAAATCCACCCGATCAAAATCCACCCGAGTCAAAATCCACCCGATCAAAATCAACCCGGTTTAAAATCCACCCGCAATCAAAATCCATCCGCGATCAAAATCCACCCGATCAAAATCCACCCAATCAAAATCCACCCGATCAAAATCCACCCGAGTCAAAATCCACCCGATCAAAATCCACCCGAGTCAAAATCCACCCGATCAAAATCTACCCGGTTCAAAATCCACCCGATCAAAATCCACCCGGGTCAAAATCCACCCGATCAAAATCAACCCGAGTCAAAATCCACCCGTTCAAAATCAACCCGGTTCAAAATCCACCCGATCAAAATCAACCCGGTTAAAAATCCACCCAATCAAAATCCACCCGATCAAAATCCACCCGAGTCAAAATCCACCCGATCAAAATCAACCCGGTTTAAAATCCACCCGATCAAAAATCCACCCGGTTCAAAATCCACCCGATCAAAATCAACGCGAGTTAATTTTTTTTCGAAATAAGAATTAATTTCTAATAGAATTTAGTAATATTGAATAAAGTTATATGTTTAAACAACTATTGGTAGAAAAAAGAGTAAGTATTTATAAAGAAGGAAATTTTAGTTTATTTAATAAAATAATTAAAAAAATAAGTTAAACAATATAATTAAACAGCACTAAAAAAAATATTCATAGTAGCTTTACAAGTATTTAAAATGTTTATAATTTATTAATGTTAGTAGTATTGGTGTTACTTTTAAAAAAAGAAGTTAAAAAAAAAAAAAAGAATTACGCACAGTTTTAATCCATTTAAACTTCCTTCTAATTTAATTTCCCAAAGTCAATCATAATTAAATAAAAATATTTACTAAGGATAACTCATAGTAAATTAAAATATCAAAACTATAGAAGTTTATAAATTAGAAGAATCTTTAATAACATTTATTAAACTTAAGAAAATTACAAAAATCAAATACCAAATAATGTGAATTTATGAAAATGTTAATAAAATGTTACAAAAAGAAAATTAAAATATTAATCTAAAATTTTTGAGCTTTTTTTTTTGATGTAAAAATTTTGTGTTTTGTGCTTTACTTAAATTTCAAAATAGTATTACATACAATATTTTATTATATAAAAAAATTCAACTAACAGTGTTTATAAAAAATAAAATATAGATAAAGAACTATTTAAAATTACTACGTGATAATAAAATAAAAATTCTTTGTTAAATTTGGAAAAACTATCACCTATTAATTATATTTTAAACATTATTGTTTTCGACGTGGAAAAGACGTTAAAAGATATTTTTGGTGTGCGACTCGATAACTTTAAGGTATGTTCGTGCAAGAGGACTTAGGACCAAATATTTTGAGCGCTTTTATTTGTCGTTTAGTAAACAATTTATTGACGTTTCTTTTATTAGTAATTTTTAAAAACAGAACATAAATTTTAATATAAAAATACGAAAACTAATTTACTAAAAATATAAATAAGGAATATGTAAGAAATCAATAACTGTTTTAAAACAATTTTATTGTTTTCTATCTAATTTTTGTTATAAAATATTTTTTAGTTATTTTTTTAATTTATACAATAATTTTAGCTGCTATTATCTTTTTTTCAAAGTGTTTAAGTTATTTGAATTTTATTTTATTAAATGTTTTTTTATAAACCATCTATTTTTGAAAAAAACTAAAAATTGTTTCGTCTAAAGTAACTAAAGTTATAAGTTATTTTTAATTAGATAACAACTTAATTTGCTAGTTTTTAACTAATAGTACAGATTAAAAAGCTAAACATTTTTCTGTGAATTCTAAAGTCCTTTACATAAAACAAATATCGACTCTACAATTCATTGAGTTTGCTCAAATAGCTTGTAAATTGCAACTAAAAAAGTTAGTAGTTAGACTTGAGCTAGGGAAATGATATACTTTAGAATTGTAGTAGTAAACAAATAAGTTGAGTTTTTTAGAAATGACACTATATTTATAACAAATATTACGAAAAAAAAACTTATAACATTTTTAATTTATTATTGAAATGTTCTATTTTTACATATGTTCATTAAAAAAAGTATGTATTTCAGACAAGAGAGTTTAAATTCAAGTATAAGTTATTTTATGAATTTTTGTACCAGACTGTATCAACTTAAACAATCGTATTATTAATTTTATTAATAGGTAAGGTCAGTTTTGAAACTGATTAATTGAGTGGTTTTATAAAATTTAATCTCTTTTGGTTAACGTTTTAATTTTAAATTTTCTAATCTAAAACTTTTAATTTACATGCGATAAATTTTCTTGAATTAATTTCCGACAATTTAAGTTAAAAGCTATAACTGCATGTTTTTAATTAATTAGTTGTAAACGTTTTATGTTTTTTTATAAATATAAAGTTGCATAGAAATTGTAATTAAGTAACATAAATTATTATTTACTGTTCAATATTATATTGTTAATTGATATTTTTTAATTCATAGAAATGGAAATGTTATTATTTACCACTATTTTTTTTTAATATAATCTTCATATAAAAAAAGTCCATTTGTTAAAACTTAAGAAATTTTAAGTAATTTAATTAAAAATGAAACAATATTAAAATTAAACAAAATTTTATATTGGTTATAACGAATTTAAACGGTAAAGACAACTATTGTTATAACAAATTGTTTAGTAGACAAATTAACTTTAAAAGCGTGAAAATTTTGTCTAATAAATAAAACCGAAAATTAATAAACATTTAATTTAAAGTTAATATTGGAAAATCTTTAAATGGCAATACAGTAAAGGTAACTATCTAAAGTAAATTAGTGACCTTTTCTTAACAAAGACAACTTTTATAGATAAATATCTTGTTAAGACCTTTCACATTAAAAAATTATATTAAAAAAAAACACAAACTAAATGAATTTTAAACGTTTGCCTTTTACTTTTTTGTAATTAAAAGTAACGAAGATGCAGTTGGATTTAATCAGAGTCGGCAGACAATTGTTAATCTCGGGCCAAATTTCATGTTTCAATTTTTTCCGCGAGCCGTTGTTTTATTCAATTTTTGTTTTTAATCTGTTTTAGTCACGTTTATCTACTTATAGGGATCAGGCCTGGCATATTTAAAATGTATATTTTTTTCTAAAGTCGAAAACTATTTTTTTTAAAAACTTGTGTCATATTATTATTTCTATCATTATTTACAAGGTTATTTAAATTAAATAACAAATTTTTAATTTTCATGATCACTTATCTGTTTAATAATTAAGAAAGCAATCTATGAAACGTTTTGTGTTTCAGAAAACAACACGGTAAACAACAACACAGTGATGCAATAATACAATTAATAAAATTTGATATCCATTTCCTCTTCTGGTTCGGTTTCATAAAGTGTTGTTTTTTATCTTTCTTTCAGTCTTTTGCATTTTGTTGATAGCCATTTCAGGTTGTCATTTACAAGCAACTCTCAGTGACATCTGAAAAAAACTAAGCTTAAAAAACAGGTGTAGATCATTAAAACAGGTGTAGATTTGTTTAAATGATATTTGATTTAAACAGAAATAAATAAACAAGGTGCTTGTTTCGATTCGGTTGGATTTTGACTTTGGTTGATTTTGTGTCGGTAGGATTTTGACTCGGGTTGATTTTAACTCGGATGAATTTTGATCGGGTGGATTTTGACTCGGGTGGATTTTGATCGGGTGGATTTTGACTCGGGTTGATTTTGACCGGGTGGATTTTGAACCGGGTGGATTTTGATCGGGTGGATTTTGAAACGGGTGGATTTTGAACCGGGTTGATTTTGACCGGGTGGATTTTGAACCGGGTGGATTTTGATCGGGTGGATTTTGAATCGGGTGGATTTTGATCGGCTGGATTTTGATCGGATGGATTTTGAAACGGGTGGATTTAAAGTCGGGTTGATTTTGATCGGGTGGATTTTAACTCGGGTGGATTTTGATCGGGTGGATTTTGATCGGATGGATTTTGACTCGGGTTGATTTTGATCGGGTGGATTTTGACTCGGGTTGATTTTGATCGGGTAGATTTTGACTTGGGTGGATTTTGATCGGGTGGATTTTGACCCGGGTGGATTTTGATCGGGTGGATTTTGAACCGGGTGGATTTTGATCGGGTGGATTTTGAACGCGGGTGGATTTTGATCGGGTGGATTTTGAACGCGGGTGGATTTTGATAGTATACCTATTTTTTAATGAGTTTAACAACTAAACTATCGAACACTACTTAAAACACTTTTTTTTTTCGTTGATCCTTACTTACTGTTTTATCTAATTAAGATTATATTATGTTGAATACATGTCCACCGGAAGTCGAAACCGAAACTAGTGCTTGGAAGGCACCAAAGCTAACCGTTACACCATCGATGCTTGTATTGAAATGGAGAAATTACTGTATATAATCTCAAATGAAAATGCAGCTAGCTCTGTACTGCAGTCAAATGCTAGCATATGTGCGTTCAAGCGTTAATTTTTTTGCCGTTAGCTCGACAAAATGATCTATAATAATGCGTTGCAAATTTTCAACGCGTTTTCGCTCGCTAGCAGAATTATACACAGTTTATCTGCTAGTTTAAGCGGTAAACTCTCACGTGGTTTAACGCTTATGGCTATAAACTTGATGTTTATTTGTAAAAAATGTTTAGTTCAAGTCGTGCATTTTACTTTGTAATTGCTTTTGTTTTTATTTGTATGTATCCATACGTGTGACCAAAGAATATTAAGTTTATGATTTTATTAAAATTAATATTTTTAAATCTAAGTATGTTTTGATTAAATGATGACTGAGAAAATAAATTGAGGTGTTTATAAATGATAAAACTAACTGTAGAAATAAACTGCTAAATATATTATAAAATTTTCTAGCTAATGAAAATTTGTTATTTAAATTTATAAACTGATTTAAGTCGTGGATAAGTAATAAATTAACATATCACTATACTACAACTAAACAAAGTATGACAATAAATAAATAACTAAAACTCAATAGTCACTATAAGCTTGTAAGCTTGTCCTAAAAGTTAAACTAAAAAGTTTTACTGATTGTAATATAAATAAAGTTTCAAGTTTTATAAACTAAGTCTTCTTTTGATTAAAATTAATACTAGTTTGAGTACTATTTGATGTTTACAACAACTTTCAATTAATTAAATATTTCTGTTTTGTCACATAGTTGTACATTTATGTTTTGCTAGCTAGTAAAAAGTTGAAATATTTTGTCAAAGCTCATAAGTATATATTTTACACTAATACCAAAATTCTAAATTAATTAAACAGAGAACGTTTATTCTAACAAAGTTTGCACTCTTAAAAATACTACATGATTGAAAATTTAAAAACCTTTCAAATTATTTAAACATTTTTTTTATTTCCTAGTTGTCAGCATAATAGTAAAACTTCTATATTTTTTGAAACAATATTGTTAAAAACGAAAAAATGTATATTTATAGCTAAGTGAGATTCAAATGTTAAAACATATAAGTCTAGTTTTAACTATTTCTAAGGGTAGACCTTCAGCTAATTTAATTTAAATTAAAACTAATCTTGTAGTAATTACTTCTATATATCAATATAAGTTTCATTTAGGCTAATAATTTGCTAAGTATATTTAAAGTCAAATTTTTAACTTAAACAACACAATTGTATTGTACAGCATTTTTTACTTTGTACTATTGAATATGTTCATAAGCTTTCAAAAATCATCAGACCATATGCTTTCGGTAAACTGAAAATGGATTCGTCCTTATTAGGACTCATCAGTCAGTCACAACCGAAAAACCTATAGCCTTCTATCTACAAACGGTTTATCATGCTTTCACATGAAGCAACCATTTGATGGCATTGATCAGTAACTTCAGCATTGTCTTTTGCTGTACAACGTTCAATACATTGTCCACTAGGCAAGACATATGGATTGCTCGTATCAATCAACAAAAACTGATGATCAGATGGAATGACTGAAGTCTGATGATCAACTCTTTTGTTAAACTTGAGCTTGTCTCACGGCACACGATAGTCCAGGCTTCTGCACTGCAGACTTTCGCCGATTTTTTCGTCGTTTGAAGCTTTCAAAGAGAGTCAATTCAAGGTACAACAAGTTTATATACGCAATATTACACCTAATGGCAAGTGTTTCAGTAGTGTAGTGGTCATCACGTTCGCCTCACACGCGAAAGGTCCCCGGTTCGAGCCCGGGCTGAAACATTTTTACTTTCATTGTACAAAAAGGTTTCATTTTTGTCAAACTTTTTTATTAAGTGTTTCGCTTATATTGCATGTAATTAATAAGTATATTTTTGTTTGTAAGCTGGAAGTTTAGTAAAATTTTCTATCTTTTTAGTTCTGGTTTTATTTGTTTTGAACTTTTTAAGTGATTTATTTATTGATTATTGTGAATTTAATTTTATCTAATTTTAGATCTTCTAGTTTTATTTAATAAGTGAACAGCTAATATTTTTGATACAAAAGGTATGTCAACTTTTATAGCTGAAAAACATAGTTAAAATAAAACATTGCATTTCTTTACATCGATGACAAAACAAATATTAATATCGAACAAGCAAGTTTTTTTTTATTACACATACTTATTTTCTTGTTTATAGCTTCAGATAAACTATTAGCAGAGAAAAAGAAAAAAATCTACTAATATCAAAGATACCTTATGTTTAAAAATAAGTAGTCTAAAAATTGTGAAAAAATCTTTTATTTTTAGGTTCGTAGAAGTCAATGTTTATAAACGAGAATACTAATTTGAAAAGTACAACTTTACTTAAGAAAACAATTTAGTAGATTAACATAAGTTTTTTTTTATAAACTTTGTGTTGTACTTAATTTTACACTACTTTTCGTTATTAAACTGACGGACGTTTCTCTGTTTAAAAAAAATTAAGACAGTTCTGCGGGTTTATCAAAGTTTTCCAAGTAACTTTGAAAACTGTTACTTGGAAGCTTTAAATAAATCCGTAAAAATGTTTTAACTTCATTAACACGGAGAAACGTGCGTCAGTTGAATAAAAAAAGTAGTGAGCAAATTGTTGTTTTTCTGCGAAATTATTTCGTTAGCAAGTGTATTTGAGTTGTTTTAATAAATATTTAAGTGTAATAAACTTGTCATAACAGCAATTCTAAAGCATTTTACGTAATTACTAAGTGTTTCATGTAGCTTTAGGTATTTAATTTTATATTTATCTTGGTTCTCTCAATATACATATTTTTATTTAAATAAAATTGGTTTTATAAATAAGTTACGACTCATGAAAGTCTAATAAAAAATTGTTACAAAAGATATTCGGTATTTAAAAATTTCAACATGAAAAAATGTACAGATAATTTTAAAAGCAATCTGTTTTTATTAAAGATAGATTATGGCATTCTTATATGTCATTTATAAATTATAATTAACTAATTCAAGAAATAAATGATATTATGACTTTTATATAAAAACACTGAGTCGTAATACTGTTTGGAATTTTTGTTTTTAAAACATTTATTAAGCTTTATTTATCTAATTAGTACGACACTGTCAAATTTTTACTAGTTTGTTGTTTAAATTAGACCATAAAAACTTAAAATTTTTGCTATTTTCTTGTATTGTAATACAAAAACCTATAACTTGCTTGATTAAACCATAAAGCGTTGTCATTTATTTACTTATATTTTTACTACGTTAATTTAGTAGCGTACCATTAAATTATATTTAGTGACTTGCTTAAACTAAAGTTTAAATAATTGTTAAAACAATGAAAAAATAAAAACCTTTCATTACATAAGTTACAAAGCAACTTTTAGTTTTAAATATTACTACATGAGCTTGTTTTATATTTATAGCTGTTGCTTAATTTGTACATATTCTAAACTAACAAAAAAAATTTTTTGCTTAAAAACATTTTACTTTATACATTTTGTAAACGTTGTAATCACTTTAGAATTTCAAATATCTTAATATTTACTAAATATATATTAAAAAAAAAAGTTACTGAAGTTTAAAGTTAACGTGAAGTTAAGTTTATTTTCATGTAATCAACGATGTATATTCAACTTTAAGTTTCCATTTTCTTTACTACTAAACAATTTTAGCTGTACTAGTTTAGTAAGGTTTAATTACAGTTTTAACCTAAAAATTTATAGTTATTTTTTGCTTCTACATTCTTGCATTTCGTAATTTGTATAAAACTTAAAACAAAACTGTTCAAATTGTTATGGTTTTACAAAGGGTTTCACTCTAATCAAATAATGCTTGAAATATAAATAACTAAGAGCTTATCATTATTGTTTAATATTGTTTTTATTTTCGAAAACTGTTTTGAGAAATTGAATTAATTTACAACATTCACAGATGATAAAAGACTTTAGTTGCACTGTTATTTAAATTTAGTTGAGAAATTTCTGTTATAAGACTTTTATTAATAACTTGTTATAAAATTAGTTTTAAAAATATAGATAAGTGAAATAAGACTTAAGCTGATAACTATTTAATGTTGTTACTAAAGTAAGAAGCATTACGCAGTAGTAAAAATAAGTAGAAGTTTACACTACTAACCAATACAATTTATACTATCAAAAAGTATAACCAGCCTAAAATTTGAATCCAAGACTTCCCTCACTCTGAAAAATCACAACTACAGATTAACGGGCCACTTGGTAAATGAGATGTATTGCATTTATAATCTTGCCAACCAGTGGCGTAGCGAAGTATTTTGGTCAGGGGGTGCGCAATTATTTTATAAAAAAAAAACCTAAATTATAACTTTTGTAATAGATCTTATATAGATATTTTTATAAGTAAAAAAGTTGAAAAAAAAATCATTAAGTAAAATAAGTTCGAAGTAACTGTTATAAAAATTACTTATACATTACAAAATTAAACAATTTAAAAAAAAGTATAAATTTCATTACTATTACTTATACTTGCACAAATGTAAACTTATTAAATAAAAATTGTTTTTACTACTAACAGTAAACTTTATATCTTTAAAAATGATTATATTCAATAAAACGAAAGTATCTTTTTTATTTACGAAAAACATACCAATCTCTTTAATATACAATAAAACAGTGATAAGAACACCTCATTGCACATAATTTAAATAAAGTTACACATAAGTTAAAATAGATCAACTTTATAACTGTTATTACAGTTTATTACAACTTTGTAAAATAGTTAAAGATATGTTTTTTAAATTTAATTCATCTGATTGTATTTGTTTAAAATAAATATCACAAACAAAGTTTATTTCTCATAGGCCGACACGCTTTTTCTCGTATGTTTACAAAAATAAAGATCAGAAAACTAGCAGTAGTCTTAAACATTTATTGTAGCATAAAAAAAAAACTTGTAAAATTGTTTAATTTTTCTTTAAGCGTGACGTATTTTTGTAAACTTTTTGTAGAAAAATCTGCCATAAGGTTATACTACAGCGGTGCACTAACTAGTTGCGTACTTTTTGAGTCTAAAATCTTATGAAGTTAATGAGGTTATAGAACTTTTCCTTATGGAGTTTTTCATCAACATCGGTGCGCATTTTCGTTTGCGCACCGAATCAGTATATTGGGTAATTTCTCTAACTTGTCACTAATTAGTATTCGAAATTTCATTTAGCTTTTCGAATACTTGATAAACTTAGTTGAAAAAAGGCAAATTAAGCAGAAAAAATAAACAATAAAGAATAAATATTTTACATTTTTTTTTTACTTCTTTTCTTTTTTTGGGTGGCACGCATGTGCCAGTGTCCCTCCCCACGCTACGCCCCTGTTACCAACTATAAGTTAGAACACTGCACTTCAAGAGACCTTAAACTATTTTAATTATATTTTTTACAAGTAAAATAATCGCTTCACAGTCTTTAAAATACTTAAGAAGTATGAAAAATAAATGTAATTTTGCACTTATCTGAAAATATTAATTTAAGCACTTTTTAAAAGCTTACTAAAAAGCTTTAAAATAGATAATTTATTTAAAATAACTATAAACACTATTACATTATATACCACTTTAGTTTTGTAACTTAGGTAAGAAAATAATACATATATCAAATATAAGCATAACCTAATTAAAAGTGTTTTATTATTTATCAACATTTAAAAAACAACAAAACTTTCAAAAATACTACACTTTGACTTCTTTAACCTACAGGTGATTTTAGTAAACAAGTTTACATGATAGTGTATTAAGAACTTACATACTTAACTTAACTTTCATGTGTTTAAAGTGTTACAGCTTAAAAGCTTAACTTGAAGTCTGAAAAACATTTGTTATCTATATTAAATAGAAGTTATTTTATACTTAAAATAGAATTTATTTATCAATTTAGTATACTAGTTTCATCATGCATTTAAATAATATACCATTTTATGAAACGTAAATTGTTTTAGTATTAATTTATTTTTATAAGATTACTCGAAAATCATTAAACTTTTGTGCTACAACTAGACTAAAAAATGTGTGTAATAAGCTTTAATAAAATTTTAACTGAACAATTTATAACAGAACAAAAAATGTGGAGGTAAAAAAAAAATTGTAAATATTTTTGTTTTTGTAACTGACAACAAAAACAAAGTAATTCAAACAAGTAACTTATTTACTAGTTTAAATTAGGCTGTTATTGTTGCTAGACTACACAGAAACTGTAGTATCTGATGCTAGACTGTTATTATTGCTAGACTGTGTATCAAGTATGTGTTGATGCTTATTTAAGTAAAGCTAAGTACTTTTATAAAATAATTATTTAAGGTTAACTATTAAGTTTCTTAATTTTAATCACAACTAGTTTTCGATACTTATACTATGTTTGAATAAGTAACCATATAGCATCTGAAAAATTTAACTGTTAACATAATGTTAATATTACAATCATTAATTTAAACAAATTTAAATTTAAACAAACAGATTAAAACTAATAAGCTTAAGATTTGAAAAGAAAGTTTTTTTTTTCTATTTTAGTTAAAAATATTTGGCTTACGCTGAGTTATATTTTGAGCGAACGTTCAAATTTTATAATTACATCAAAAGAGCCTTAAGTTCTAAGGTATAAATATAAATTGAATTTTAAAGTATTATTTTAATTTTCTTAAAAAAGTAAGAAACTCAAAAATCGTATGTTATACATAGAATATATCAGTATTATATAAAACATGAACCAAAGATAAGTTGGTGTAGTAAACAATTTGAATTATACATTCTTGGAAGTCACTAAAAACAACATCACTATAAACCACAATGTTTTATATACGTACAAAATATAGACTTCATGAGTGGCCGGTTAACTCAGTTGGTTAGAGCGTCGTGCTAATAACGCGTTTCGATCCCCGTACTGGCCATATATTTTTTTATCAAAATGAATTAATTATTATGATTAATTGTTATTTTTAATCGTCATTAAACTATTTATTTAGTAAACAATTTTAGCTGCTTTAATTTTTCTTAATCATAAATTATTAATTTAATTTTTGTGTTATTCACTCTAGCTATAAAATATTACAGTTTTTATAATTTCACTATATATCATATGAATTGAACGTTAAAAGAAAATTATAAAAATAAAAATTGTTAAAAAAATGTGAAGTTCTAAATAAACAAGCAACTTCTTTTTGACTATAAAAGTTTTATTGGAGTAAAATTAAAATCTTAGTATTAAAATTAATTAAAATCTTGCAAAAGTGTCTTCGTGCATATTTGACCCGTTCACATACTTGTTAGCTATATACAAAGCTTCAAGAAATAAGTTGGTTATGTTAACAAATATATTAGGAAAAAAAAATTATGAAGAATATGACACTACCAATAAAACTTATCAATATAAAAGTATATAACATAGAAAAACAATTCATATACTAAACTTCATGACTAAAATTTAATACCGTTATTTATGCATAATAATGTATCTATAAAACATATTTTAATTAGTAGACCAGTATGTGTGAATAAAAATGAATTTTATTTTTAGGAAACTATCTAAAAACAACTTACATAAATTAAAAAAATATATTACTTTAACGTAACTTTAAAAGCATTATTTATAAATAAATTGATAACAATTGTTAACCGGTAATACACAATAAAAGAAACCAATGAGAGTTTGAATTAAAATTTATCAAACAAGTAGCTGTAACAAGACTTTACTGCAAGCGCCCGGCTAGCTCAGTCGGTAGAGCGTTGGACTCTTAATCCAACGGTCGTGGGTTCGAGCCCCACGTTGGGCGTGGTTTCTTATTGTTTTTTGGTGAATGAACTATCTTTTGATAATAACATTGTTTTATTACAGCTGATTTTGTGTTTTTTATTTATTTTTTTTAATATCAAACAGAATCTAAAACAACATATTGTTTAAGCAGGGTCAACAGAACAATATTTATGAATGTATATTAAAAAGAAAATAGGTACAATTTATGACCTTTTTTTTTAACGATATTTTCTAGTAAATATAAATACTAGTTAACTTTAAATGATAGTACATAATTAAGTAGGTGAGCTTGACTTTTGATTTTTGACTTGACTACTAAACCATGAAAAAATACAGTTATGTAAAAATTAAAAACAAGAGTATTAGTACATTCCAACAAATAACTAGCTACTTGAATTTTTTTTTCAATATCTTGTATCTAGTCATGAAAGTAATTACTGAATTACTTGCTTACTACTTGATTCAAACTTTATAATTTCAAAATAAAGTACAGTTAAAAATTGTATATTTACATCAGTAGTCCTTCTACTATTTTTATTAAAGTTTCATAAAGCTTGCTAAAATTAGTTTGAAATTATTCATTTCTACTTAAAACATTTACATCATTCCATTCTTACATGCAAAGTATTTCACTACTGTACCAAAAATACAAAAGTGCGTGGACCAGGAGTCGAACCCGGAACTAGTCCTTAGAAGGCACCAATGCTAACCGTTACACCATCGAAAAATTACTGTATATAAACCCAAATATCAAGGCAAGTAAATCTGTAGCTCACTCGAATGCTAGCATATGTTCGTTCAAGCGTTATTTTTTTTTGCCCTTAGCTCGACAGAATGTGCTATAATATTTCGCTGCAAATTTTAAACGTGTTTTTGTTCGATAGCTTTGACGCTCGTTGAAAATAATCACGTGGTTTAGTAAACTGCAAACTTACAGAGACGTTTTGCTTGTCGGTCGTTGAATTTTAATTTACGTTGTTCGTTAGCTATTGTTTAAAACTAATTAGTGAATTTCTTGACGTCATATTTAAGTTTTAGCTACTATGGTTTTAAAAAAAATTGTTTATAATATAGAACTAACGATGAATGGTGTTAATAGTCCAATCAAAATTTAAGTATTTTCCTACAGCTTTCATAGGTGAAAAAGAATACCTTAATAGCTTACGCTATCAAGAATAATTATTATATACTACATTTCAGATGAATCATAAACAAATACTTGTTGAATTTTTTTTTTCAAATATAAATACCAAATTCTCATTAGCTACAAAAAATACTAAATTCATTAAGTTATGTTAATTTTAAAGCTATGGCTTAAATTTTCTTAATTTAGTAAAGTATAAATAAAATTATCATTCTCATAGCCACTATTTAATTTATAATCTAATAAAATAGCTTTGTATGAATTAAATGTTAACTAAAGATTAATCGTACTTATGAAAGGACTCTATCAACTATTTTTTATTATGCAATTTCAACTACCACAACCTTACGATTTTTAATGGGATCAGAAGATTAAACTAGGCTAAATATTTTTATCCAAGTATAGTCTTGAGCAATTTGTAGAATAGTTTACTGAACGACAAAAATAAAATACCAAAAGTGTTTGGTCCTAGGACCTGGTGCACAAAAAAACGTTTCTGTTATCGAGTCGTACACTACAAATAGAATACAATTAAGGACCTTTCCAAATAAATACATTTAATAAGAAAGAAATAGTTCCCTGGTTTTATTGGTCATCATCGTGCTTACACAAACGTAAAAAAAGGATATACCTATTAATGTTTTATTCACAAATTTTACTTACTGCTTATGGTATGTTTGAATGCAAACATTTTAATTGTCTAAATTGACACGTCTAAAAACATTAATAATTTTTAGTTTTGTTTTTTTAACAACCGGCTTCTAAAATGTTTGACAAAGTTAGATATCAAAGTGACAACTTGGTTTTAACAAAATTTAAGTAAATTTTGATATTTTTACAAAATTTCTCAACTTTTTTCTACTAAGCTTAAGTAGTTGCAACTGTAAATTTGTTTCAGTTTTCAACCAAATAATGTCTGTTATTATTTAAATAAACGAAAATAAAATGGTAAATTAGTTTTATAAATAAATAAGCTAGTTTTAAATTGTGATATACAAATTTTGGTTAGTGTTACTATCAAAATTTTCTAGTTTGTACATGAATTGTTTTACTGTAATAAAGATGAAATAACATTTTTAAAATAAATATTCTATTTAAAAATGGTTATAATTTAAAAATGAACAAAAACTAAATATTTAGCCGCTAATAAAATAGTTAAAAAAAAGTAAATACTAAAATGCACTAATATTCAAGTCGCATAAAATCAAAGCTAAATGAACACTTGATTGTTTATATCATCACAACAGTTGCTACTTTTGATAAGCAAATGCAGATAAGCTGCATTTGATAACCACTTGGTTTATATACTATAAATTTTAAGTTGAAACAAGCATTGTTGGTTCAGTTGTAGAATTCTCGCCTGCCACGCGGGAGGCCCGGGTTCGGTCTCGGACAATGCACTTTTGCTTATTTGATTGATTGTTGTCTTAATTTAGTTTGTTTTATTTTTTCTTATCCGAGAGAATGAATTATTTAAAAAAGATTTTTTTTTAATTTCTTTTCAACAAAAAAAAGGAAAATTTTATAATTTACTTTTTTAAATTTTTTAACGAGTTTCCCCTAAAAACTTAAAATTTATTATTTTGGTTTTTTATTGAAGATAACGAGTTGTTTTATACAACAATAATAACCAGTATAACAGTTTTGTTTATTTTTCATTACTTACTGCTTAATTTTTCAAACTATAAACCAGAGAACAAATTATAATTGTATGCTTTTTGAGCTCGTACTTTAAACACAGCCAAAAAAGTGCAAATTTATCTAAATTATTGTCCTTCATACTAAAGCTAAATCTAAATTACTAGTTATTTAATATATAAACCAGAGTCTCTGTAGTCTATTAAGTTTTTAAATGACTTTTTATTTGGTTTAGAAATTATTGAAAGTCATGATTTTAGTTTTTCTTCCTGGTCTTATTATATCACCTCTAATTGTAAACTATACCATAAATACTTTTCTATGATAACTTTATATAAACTAAAATGTGATCCTAGTTTAAGTGTTTTTGAATCTAAATAAATCACAGTTTCACTGTTTTTTATTTTCTTTTAACAACTAAAACTTAGTCCGGCTTTTTTGAAATAATTTTTATTAATGTTTCAACTGTGTTGTACATGATTAAGAAAATCATGTTTTGTTTAATGCATTTGAATAACTTGCTTGGTGTGTTTATTAACTTTGTACTAATTCGTATTAGTTTTTATATATTTTAACCAAACATTTTTAAAACTAAACTTCTTAACACTTATTTAAAGGAACAAGTTTTTCTTAAGAATAAGTTACACTTTCTACACAAACTTATTACTTAATCAAAAAGTTCGAACTTAAGCGGCAGAATTTTTACATTTAAAATTAAGTATCAAGGTTATTTGTTATTCTTAGCATTGCCTTTTTGTTTTTGTAATCATAAAACAATGATAGATCAATCGGCTTTTGTTGGTTACCATTAATATATAAATGGTGCAAGTTTCAATATTAACGACAGAACTAACTTAAAAGTATAACAATTATTTCAATAAAGTCTTCTAGATATTTGTTTTTTGAAAATAAAAGATGACAACAATTAAATGAATTATTTTTATAATACTGCCTTTAAATACTTCATTAATAATTTTTAACAGTATCTTTCGCACGTTGCTTGTGGTTGGTCTGATGGACCAGGTTGGCTACGGCGCGAAGAGTGTGAGTCAACACCCCTTTTGTTAATCCCTCTGTTTATATTACGTTGGCTACAGCGAGTTTCGGGGTTGTTGACCTTGTCTAAAGTATGATGTATGTTCTCTTTAGAGAACATACTATCCTTTTTGGTGGGCTTGGATCTGTTACTCATTGTGCTATACCAAGAGTTAGGTGTGGCCCACTAGTTTATTTTAAAATTAATTAAAGTTGGTTTGTAAATTTCAGAGATTTATAAGAGTACCAAAAGCTGCTTGCTACTTTAATTAATTATCAACAACAAAGCTTATTTATTCAAATTTATGTAAAACAAAATTACAGATAATTTCAATATAATTAAGTATTAACACCAAAGTTTATTTATTCAAATTTATGTAAAACCAAAGTACAAATAACTTCAATTTAATTTTATTAACAGCAAAGTTTATTTATTCAAATTTATGCAAAACCAAAGTAAAATTAACTTCAATTTAACTTTATCAACAGCAGAGTTTATTTATTCAAATTTATGCAAAACCAAAGTAAAATTAACTTCAATTTAATTTTATCAACAGCAGAGTTTATTTATTCAAATTTATGCAAACCAAAGTAAAATTAACTTCAATTTAACTTTATTAGAAATATCAATTTAAGAGACAGAACTAAAAATAAGAGATTAGTAACAATACTCACAATTTAGCACATAGAAAAGTTAAGCTTGAGCTGCCACACATCTAATAATCTCAATATAAGGCGTAATTTAGAAAGTTAACAAATTAAAAAAACCCCTAATTAGAGAAAACTCTTTTGCTGAATTTAATTTATAGCCAGAGGCGTTACATTTTCCCCTCTTATTAAATATTTTTAGAATTTTAACTTGGGTTTTTTAGATAAACATTAGTTTTAAGGTGTTAAACGTTTGTTAAACTGAAAAAAACTTTAAATATAGTCAAGGTGAAAACCATTATACACTAGAGCACTCAACTTAGAGATATATAAGCATGCAACATAATTTGTAATTTACATGTAATAATCAGAAATAATATTTTAAGAGATACTTATGATCATCAACTTTATGTGCTAGAAGGTACTTGCATATAACAATCTTTATGAGCTAATTCAAAATCTGGATTTAAACACTCTACTAGCTATTTTTAAAGTAAAATTAAAACTATAAGTATTTAAATGTAGTAAATGCTTAAGACACTTTTTAAGTGTGGTAAAAATGCTTTTTTTTAACAAAATAAAAAAGAAATTCTAAAGAAATTGTAAAGAAAAGACTTTTTTAGATATAAATTTACAAATTCCTAATTACAATCATGAGTCAAATTTTTTTTTAAAAGTCAATGTTTACCGTTCATGATGATGGTTCCTTACTCTTACACTGGAGGTTGAGGCTCGGCCTCTTCTTACTCGCCATCTCCTCCTCTTCTCTGGTTGCTCCAGCTGCGGCCGCTCTTCTTGTAGTGGTTCTCCCGGAACTCTGGCGGGAAGTTTGGCTCCACTGACGTCCTTCTCCGCGAATTAATCGCTGGCGACCTGGCGTTGTTCACCATCGTCATCAACGCCAACGGATTCGAGGGTCTGCTTGACATCATCAGCAGACGGGTTGGCATTGCCCCCATGGCATCCGAAGGTGTGCTGCCATGTATGCATTTCCAGACGAATCGACATCGTCACTACAATTCTGCTGTACTTAGTGGCAGCCTGTTCTTATTAGAATGGTTCATTCTGAGGTCTCTGGGGTGTGACAGTTCGACTTACCCCACCAAACTAGATGAGTGAAAGTTACTGAGCCATGATTTTTACAATTTGCTTGGCAAGCTTTCCTAGTGCATTTTCGAACGAATAATGAGCATTTAATATGGTCCACAAAGTTCACCATTACATGTTGTCATACACACAAAAAAGTGAATATTAGAAAAGCTTAGATTTAAAAATTAACATAAACATGCTTTTTAAATTTAAAACTATAAAGTTTTTTAAAACATTAGAAACCACCAAACTGTAGATAGCAGGTTTTCTTAAAAAGTTTTTTTGTGTTTTAAAAAAAAAAAAAAATAATAATAATAGTTTCATTAAACAAGAGACAACCAAAACTCCATGCAATATAGAAAATTTTAGATTTTTATATAAATTATCACACAGTACCTATTTTAGCTAAGATAATTACAAAAAAAAAAAATACATGTCTATAAGATACTAATTTTTAATGGTTGTACAAATAAATATAAAATCAAAAACCCCATTAATTTTAAAATTAAAAAAAATCTTAAAGTTAAGTCATTTAACAGTAATATAAATAATGCAAGCAGCTTCTAGGTGTTGTACAAAATAATCAGTGAAAATCAACTGTTGCTTATTTGAATAAGCCCTTAAGTAGTATTCATCTAAAAAGTACCAAATATCTTTTTATGCTTGTACAAAAAAAGGAAGAAATCTTGGAGTTTACCAATCAGAACCAACGGTTCTCCATTGTAGCAGTTGTCAACCAGTTTTGTAATTTCCTAGTTTTCGTCGCTACTGCTTTCTTCCTGGCAGTTAATTACTTTATCCCAGTTAATCACTTTTTTCCTTTCCCTTAAATTATATCTGTTTTCGGGAATTTCATCACATTTACTCTCTTCCAATTCCTCTCTTGGGTAATATGCCTTAACATTTCTAATTGACACTTTTACTACCCCACCGTTTTTCTGAATGAACATTGAGTGTTCAGAGGCATGAAGCACCCTGTATGGCCCATGGTATACTGTAGACAATTTCTTTTTGTTGGCACGCTTCACCCAAACTTTCTCACATTGGAATAGGGAGGGTTCGTAGTATTCCTTTCTCTCTTTGTGTCGTTGGTGTTTACGAGTGATACCAGACATAATGTTGAGGAATAACCTTGTATCCGAATGATTGTACTCAAACTTCCCATCTTCAACCTTTTTGTCAACAAAAATCTGGCCAGATAGGTTCACACACATTCCTAGAGCGTATTGAGAGGGAGTGTATGGTGAGCCTTCAATGGAGGTGTTGTTGATAGTGGCCGTAATCATAGGCAACCTTAGTGCCCAATTGGTCTTTGTTTTTTCTGCTCGCAAAGCTTGGTTGATTGTTCTGTGCTGGCGTTCGATGAAGCCGTTGCTTTGAGGGCTGTACGGTGGTACAAACCGGTGGTCCACTCCCAGTTGGATGAAGGCATCAGACAACAACTGATTTGCAAATTCTTTTCCATTATCACTCACAACCACCTGAGGTGTCCCGAATTAGCTACACCAACTTTGCATAAATGCGTTCCTCACTGTCATGGCTCTCTTATCAGGAATAGGAGTCGCCACAAGGAATCCCGTTCCGCGGTCCTTTATTGTAAGAACATGACGACAATTATTTGAGACTACGTTCATGGGTCCTATGAGATCCATATGAACAAAACTGAGCCTAGTTGTAGTTTCGGGAAAGAATCCGATCTTTGGCCTGTTATGGCGGATTACTTTAACCGCCTGACACTGAAGACAGGTTTTGACCCAACGGGTCACATCTGCCCTCAGGGTTGGCCACCAGAAGTCTTTGGCTACCGCATCAATTGATTTTTCCACTCCTAGATGTAGGACCTGATGGGCCGCATTAAATGCCTGTAATCTCAGACTTTCAGGCAAAATTGCTCTTTTGTTTCCGACCTCTACAATTTCAGCAATGTTCTCGGGCTTGCTAAACTCAACTATTTTTTTCAGTGTTTGGGCTGTTTCAATCAAGTCAGGTTCACTTTGTTGCAAGAGAGCCAGAGAGTTCCTGTCGATCCTTTCTGGTGTGATTATCTCCTCCTCTATCTCCATGGACTCGTCTTCGGAGACTTCGTCTTCAGAGTCGGAGTACCACATTTCCTCATAGTCTGGATCCGTTTCGTACCTACCCATGTACATCGTTGCCGCTTGTGGTGGTCTGCTAAGAGCGTCTGCCACCACATTATCTGTGCCTTTAACATGGATGACGGTCGGGTTGTATTCTTGTATTCTTTGGAGATGACGTTGCACGTAGGGGGATTGATCTGTCAACTCCTTCTTTAATGCGTTACAAAGGGCCATGTTGTCAGATCTTATTATTAGTTGTCGCCCATAGATTCGACTGTGGAAATGCTTAATTGCCATAACTAAACCTGTTAGCTCTTTGTAGTATGTACAACGTGCTCGTTTGTTTTCCGGAATGCTTCTTGAAAAGAAAGCAAGAGGTACCATCACATTTTTATCGTTTAGTTGTTCTAGTGAGGCACCTGTGTGGGTGTCCGAGGCATCAGAGAACAAAATGAGAGGTTTACCCTGGTCTTCAAACGACAGGGTGGCTGCGTTAGCTAATGCTGTCTTTGTGTCCTCAAACGCTTTGATATGAGAATCGTCTAACTTCAAGATGGTTCGGTTGGTCTTTTTTGGTCCCCCTGATATTGCGCTTAAGGGGGCCAAGATCTCTGCTAAACCAACAATAAAGGAATGGTAGTAATTCGCCATCCCCAGAAACCTCTTGAGATCTTTGCGCGTAATGGGTACGGGGTACTCTTTAATGGCCGCTACTTTTGAGGCTTGTACATTGATCCCCTCTACGCCGATCACGTGCCCGAGAAATTCTAATTTCGACTTAGCAAAGGTAGTCTTTTTTACATTCAAGAAGAGTCCGTATTTTGACAGGGTTTCAAATACTTTCCTCACATGATAGATATGCTCCTCTTCCGTGTAAGAATATATCAATATGTCGTCAAGATAGACATAAGTGAAGTCTTCGCATTCCCTCAGCAAGGCCTCCATTACCTGCTGGAATTTCATCGGTGCGTTTTTCAAACCAAAAACGCACCGATTGGGAATGAAAACACCACTATGAACGATAATTGCAGCACATTTTTGGGAGCTGGCTGCGAGAGGCAGGCTGTAGTATGCCTCTTTCAAATCCAAGTTTGTGAAATATCTCGTACCGCCAGGGATGATCTGGGCAAGTTCGTCAATTCTAGGTAATGGGTAGCTTAACGGCCGTGTTGCTTTGTTCAGCGTGGTATAGTCGATACACACGCGCATACTACCGTCTTTCTTTTGTACGCAAGTAACTGGAGATGCCCCTTCGGTTGCCTCTCCTCTAGTCACCACTCCCCGATATAAGAGGTCGTTGAAGTGGTCTTGTATGGCTGCTCGTCGGCCACCAGGTCTCCTGGCTTTGACCATGGCAGGCTTGTAATTATCCAATATTATCTCGAGCTCGTAGTTGTGCTTTGGCTTCGCGTGGTAGGTTGGCTTCCTGGTAATTTCAGGGAAGTCCATTAATAGTCTTTTGCATTTTTCTTCTAACGGAGTCGTATTCTTACCACCCAGATTGATGTGGTTGACTGAAGCGACTATAGGGGTTGGCAACTCAGCAGGTGCGAACAGTCTAGCTGATTCGTTTGACCCCATCTTGCATAGTTGAGAGGTAGATGGCAGGATCGCTAGTTCGTTCTTTCTTAACAGGTCCATGCCAATAATTCCAAAGTGGCGTGATTCTTGAGTAACCCAGAACGAGTGGTTGATGGGTTCTAAATTCCCCAATTGAAGTTAGACATCCGCGCTACCAATAGGGTGGGTTGTTTTGTTACCAAACCCTTGGATGGTTCTACTTTGTTTAGGAAAATATTTGTCTATACCGTTAGTCAATTCCTTCAGCAGGATTGAAATTTCGGATCCGCTGTCAACCAAAAAGATGACATTTGTGTTTGAATCCGCTACAAATAGTAGGCCCTGAGGGAGGTTCTTCGGTTTGGGTGCAGGGAATTTATTTAGTTGAAATGTCCATTTTTTTACACTTTTATCTTTGTTGTGATTGGTAGTGTCGAGAGATTTTTGTTGTGGTTCTGGCTGCGGTTGCGCTGACCGTGTGGACTGCCCGTTGTGGTGCTGGCTAAGGTAGCTCGGATCGTTGGCGCTGGTCGTGGAGGTGCTGGCTTCAGTGGCGCTGACCGTTGACGCTGGCCCTGGTGATGCTGGCTGTGTTTGCGCAGACCGTTGGGACTGCCCATTGTGGTGCTGGCTAAGGTGGCTCAGATCGTTGGCGCTGGTCGTGGAGGTGCTGGCTTCGGTGGCGCTGACCGTTGACGCTGGCCCTGGTGATGCTGGCTGTGTTTGCGCAGACCGTTGGGACTGCCCATTGTGGTGCTGGCTAAGGTGGCTCAGATCGTTGGCGCTGATCGTGGAGGTGCTGGCTTCGGTGGCGCTGACCATTGACGCCGGCCCTGGTGATGCTGGCTGTGTTTGCGCAGACCGTTGGGACTGCCCATTGTGGTGCTGGCTAAGGTGGCTCAGATCGTTGGCGCTGACCGTTGACGCTGGCCCTGGTGATGCTGGCTGTGTTTGCGCAGACCGTTGGGACTGCCCATTGTGGTGCTGGCTAAAGTGGCTCAGATCGTTGGCGCTGGTCGTGGAGGTGCTGGCTTTGGCGGCGCTGACCGTTGACGCTGGCCCTGTTGATGCTGGCTGCGGTTGCTCAGAACTTTGGTTTTCATCAGGTGTTTCTGCTGCACTACGTGAGGCTGTTTGCTTTATATGAAAAGTCATCTTCGGTTTGTTTGAAGGTGTGGACACTTCATTTCCTGGATGACTTATAGTGCAGTTTGAGGCATTTCTGGTTGGTCTCGGTTGAGATGGGGGTTGCTGTCGAGGGGCGGTTTTATTTACAAATTGGACAGCTTTGGTGTGAGATAGTGTAGCCCCAATCACTCTCCCTCTCACTGCGGATAGTTTGGGATCTCGTATTTTGCATGAGGCTGAGATATGGTTTGATGGCGCATACTACATCTCCTGTCAAAACAGGTATGGGTATTTACACCAAATCTCTGATGGTTTCTGCATATAATTTCATTGTTGTTAATGGCTGTCCATTGCTGTTGTGCTTGGGCTGGTCTGTTTTGATTTGAGCGCGGGGCATTGCTATAGTTTATATTTCTAGCTCGTCCCTTTGCCTCTTGCTCATTTGTGTCGAGCATTACTTTCCAAGCAATTTGAAAGTCTTTGTAATTCAGGGGAAGCTTCTCCCGTAAACGATTTTTTAAACGAGGAGGTGCTAAGTGTATTGTGAGAAATTTTGTTAATACACCTTCATTTCTGAACTCAGCTAACCAATGATTAATCTCATCACCTAGTTCCCTACTTGACATGGAGTGCCTGCCAGTAGCACGTTGCTTACTCGCGCTTGCCCACTCATTAGGAACTCTTTCAACGTGTCGTAGTTCCTATCTTCTGGTTTATATCTGTGGTAGTAGCTCTCTCTCTCTTTCCAGGTCACTAATGTTTCAAGCAGCCTGTAAAGATCTTGATCCGATCGAATGTCATAATCGTTGGCGATCTTCTCAAAGTGTTTTAGCTTTATTTTTAACTGCTCTGTATCGCGCTTTAAGTATCCGATTTGACTGACAAGATCGCCCTTTTTCTGCATTAGTTTATACAGCTGGCTTGTTGTTGTGCGGGGCGTACTGCCACCTATGTCTACTGTGACGTCATACCTACTATCTTCTGGCTGGGGTTGGCAGTTGTAAGACGGACTACGAACACATGGTTGGAAGTTTTCTTTCACACCTGACCCTCCTTGCTCTACTGAAGGTCCTCTATAGTTCGGAGGAGAGCGACTGGTCACCTGGCTCCTTGGTAGGTCTTGAGCCTTTGAGGTGTGTGAAACCTGGTGGGGAACCTAGATTTGAGGATCCATGTATGTATTCTGTCTACCCTGAGTTGAGATGTCGTGATTTGTCCTTGTGGATGGATTTGGACTTCTCAATTCATGTAATTCTTCTTGTAATTTTCGAAATTCCTCTTGAAGTTTAGCCTGTCGAATTTGTTCCTTCAAATCTTTGATCCCCTGTACTATCTCCTCGGCACTCAGTTCTTGAGGTGGCACTTGAATAGGGGGTCTCCTGTTGTTTTGGAGGGAATAGTCCATGTTTAAGTTGTTAGGTTGGAGTTGTTGTTGGAATGGCAAAGGTGAGGTTCTTGCTGGAGGAATGGAGCTGTTGCTAGGTGTAGAATTTTGTTGGGGTGGGTAGCTTTGTCTTGGCAGACCACTTGGATTAGGCTGGTCTCTAGGTTGTTGATAACTGCCCATTGCTGCCTGGGGTTGTTCCTTCTCCTGGCTACCTCCTGACTGATCCCCCCCTGCGTTCATGTCAATCTCGGCACTGATTTCTATACCCTGTGTCTCAATTAAAGCGTGTTCACTCTTAGTTGGGTCACCATATCTTTCGCACGCTGCTTGTGGTTGGTCTGATGGACCAGGTTGGCTACAGCGCGAAGAGTGTGAGTCAACACCCCTTTTGTTAATCCCTCTGTTTATATTACGTTGGCTACAGCGAGTTTCGGGGTTGTTGACCTTGTCTAAAGTATGATGTATGTTCTCTTTAGAGAACATACTATCCTTTTTGGTGGGCTTGGATCTGTTACTCATTGTGCTATACCAAGAGTTAGGTGTGGCCCACTAGTTTATTTTAAAATTAATTAAATTTGGTTTGTAAATTTCAGAGATTTATAAGAGTACCAAAAGCTGCTTGCTACTTTAATTAATTATCAACAACAAAGCTTATTTATTCAAATTTATGTAAAACCAAATTACAGATAATTTCAATATAATTAAGTATTAACACCAAAGTTTATTTATTCAAATTTATGTAAAACCAAAGTACAAATAACTTCAATTTAATTTTATTAACAGCAAAGTTTATTTATTCAAATTTATGCAAAACCCAAAGTACAATTAACTTCAATTTAACTTTATCAACAGCAAAGTTTATTTATTCAAATTTATGCAAACCAAAGTAAAATTAACTTCAATTTAACTTTATTAGAAATATCAATTTAAGAGACAGAACTAAAAATAAGAGATTAATAACAATACTCACAATTTAGCACATAGAAAAGTTAAGCTTGAGCTGCCACACATCTAATAATCTCAATATAAGGCGGCAATTTAGAAAGTTAACAAATTAAAAAAAACCCTAATTAGAGAAAACTCTTTTGCTGAATTTAATTTATAGCCAGAGGCGTTACAACAGTCATGTAAGTTTTATCACTAAAAATTTATTTCGTTAAAGAAAAAACTAGTATAAAACAAGGAGTTTGCCTGTTTTGAAAAAAAAAAAATTAAACTACTAATTATTATTGTGTTTAAATATTTGATGTTTTGTATATTTATCTAGAAATTTAGTTGTTAACAAACTATTTAAATTATAACATGTTTTTTTAGTAAAATACTTCTTTATAAAATGATATTTCAAGAAATAGTTAAATTTGTTCATTTTAAAAATAAAAAATGTCAAATAAAACATTATTTATATTAATCACGAAAAACTTAAAGTTTGATGAAACTAAAATAGTCCTTCGAGCCGGAGTCGAACCAGCGACCTATGGATTTCTAACAACTGGCTACAGTCCACCGCTCTACCAACTGAGCTATCGAAGGCGCTGGAATAAGGCACAAATTTGTGTTTATTAACGTTAGTGTTTGAAGCACTTGTGCACTTAACAATTGATTTTGTTTATTAAGTACATCAACACGGCATATTTTAACATAAGTATGCTTCTAAAGTTGAAAATTTTTTGATTGCTTTTAACAACTCACTAGTATGGCCTTATGCGCTTCTACTGTTAAGTTAATATATGCGTACCAATTGAAGTCTTTAAAGCAGGGTTTCCCAAACTCATTTTCTAAATCGCCCCCTTTTCAGAAATTTGAAAAAAAATCGCCCCCCATGACTTATAAAGTATTTTTCTCTTCAGGAGTACGCACTTTTGAGCCAAAAAAATTGTATTAGAAATGTAATTTTGTCTGGAATTTCTTATGCACGCACTTTTGGGCTGTGTTTAAAGTAGTTTACAGGGCTTGAGAAATTAAGTTACATTTGTTTTCTTATAAGCCCAGTAAAGTGTATTAAAATACTTAGTTATTAAAAAGCCTTGTGTAATCTGTAATCAATCCTGTTTAGATATGAATAGTTTTGAAACTAATGAAACTTTTAGGGTAGTGGTGGACAATTTTTGTAGTCAGCAATTCATATTTACTAAAAAATCTTTTCTAGTTTCAACTCGTTCAAAAAATGTAATTGCGGGCTGCATAATTAAAAAAAATAACATATATGAAAATTAAAAAACTTGAGCAAAATTGTAATAAAATTATATAGTATTATTGTGATCTATGAAATACTATTGTGAACGGAAAACCAAATTGATAGCGTATTTCAAAATTTTAAGTATCAAAAAACTAAATTTTGTTTATTTTGCACAAGTAGTTTTCAAGTTACTTAGCTGGTCGAAATTTGACTGGATCTTAACCGTACGTTACCCATCTGAAATTTTAACTTAAACCTGACATTATAATAATCTCTCATATAACGATTTTCGGACATTTAGAAGTTAATACTAAATAACTTATTAAAGCCGCACAAAATACTTAAATTATTCTATAAATAGGCATATTCGAAAATTACTATACCAGAGATTTAAAAACTACAAAAGAATGAACAGTTTATTTTACACATATTAAAATGAATATTAAAATATAATTTCTGATCTAGTTTGAGGAAGTTTGACCGACTGGTTGATTTACCCACATGAAAAGTGGTTTTATCAACAGCTTCAGTTAATGCAGTAAAATTATTAATTTTAATGCTAAGATATATTATAAGCAAGTTAGATGTAAAGTTAAAAACCTAATTTTAAACTTTTTAAACTATAGTTTTGCAGTAGAATACCATTAAATAGTATTTGACTTGGAATAACCTTTAGGAAACTAAACCTTAATTTAAACATTTTCTTTTTTCTTAATTTAAATTAAAAAAAAAATCAAAAGTTTTACAGTTGATTCTGTTAACAGAAAGTAATCGATTATAAATTCTCTTTATTAGCTAAAAATTTTGTTTTGTAACTGTAGCAGTCTTTTTGATGGCTTATTTAATACTGTTTAATTTTTTTTTTCCTCTAGTTATTAGCCTATATTAATTTACCAGAAGAAAATAGTGAAAAACTAAAAGCTAGTGTTGAACTATTAAAAAAAACAACACATTCTAATAACTAATATATTAAAAATTAAGATAAAACAAAAAACAGTTGTATTAATAGTTTAAATTCCTTGATATATAGATTTTTTAACAATAATAAATAAAGGTAGAAAAAAAAAATGAGTTTAAGAATACTTTAAATGAAAAATTTGAAGTCATTTCAAACAGAGACATCAAATCTATACAATCTTTGAACAAAATCAAACAGTGCAAACTCAAAAAATATTACCATTTTTTTTACAAAATGATAAATTTAAATATGTTAGATGCAATAACGTTATGCATAAACATGAAATCAACTAAAATATAAAACGAACATTCATTAAAGAAATAGATCTATATAAGCTATTAAATGTTATGTATTTTTTGTTTTATTAATACTTAAATAGTAATAGACTTTGTTTAAGTTAAATTTTAGAAAATATAAATTTGCACTTTATTTTGGGTAAAAAGTGCGAACTCAAAAGGAAGTCTACCGTAATTAATATTTTTTAGGCAATATGTTGTAGAATAAATAACTTAATAATTTTTTTATTATAAAAAGACTACTTAAATACAATACAAACCAGGTTAAATAAGAAGTATTTTAAAAGATCAAATAAAATAAATTTTAAAAAATAATGTCTGCTACTGAAGTCTAATATAATCTGAAGGATGAGGTTCATGACTGTTTGCAAGTTTTTCTAATCTGATTCTTAATCAGTAAAATAAAGCCTCCTTTACAAATATATAGATTAGATCTTTTGCTCAAGATGTTGATAACTGAACTGAAAGCTTTCTCAACAACATAGCTATAAGAAAAAACTATAAACAACAATCTAAATTCCTCTCAAATGATTGGATACTTTTGCCTTAGTTTTTGTTGAGTCCAAAAGCTTTCATATCGTTCTTTGGAAAAATTTACTTTAAGTTCAAGGTCAGTTTGTAAGTCTGAGTAGGTTTCCTGTAAGTCGTTTACTTCAAAAAGATCTGCTTTTTAGGGATCCATATTTTTATCTATATGATAACTTTTTTGTGTCAAATCGAAACATGACTACTTAATATGTTGATGTTAAAAATTCTAGATTTTTTAGGTTTTAATTTTGGCCTAAATTGTCAAATTCCAGGTTTTTCCAGGTTTCTAGGTAAATTGGCAACCCTGAATAGTTTTATTTTTTAGTCTAACTTAGTGACTTTTCAAAAGACAGTTGGAAATATCATGAGGTGATATAACTATAACCTCATGATATTTCCAATGAAAATAAAAGTATACAGGGTTGCCAGTTTACCTAGAAATTTAGTAATGTATAACATATATTTTTACAAACCATTTATGATCCTAAATAACATATATATCAGGTTATAAAATGGTGAGAGGGATTTCGATCGTCTATGATCTATGTAATTGTTAAATAAGAAAATGTATGTTAGAAAATATGTAATTTACTTGAAAGTAGAAGTCATAAACACATGATTTTTTTCTTTATTTTTTCTATAAACACAATACATTTATATTTTCTTTTTTTGTTTAAGTTTTACCTCAGGGTCAAATATTTAATAGCAAGCTAAAATTAGTAAAATAGCAATATAAAAAGTAAAAATTTTAGGACAGCCCAAAATTTAAAAATCGCCCCCTTTTCGCCCCCTTACTAGTTATCGCCCACCCTTTCGCCCCCTTACTAATTATCGCCCCCCGACTTACTAAAATCGCCCCCAGGGGGGCGATATCGCCCACTTTGGGAAACCCTGCTTTAAAGCTTAAAAATTTCTAAATACCAATTTACAAACAATATTTTGTAAGTAGACTTTTATAATAGTTTTTAATGCGTACCAACTGAGCTACCGAAGGTTGTTATAGTAACCATGATTGTTTTTTCTATATACTTAAATAATAAATGCATACCTTTACAATTTTTTTTAAAGAAGCTTGTAAACACCGAGAATAATATAAAACTAAATTAGCTTGTTTACATGTGGTTTAAATTGTAATTGTAACCTATCATAGTTCTTAAATCTAAATTTTTGCACAATTTTATTTGTAAACAGATAAATATGTTTTATATGCTTTTATAACTAAACAAAAATTAAATAAAAATTTTAAAATTGTAAAATAAATATTTTATAGATACATTCTAAACTTATGTAAAACAAGTATTACTTTTAATTTAGATTAAAAATATCAAATTTAATAAAAGCTACCATAAAATGTAGGAAATAGTGTTTACAATAAAATTGAAATTGTTTACACTTTTGAAATTTTTTTATAAAAAATGAACTAATAAATGTTTATAAGTTAATAAATAAATGTTGCAGTGTTAAAATTTACATAAATTACAATTAACAAGTCATATTTTTAAACGGTTTAAAAAAAATTTAAATTTAAATAAAACAGTAACTGATTTTATAAACAAAAAGTAAAGTAAGACTTATTTTCGTAATAAACAAATACAAATAAAACTATATAAATGTATTAAAGTATTAGTAAATAAATTTACACTAAACCTTCAAAGTATAATACGACTTTTTGGAATTAATTTCAAAGAAAAATACGGAGATGGGTTTGAACCATAGTTGCCAGAATTTTTCTGCTATTTTTGCCCTCATTCAACTTCTATAGGAAAATTGACATATATAAATTTTAAACCGTTAAGTATCGCCCAAGAGCTAAGTTTGGTTTTCTTTGAATTTTAGTAAATGAATTAGTCTACAAATAAAACACTATACTATAGTGCTATTCTTATTAACTTTCAGTTTACTATATTAACTTCTTTATACTAAAATACTAAAAGAATAATTCTTGCCAACTAAAAGTACAAGTTCCGGTATCATTTTTTACCTGATTTAAAAGTTGCTTGCAGTTTTTTGTTCATACTTAAAATTTTCAAATGCAGAAGTCTATCAGTTAGGATTGCGTTTTTTGAGTTCGCACAGTCGGTTAAATTTGCAAATATTGAGTTCGCACTGCTGTTTAAGTTTGGATTTAAAATAAAAAAAATTGCTTAGTATTTAACTTTTCAATTTTAAGTTAAGTGAATTTAAGTTTAATATTTGCTTCAAAATATTATTATTAAATGAGTATTTTTTTATAATTTATTTAAATAAATATATAAAAACATTAGAAAATTAAAGAAAAACGAAACTTAAAACTTTTAAATGTACTAAATGTTCTAATCGAAGAAATCATTTCTTAATTGAGAACTTTAATTTTATATTTCTGTAAATTCAGTCTCAAAATAGCAGTAATAACCACCTTTTTTTTGAAAAAAAAGTAAATTATAAGAATTTTTTCCTATTTTTATTAAAAAACGATTTTTTTAAAAATCTGTAAATGAAATTCTACCTAATGTTTAGACTATGATTTTTTTATAATTTACAGTAATTTCAAAGCAGAGATGCCATAATTTAAGTACTATAAGCTCGTCATGCTCGAAGAAACCGGTAACTAGAGTAAAATGAGTTATGAGAAAGTAGTTACATAAAGCTTCAAAAAAACTTGATACAATAAAAGTTTTCGCTACTTGTAAACTGCAAGTTTTGGAATACAAAAAAGTTTATAAACAAATACTGACTTGTTAAGCAGAGGTCTATTAACTTATTTATCTAGATTTATTTTACAAATATAACTTTAAAATAAAGTAAAATATATAAATTTCATTGTATGTTTACTTTTTTAAATCTTGATTAAATGATTTGTGAAACATGAATGCAAACTGTTTTTTAAATACGCTATTTTTTAATAAATTTTATGGACCGCAACACAAATTGACATGTAGAAATTTCTATTTAAAGCAAACAGTTTTATTGTATAACTTCAAATCAAAAATTTAAATTTATTTAACAGTCTAAACAAATTAATTTAAACCAGTTGGTAAGCTTAGTTAAAAAGTATAAATTTAAAAAGCATACGATAAAAAACAATTAATTTTTTTTTTGAACTGCAAGATATTTTTTAAATATAAAATTACGTTCAATAGTTTAATAAACTATACTTTAAAAATAATGAAGCTTTAGGACACAGAAATAGGAAAAAAAAAATTGTATCAACTGCAAAACTTATAAACGTTTCAACTTTTAGAAACTTAAGTATTTAGAATAACCAACAAAGACTATTATTATTATAATAGATTACATTACTATAAATTAATAACTATTTTAATTACTTAATAAAAGCATTATTTTAATTGTTTTGCCAACTTTTGTAATGTGTTTTTGTTTATCATATAAATGAAAAACATGTACATTACAGCTTTTAAAATTTTGTGCTTTTAATCATACTTATTAATAAAAATCAATCTATAAAACAATTTTTTAAAGTAAATAATTTAAAAGGTTTCATAAAACAAAATAGTTAAAAAAATCAAAAACTAATAAGCTGTAATTTTATTATTAAACTTTATCGAAGTAAGAAAAAATAAATAGAATTGTAATTGGTGAAAAAATTTGTTGTGTATAAACCATTCATGAGCAAAATTAAAATATAGCTTGATTTTGAAACGGAAAAAAAATTAACACAAAACTGGATAGTTATGTAAAAAATAAACTGTTTATTCCTATTTCTCCTAGTTTAAAACAGTTGTTTGTTCTGTTAAAAACAGTGGCGACTCGTGTCTTTATGTTAGGAATTAGCATGGTCAAGTAAAAAATATCCTAGTTAAATACATTAAGATGAAACTCATAATGGTTTTATAATAAAAAAAGCAAATTAAGAAATAAAGCTTTTAGCTTTTAAGCAAAACTTTCTTAAACATACTAAATTGAATACATCTTAATTGAAACATAACCAAATAAAAACAATAAAAAATATTTTTCATGACTTTATATATGAATGTTTAATAATACGCTAAATTTATTTAAAAGTATTTTAATACGCGTAAGAATGAAAAATAAATTCAAATGAAGCAAATAAATTATTAGGGTACTAAACATTGTTATAATCATACAGCTTATAAAAAAAATGTATCATAGATTGAGGAAACAATCTTTGGAATAAGTTTAACTTAAATTCAAGAACAAAATATGTATGATTGTGCAAAGTTAACACTAAAATACTTTTTACAAACAAATTGAAACAAATATATGTTTCTAATGCCTATAAATCTTTAATTTAGTACACAACATTTTTGTTCATATAGTATGTATAAATTCTTTTTTGATAAAAATACTTTTTTTTCGCAGATAAAAAAATCAAATTACATGTCATAAATAGTTTACTACCATCCAGTTTCAAAATAAATAAAAAAACTAAGGTTTTAAAAGCATTTTATTAACTATAAGCTTGTTAGAAATTGGTTTATTTTACTTAATTATGAAAATCATTCAAAGTTGAACATTTAAAAATCAATGAATGTTTAAACAAACAAAATTTAAGTAGCTATAGTTTGGTAAAAATAAGGAGAAAAATAAACATCAGTAATAATTTTTTGTAGATATAAAATTGACTTAAAATGTAAAGAAACTTTTAAAGCAGTTAAAAAAAACTGCTTTGAACAGTAACTTTTATTTTAAGACACTTAATTTATTTCCAGAAGTTAAAAGTAGCATTCAAAATTGAAAAAAATAACACAAGAAGGAATTTATGATTGAGACTTTCAAACCTTCAACATAAAACTTTTTTAAAGTTAACTACTACAGAAGAATTTTTTTTATATGTTTGATCTTTTTATAAACATGACCATAAAAGAAAAAACACCAAAAACCTACTTCTTTGTTCAAAAATAAAATAAATCTAAACGATCTAACAAAACAAAAAATAAAGTTCTTCTGAATACAATTAAACTTAAATAGCTTTTATATTTACTAAAGTTTTTGATGAAACTATAACTCTTAAAACCAGATATGAACAACATTCTCTTAACGGTTTAAACACAACAATTTATCTTTAAAAATTATTTTATTTAAATGACAAAGTTGTTACAAAAACAACTATGTGATAAAAATATAAATATTTACTAAACTATGTTAGTATAAAAAAGATTTTATAAAGTTATATTTTTGAAAGCTCATCTCAAAAAACATTAAGAAAAAATTACTATAGTACTTGAAAAATACTCTGGCTTTGAAGAATGTTATTTTACAATTAACATTATAAATAAAATTACATTGACTTTAGAATATATAATAACTTTGATGCAACAACTATTTTTTATAAGCAACAAGACATGTATAAAACCATGACATTTTTCGTCTAAATCTTAAGCATTTAAAATATTTTTCAATTAAGAAACTGCAAACCTCTTGCTTTACACCTTTGTGTAATGGTAAAATCTATTGTGATTTAAGTGTTTTTAATTTGAACTTTTTAATAGTTTGTAAATAAGTTTTTCAGAAAACTTGACTGTGTTTACTTGAAAAATGAAGATGGTGAGTTTCTTTTAGTTGGTCATTTACATTTCCTTTCCCATAAGAATATTATTGTGTTCTCCAACTTTAACCGTCTATCTGTTAAAATTTAGTTATAGAACAGTTTGAAAAATTTTGTAGTTCATTTAAAAGTCGACAAAAAAAGGTTAAACTTTAAAAGTTTATGTTATAAATTTCTTAATATCAGTTTATTCTTTAATTAACCCATCCAGTATTCATGGAGTAGTACAAAAGTTCTATAAAAATAAAAACATAGTTTTATTGATTAGAAAACTATATTAAGTAACAAAAAACTAGAGCTAATTAAAAAAAAATTACAGTACTATCAATCTCTACTGTTTTAAGTAGTTTTTTTAAGTAATCATATTGAAATAAAAGTTATAGGTAAAACTTTAAAAATTTATGATCAAAATTGATTTTAAAAACAAACTATACAGTAATTTTCCTTTAATGTACCAACATTTGTTTCTGTATGTTAACGAAATCAACACACTTCAACTGGTTTTTTTAATGGAAAGAATGGTTGCCAAACTTTGAAAAAATGTATAGTACAGTAAAAGTTATGCAAAATCTTTTAAATTTTATCAATTTGGTTAGTAAATACCTTTATGACAAATAAACTGAACTAAAATACTTTTAAAAAGTTATAAATTTAATATTTTTCTTACTTAAATAACTACTACTTCAACTCCATTGTTTTAAATAGGAAATATAAAATATATTGTTTATAAATAATTTAACTTGAAAAACTTAAGTTAAAAAATATTTAACTACAAAAGAAGTATGTTACAAAAACTTACAAATCGCAACTACATTTTGCATTTTAATGTTGTAAATTTTTGAAACGTTTTTAAAACCCTGAGCTATTGCAGCACCGGTTTTGTTTTCAACCTTTTCTAAATGTAGAAAAGTTGAATTAGCTTCTTGGGTAGTGTTGCTTATGTAGCAAATACTAACACCTGTTATCAATCAACAGTGTAAAACTTAAAACATAAAATATTTATTCTTTTTTTTTATCTCACTAAAAAAAGCAGAACTTTTAAAATAATTAGATTAGTTTAGTAAAATTTATATTTTGCACTGAAAAAAAAATAGCTGAAACTGTTTTATTTTTGACATTCAAAATTTTTATAACTACTGAAAACTGATACTTTGCTAAGAAACTCAGCTTAAATAACAAAATCAACCAATTCTAATAAACAAAGTAATGTTAAACTAGAGACTTTTTGAGTTTATCAAAGAAATTTTAATACATAAAAAACTTTTTTTTATTTGTAAAACATAGAATTAAAATGATTTAACAAAACTCTAGGTAAACTTTGACAAAAAACAGTTTGTCTAAATTTTTCAAGTTCATTTTGAATTCTAATTTTTATTGCAGTACAAATTGGTAAATCATTGTGATTAATAATGTAATTGGAGTAAAATTAGCATCAGTTAATAGTAAACAAATTTTTAAACACTTAAAAACAATACTTGATAAGTGTGCACATTTAAAAAAATCAAAATAACTTAACATATGATAAAACATATACAAAAAAATCTAAATTTCAATTATGATTATAATTATGATAGTATAGAATTACTTGGGCATTTTCTACACATTGAATACTAGACAATTTATATTTATAATTTTTTATTCACCAAAAAAACTACTTCCTAAAATATCAGTGCTTTCGTCTGAGTAGAAAGAGCACTGCTGTAAAATCATGTCACTTATAATAAACTTTCTAAGTATAGGAGCAAGTACATTGACTCTTATAGAGGTACATTTTGTACGTCGAAGTGTACAACTGTTTGAAGTGTTAACAGTTGCTTTAAAAACATCAAGCAAGTGGATAGAAGCATTCATTTTATTGTGCAATGCTTGGTACAAGGCAAGTTTTACTTCTATTTTGTGTTTCTGTATTTTTTCATCTGTAATAAAACCAGCATCTTTTTCAAAAGATTGTGGTAATAATTGACGCAACAGGTGCTTATTGGTTTTTGCGTGCATTTTTAGTGTATATTTCTTTGGGAGTAACAGAATTTTACACTTTTTACAGTGAACCATATTCCCACCATGCCATGGCTGAATCCAGTATAAAAGATGCCATGTTTATATGTTAAAACACAAAATTAAGAATGTTTTTAAACAGTGTTTGTTTATTACCTTTACAAAAATAGACCTTGCAACTGATTATTAAGGGAATAAGGGGTCCACTTTCACTTTTAAGCAATCTTCTTCAAATTTTCACAAAAAGTCAATTATTAAATTCTAAAAAGATTGAATGCAGGAGTATTTTAATTTTGAAAAAAAAACAAAATCTTTTACTTGAATTTAAATCACCAGTTTTTTTTATTTACTAAAAACATGTATGATAGTTTTTTGTAAAATTAATTAATTTAGAAAAAATTTCTAGAAAATTTGATGTAAATTGCCTAAAATTATCTTAAGAGAAGAAGAAAAAGATTGATCAAACTTTTGAGAAAATTGGTTGTAAATAGGTTTATACTTGAAATTAGTAACAAAACTGTTTATATTTCATTAATTAGTTCAAATTTTTAGTTCATGAAGCTTTTCTTTTAGGATATATTTCAAGCTTAACAATATGGGCCTGATTTAATTGATAAAACAGTACTCTATTATTGAATTAATAAATTTTTGACCAACTATGTCTAAACATTTAGTGGTTATTGGCCAGGCAAATCATTTTTTTACAATATTTAATTTTAAAGATCCAATAAACATGTATGAACAACATTACAATTTAGAAAATAACTATGTCATAAATTACTTTTAAGTTGTGGATCTGTTTCCCATTCTTTACGATGTTTCCTCTTGTATTTCTTTTTGAAGCTCAGTTTTCTACATATTCTTCTACAAAATCTTTTCTTCAACAAAAATTTCTACAGTTAATGGCTGAAAAAGAAATATATCAAAATTAAAAATAATACATTTCATTACTGCTATACTTGGTTTTTAAAAGAGTGTTTTATAAGACTTATTTAAAACTACAAGACCGTAACTAAAAATAATTATATCCAAAAAATACTCTTGTCAAACCTAAATAAAACACTTATTTTTAACCTATAATAAGTTTTTACTTACTCTAAACTTAACTAAATAGTCTTCATTTTAAACTAATTAGCTTAAAAAAGTAGTATTCTTTAGAGTTTTGGAGCCTGTTTAAATGTATTACACTATTTTTTTTTATCTAACCATCTAACTGTTAATTCATATAAGCTAAAATAAAAAAGAAAACAAAGTCAGATTTACAAAAAAAATGATTTGTGGGAAACTTTTTGTCATATTAAATAATATTATTTCATTTATAGTATTGAAACCTTTGTAGAAAAGTAAAAACAAATGTACTATTGATCTTTTCTAATTATCATTTTTTTTTACCTTAATGTCTTGTTTTTAGTACTTTTAGAATTCTAGTTTCAAGAAAATGTTAAACTTTATAAGTAAAGTTTCTTAAACCTTGAGGTAGATAATTTTAAGAAAACATAAATATGAGAATCTGTAAAAAAAATAAAAGTTTGTTTCATGTACTTGTATATGCTCTTATAATATATCAATAATTAATTAAATATTTGTTGGTTTATGAAAACTTTCTTACCATTTTTTCTTAAATTTATATAAGAACTTATGTTAAGGTGACAAGAAAAGGAGTTCAATACTCTTTTAAAACAAAAGTTAACATAAGCTCTTGAATGAAGACTCAAATTAAACAATATAAAATGTTTTTCATTGAATACTTGAATTGTAATTAAGTATAACTTTAAGGTTTAGTTTAGTAAAAGGTTTCTGGTACAAACTCATTATGAAGAAGTTTTTTATTTCCAATTTTCAAATATTTCAATCAAATTTAATTAAGATCAAACAAAAGTAATAAAAATTAATTCTCTGCTTACTTTTCAAGAAAATAAATTCAAACTTTTAGGAAAAGTTTCTTCCATTATATAAAAAAATAAATAGTAAAAATTACAAAACATTAAAAAAGTAAATACTTAATAACCAACAAGTAAAAAACAGTTATATGGTTTTTTGTAAGTAAATTTAATCAACTTTTTTAAGCCTAGAACAGGGCTGTTTATTGATAAATCAATGTTAGACTGAGAATGTTTAAGAATGATTGCTTATAAACTTTGTGAGGATTAATGATTTTAATGAAATAGTCTACTTTATTTTTCTTTTTGATTTGTGCCACTGATTTTAAAAAGAACTGAATAAACTCTCTGACTTTGTTTCCTTAAATGTTAAAAACTAGTTTAAGCAAATAACTTATTAAGTAAATGTAAAAACTAACTTCTAGCCAAACTGAAAACTTAAAATTCAAACTATTTTTTAAAAACTATCTTACCCCTCTTGGGCCATAACTATTGTGAAAAAAAGGTTCTTATTACCTTTATAAATTATTTTTTATGAAACTTGCTAAAAATTTAACTTTTTCTTTGTAAAATTAAATCTGCTTTATAGTTATGATTACTTGTCTCAAATATAAAATGTAAGTTAAGTTTAAAATACCTAAATTTAAAATAATTTTAGTAAAGGTATTTATTTAGAACAATGTATTTTAAATTTTTATAAACTTTAGGCAACATAACTACTAACATTTTAATATAAAGCTGTTATATTTAATTATAAGTTGTTTATTGAATAAATTTTTTTATAAAAGTTTATTGAAATTTGTAATGTTTCTAGTAATTAAGCAGTTATATTTATTAAAATGAGATTTTGTTATTTAAACAATATAAACTATAAAAAAAAACTCTTACACACAACTTTAGTCAGATGAAATCAATTTTAAAGTAACTAAAGAAAAAACATTAATATACAAAAGTTTAAGGCATATTTTTTATTATTATAATTAAACTAAAAAAACAAGATGTTAATTTAAACTCATGTTTTAATAAAATTTTATAGTTAGAACAAGATATGTCAATATAAGCTAAAAAAAACTAATCATTGAATAACTTACATGTTTTTATACTTTGGCTGTACTCAAGAAACCTTTACATAGAAATTTAAGTATTTCAATATCTGAAGTCATGTGTATTTTGAAGACAGATTTTAAATTCCTTCGGTAAATCCCCTTTTCATTGATCTTATTTTTGGCCTTGAGCCTAAGGTCGGATCCCATCTATGCTTCAAAGTATGTAACCTTTTTGTAATAAAAGTTGGTTTGAATTTTAATGATAATATTGGATAACAGCTTTTTTTTTTTATTAATAGAGTAATTTATAAAATACATTAATTTAGTATTGAACTGTAATATTTATATAGTTTTAGACTTTTATTTTGAATACAAAGTGAAGTTTAGTAAGTGTATTTAATGAATAGGTTATTTATCATTTTTTAATAAATTTTTTAAACAAAAAACTCTTTAGTTTATTTAGTTTGTACATATTCCTACAGTGAATATAATTTTTGGATAAACTTAAAAAAAAAAGATATCTTTTCTAATAATTGGACGTATACAAATTCAGTACATTTACCTTTAGGATACAGAAAACTTTTAAATGTAAAAAATTCATTCGCTCAAAGTTTAATTTTTGTAGCTAATTTAAGTATTTTTTCCAATACTTAAAATATATTAAGTAACTTGTTGAAAAGATTTGCGATAAATTAACTAAAAAGAATATATTAAAAACTAAAGCTTTATCATAGTCAACATATAAAAAATACAAATAATAAAAACAACTCAAAGTAATTGCAGAAATATTAATTGCATAAATTGTAATAATTCACTGTCTAAAAGCCTGCAAAACTATTTACATAACTAAAAAACACATCTTATAAACAGTAAAACTTATTTTACAATATAAAACACCTAGAAGAATTTATTTTAAATTTTAAGCTGGTCTTTTAATCTTTTTTGTTCATCATAATAATGAAAAACAAATGGGTTAAAGCTATTAGAATTAAATTGCTTCTATTGGTACTCCTTAAAACTAAACCATAAAAATAATAGGTAATACTATTTAAGCTTCATAACTAAATGTTTTATGTCATTATTTTAGGTATTAATTTGAAAAATTAATAAGAAAAAGGTCAAAAAACATCAAATAATCTACTGTGAAATTAAAAAGACTAATCAAATAGATTTAAAAAAATTTCTACACTATTTTTTTCTAAAAGGTAGTTTTCACATAAAAAGTAGAGCTTACATTTGTAGTTTCAAAATTTCATTTCTTTAAAAGCTTTTGTGGTAAAAAAATTATGAATAACTTTAAATTAAGTATCAAGAAAATTGATAGAAAGATACAGCTTAAAGTGCATTTTAAGATCAAAACTACTAAATATCAAAATGTTCTATTAAAAACAAAACTTCCAAGGTACGAGGTAAAAATTTAACTTAGTTTTAAGCATACAATTATTTTTAAACATCTGAACGAAAATAGAGGTTTAATAAAAATACAATATGAATTTTAAAATATTTTAAAATGTTACATAAGTTTGGTTTATACAACTGATTTGTTTAAGCATTTCTAAAAAACTAGTAAATCAGAAATCAACAAGACAAATAAGTTTTAACAAAACCAACAATTCATAAGTTGAAACACTGAATAAAAAACTTTTTACTATTTCTAAAATTTAAAAAAAAGTTTGTATACTAAGTTAGTAAAATTTTACATTTAATGTAAACAATAGTTAAAATAGACTAAAACTAAATAAACTCTTAACTAATAAAAATAAGTAGAAAAAACATCAGTAATAACATTGTAGATTTTAAAGTTGGCTTAAAACATAAAGAAACTCCAAAGCAATTAAAACAAATTGCTTTAAACAGTAACTGTTTTTTATTTTTAAGCCACTTAATTAATTTTTCTGTTTAAAAAATAACACCAAAATTAAAAAAAAAACATACAAGGAGGAATTTTTTATTGAAACTATTAATCTTTGAACATACATCACTTTAAAAAGTTAACTGCTACAGTATATAATTTTTATAATGTTTGATCTTTTAATAAACATGACTATAAATTATAACCAGAAATTTATTTTTTTGTTCAAAACTAAATAAATCTAAAAGATCTAACAAAACAAAAAAGGATTTTTTTGAATAAACTTTAATTAAAAAAGAAGTAGTTTATATAACTACTTAAGTTGTTTTACAAAACACTTAGTGATAAAACTATTAGTTCTATAACTTCAAAAAACACAAGAACAACATTTTGAAAACAACTAAATTTACTTAAGTGCAAAATTTGTTACATAAAACTGTTAGTAATAAAATAACAAATATGTACTGAACTAATTAAAAATTAAAAAGGTTAAAAATTTTTTTTTTTAAGTTTATCTGAAAAAACATTTAGAACAAATTACTTCAAGTAACCCTAGCAGTGAAGTATGTTATTTTTAGTGTAATATAATTAAAATTGCAAACAATTAGGAAATGAAATACTTGGTAAATAACAAATATTCATTTATTTATAATTACAAAACATAATAAAACCAATTTAAATTTTTTTCTTATAGTTCAAAAAATTATCTAAATCATCTTATTGTCTATAATTGTAAAATTTAAAATTTGTTAAATATTTTAAAAATTAAATGTGCTCTCAACTTTAAACAACTATATTTCAAAATTTGTTAAACAATCATGAAGTGGAAAAATTGGAATCGTACTTTTATTTAAGTTGTAAAATAAAAAAAACGTTTTGAAAGGTAAAAAACTTTTTTTTAACTAACTTAAAAACCAAAGTATCTATTTATTTAGGAAAGATGGTCTAAAAATAAATAAATAGATAACTTACAAACATTGCTGAATTACTTAGAATAACTGAAATATTAAAACAAAAACTAACTAGAAGAGATGAGTGCACCTGGGACAATAAAATCCTATTTGTTTTGCAACTTTGACAGGCACTATCAAATTGGAACATTATCTCGAAATCTTAACTAATTTTTGCGGTTGGCTTAACTGAAATCAGCGCTTTAAGTGATATGAACTCCTGTTAATTCAAAAAGGTTTTTAAAATAGATTAAGTTGAAATAGAACAAATAAATTTTATGAAAAAACATTTGTGGTCAAAATGATTTTAAAAGTGAAAATAATTGACAACTTTTTAGGGATTTAAAAAAATCAATCTTTTCTGTTTCACTGTTTACTTACAGGTTAATTTATTTAAACTTAGTTAATTGATTTTAATAAATTTTTACATATAATTTTTCTTTAATATATATATTTCTTTAACTTAAATTTTTCTGGTAATGCCAATCTTGTTAGAAAACATCAACTCTTCATATTTATGTTTATTTTATGTTGTAAAATCATTACAATTTTAATACTATTTTTAGAATTATAAAGAAATTCAGCCCATGGGCTGGCAAATGGCTATTGAACATTTTAGTAACTTTAAAATTAAACCCAGAGATTTAGTTAGTTATTTATAGCTAGGCTTCCTTTTTTTAAATTGGCTTTAATTCTATTCTGCTTGAAGTTTAATAAAAGTTTTGTAAGCTTAAATGTAGCAAATTTTTACTTTTTTGAAATAGAAAATAAGTTGAAAAAACCTCAAATTTATGTCAAAATTAAGGCCAACAGCAACTACATTTTGTTTTCTTCGGTTTAGTGTTAAAAAATGCCTGAATTCTTTGAAAATTTGAAAAAAAAGGTATATTTTCTCATTAGAAAATTGATACTCTTTTGAAAATTTCATTGATGTATTTATGGTAATAAACTACAAAGTGTTTCTAAAAGAGAATATTTTGACTGCTTGGTGCTGAAATATCTTCATTTTTTTTATGTTTTAGCATATATGATAAGAATTCTATATACAATTTTACAAAATAAAACAATCAATAGGAAATTAACTAATTTTAGGTTTATACAAGCAACATCCTGATGCCTATTTGCACTTTTTCTTTTTAAATATCAAATAAAAAAATTAAATTAAAAATTTTAAGTTTTTAAATAACTTATTGTATTTACCAATACCATTTCAACAAAGTTTAAGAAAAATGCTAAAAAAGTTTCTCTAAATTAGTCTTACAGAAACTTTTCTCTAACATTCTGCAAGAAAATTTTGTCAAAACTATGAAGAATTTGGAGTAGTTTTCAAACTGTATAGGCAAAAACTAGTTGGATTTAAACTTACATAATTCCTTAGATACTTAGAGCAGAAAAACAACAAAACTAATTTTAAAACAAAGAAATCAAACTTTGTTAAACTATGTTTAACTCTTTGTACAAATTTTTTTCAGCGAGATTATTTTATCATACTTAATGGACGACTGTGTTCAGGTAAAGTTTATACAAAATGATAATATTTTAGAAAACAAGCATGCTTAATTAGTCCCATTTATAAAAAAAAATAATGAGTTAACCTGTTACTAAAGTTTTAATCATGAATATCTATAAAAACTACATGCAAATAGAGCAGTATGAAAATTAACTTAGTTATCTTTAAAACCAAGAAATCCTAACAAATTTTAATAAAAGTATCAAAAGCATGGGGGGTTAAACACTTTTTTCACATTTTCATCTTATTTTATTGAGTTTTTAAGCTACAAGATGGTTTTTACTGATTATAATAATAAAAAACAATTTTTGAGATATATCAGGTCAAAGTGGGAGGCAACAATAGGTTCCTTTTGGAAGGGGCAAACTAAAACAGCAAAAAAAGACTACTTCACTAAAAATCTATATTCTTTTACGTTTTTTGAGATAAATACCTCAAACTTTCAGGATATGTTGTCTAAAGTACTTTAAAACTTTGTCAGAAAGAATAATGTTTTTAAAATTAAAAAAATAAAATTATAAAAAATAAACAAAAAACAAACAGATTTTTTTTTGTTTTTTTGTCACAAATTATTTACTTTTATTTGTTTAAATTCTCTTCCAACACAATTTTTTAAAAATCGCAAGGAGCATATTCTGAAAGTTTGTGGCATTTATCTCGAAAAACGTAGAAGAAGATAGATTTTTAGTGAAGTAGTCTTTTTTTGCTGTTTTAGTTTGCCCCTCCCCAAAGGAACCTATTGTTGTCGTCCAATTTGACCTGCTATATCTCAAAAAGTAATTTGATTTTTTTTTAATTTGTAAAAAGCAACTTGTAGCTTACTTAAAATTCGATATTATAAGACTAAATTGTAAAAATGGTGATCTACATCCCTATGCCCTTAACATGTTTTTAATTGTTATTCAAACTTTTTGGTAGGATGATTAGTTAAAAGTAAGTTTTTAATTGTTATTCAAACTTTTTGGTAGAATGATTAGTTAAAAGTAACTTTTTTCAAATGTTGGCTAGTATTAGCATGGTATTTAAGACTTGAGCATTTTGCTTGTAATCTCTTCTTACAATGTCTACATCTTACGTGGTATGAACTAGATACATCAGGCATAATCCAGTCTATTAGTAAAATCATATTCTGTATTTAATAGATAAGTCTTATTTATGTAAAGCAATAACCAACTACTTTACCTTTAAACCCAGGAACAGATTTCCATTTAGAAGTGTATTTTTGTTTATTCTTCCTAGTAGATGCTTCAACTTCGACTGTTATCATTTTTAACCAGCTGTGACAAATAAATGTTTTAGTGCTTTATATTAAATATGCTGTTATAAAGTTAACTATCATAAAATAACAAATAATATTTTCTTAGTATTTTGGATTAAATAAATCTTGGGAATCATAATTGTACATATTTTTTACTAATATTGTTACTTTTTTTAAATTAATCAATTTAAAGTTCTTGAATTAAATGCATATTTCAATATTTTGTTTTTAGTTTCATTTTACTTCCATTTATTTGTTCAAATTTTTTTCCAGATTTGTTAACAACAACTGAGCATCTCCTATATGCAAATATAGGAGTAAAACATTGTTTTGTTAGTAATAAGGTATTAAAATAAATATTAAATTGTTTTTTTTACTTAATACTTAATAAAAATTCATTAGTTAGTTAGATAGATGTTTTTCCTACTTTTTAAACAACTTACAAATGTATACTTTGCTTTTAACTATTCTAACTACTAAGTTGAAATAATTATAATTTAGCTGAGTTAATAATAATCAGAATTGCCACTCTTTGAGGCAAAATAGTCAGCCTGTGTTACCTGAGACTAGTTAGAGTTTATAATGAAATAGAAACAAAACGTTTTTGTTAGCAAATTTTTGAATAAAAATAATACTAATTAAGTTTAAACACAAAAAGATACCTAAATAATTACAGAAGAACTTTAAAAATCAATATTTGTAAGAAATAAGAAATAATAAAGGCATAAAAACTAGTATGAGATACTTAAAAATCAACACTAGCATGAGATTTCAAAAAAAGTTCATACTAGCCTAAGAGTGCCACACACAGTATGTATCTGAAACTTTTTTTAACTGAATATATCTTAAAAGTTAATTGAAACTGTTTTTGGTTGTATAAAAAGTCTTACTATAGACTTTATGGATGATACTATAAAAAAACTAATCTACTGAGGTTAAATTTCTACATTATACAAACAAATTTTAAAACAGAAACATTAATTTTTAGCACAATCATTTTATCTAAAGTCCACCACAAAAATTAATGTACATTTTCATTGACTATTTGAATGCTTTAAAAGACAAAATTTTATTTTTTGCTCATATATTGTAGGATATGGGAAATGTGAGCTGAAAACTTTTTTAATGAAGCAAATCCATCAAGTTTTTTTAATGAATATTGATTAAAACTGTTCTTAATGATTCCTTTTTGTAACAATAAGATGATTAAGATCAATTATTTAACTACCATTTTAATATACTAAATACACAAAACTTATTTTTAATTTTTTTAGGATTGTTTTACATAATACTTTGTTAATTTTTTTTAGTGAATAAAAGACATTGTTTAGATTTTGATTTAAACACAGCTGTTTTTAGAAAAATTTGTACACTTCTAAACTTAAGCTATAAAATCATAACTTCTAGAATTCTTGAAAAACATGATTTATCAAAACCAAAATTGAAACAAAAATATTTATCAAATAACAGAAGAACTTATTTAAGAAATCAAAGAAGAGCTAAATAGAGTAAATAAAGTGTTAAATATTAAAAAGAAATCATTATATAACTGTTAAGTTTTAAAATAATACGTAAAATGTTTTTTACTAGTCTAAAGTCATTTAGCTAATTCTTGAATAATTAATAAGTATACAGTTAAAATATTTAGTTGTTACAAAAGGAGAGTCTTTAAAGATATTTTTAATAAGATTTAGCTTATAAAACTGGACTAACTTAATAACACATGTTAACCAACTTTATTATTTTAATGGTTTACACAGTTATGCACATTTGTAGGCTACTTTGTATATGGCTACTATACAAACAGTCCTAAACTTTAAAAATGTGTGGCATAATTAAATTAAATTTTGCAGATAGGATGTTTCAAGAAATCTTATTTACCCATTTCATTAAGACTCAATCTATTGTTTTTTTTTTTAGGTAAATAGTGACCAGCAAAAATGTGCAAAAATTAAGTCAAAGAGACATTTCCAAAAATTAAAAAAAAATTTAAACAATATTTTTGTTTTTGAAAAAATGATAAACTTATGTTTGAATAAATAGTAACTTGAAATTTAATCAAGTCATTTAGAAATTCATTATAACATTCAAATATATAAAATTGAATACAAAAATTAAACAAAAAGAAAACTTTTTGATAAAAATCTTTAAGTATTTTAAGACTTTAATCACAATTTATTATTTTATTTCTAAGATATTTTAATTTTTTATGGTAGAAAACCATCAGATTTACTTCACCCTCTATTTTGATTCTTAACATTAAATTGAACACTTTGTAAATTAAAAAAAATTGTATTTTCAGTGTAATTAAGGATTTGGCAATGTTTCATAAATAACTTACTAAGCTTAATATTTTGCTGAATATATTTCGTCTTATTTTCGTTAAACAATGTAAAAAGGTTTAAATAAGTATAAATTAACATTTAAATACATTATTTAATTTTCTACCTGAAAAAATTAAAAATATATATAACTAATTGAAATTTTAAAACATACTAAAAATTGGCTTTTTAATACTGATGATTTTTTTTATAAAAGTTATGAGCATGAGCATTTTTTAAATATTTCCGAATTTAATTTATTTGAAGAGCAGTGTTCCTTTAGAAACTTTTATAATGTTTTAACTTGTCACAGTTTAAATTTATTATTTTAAACCTTACAATACAACTTGTAGTTACAAGCATTGTTACTACAGTTTATAAACTTTGATAAATTATTTTTCAAAATGTTTTTTTTACAACGGGACTCCCCTTTACGTTTATGTGACGCCCCTTGAGGCCGTTCTGCTATAAAAGTCAAAATTTAGGTTAAAAGAGGTTTATGCTAAGCTAACAGCTATTGTGGAAAATAGCTCATTTTTTAACAAAATTTCCGCGTTTCAGCTACATTTGGCTTCTATGGTTTGAACCCACGCGTGCAGATCACAAACTGTTATGACGTAATTATAGAGTAGTTTTTTTTAAAGAATTCCACACAATGAAAACTAGAAATTTTCAAATACAATTTAAATTATAAACATAATCTAAAGAGTTAGTATGTCACAAACTGCATATGTCACAACAGTTTTGTGACGTAATAATGGAAACGTTAATTAATGCATTATAAACGCTACGAATCGCTTGTAATCACATGGGGGTCTGGCTCAGATTGTAGAGCGCTTGCTTAGCATGCGAGATGTGCCAGAACCATGCCCGGCTCCTACACATTTAAATAATGGTTACAATATATACTTTTATCTTATTTGATTTTTTTAAACAATTTAGCTAAAATAAATGAGAGCACAACACTCTTTATTATTTTACTTGTTTTTTTTTTGTTTAATATGTAAAAAATACTAATCATTAGTAATAAAACAAGACCTTACTTTTAATACACAGCTTATTGCAGATCTTATTAGAAAAAAATCAGCTCATTGTTTTAATTATACATAATTTTTAAGAACTTATATTTGTTTGAACAAGTTTAATAAAGTTTTTAATAACTTATGATTACTTAATTCATTTTTAATTTTGCAAAGTCAAACATGATTTAGTTAATAAAAAATGATTTCGTAAAATTAAAAATGATTTAAGATATTCAAAGTGTAATAAAAACCGAAAGGTTTTTTCGTACACTAGGTCCTTTGATTAAATATTTTTGAGTGCTTTTTTTGCCGTTCCATAAACTATATAGTATAATCAAACATGATTTAATTTAGTCCAGCATGATTTAGTAAAACTAAACGGATTTAATTGAGTCATACATGATTCAGTAAATTTATACATGACTTACAGTCATACAAAGTTTAGTGAAATCAAACATGATTTCGTAAAATAAAACTTGATTTAGTAAAATTTAACCTGATTTAGTTAAGTCAAATTTGATTTGATAAATTCAAACATGATTTAATAAAATTTAACCTGATTTAGTAAAGTCAAAAACTTTAATAAAAAGAAAAAATATTTTTTAAAGTCTGACACGATCAAGTAAAGTCATACATTATTTAGTTTAAAACATTTCTTAGATTCTGATTTAGATAATTGAAATATTTTCTAGTATAGTTAAACACAGTTTAGTAAAGTCGAACAAAATTTGTTCCTTTTCTACTTATGTTTTTATAATAAACAAATTGTCTGAAAATAATTTAGTTTATGTAAAGCAAATACTTTTCATGGGTGAAAAGGAAATAGCGAAAATGTTGATGTAATTCAGTATTTGAATTTGTATGATGTATATAAACGTTACAAAATGTTATTTTCCACAAGCCTCGATAGCTCAGTCGGGAGAGCGTCAGACTGAAGATCTGAAGGTCCCTGGTTCAATCCCGGGTCGAGGCATGCCTTTTACCCATTTAAAATGTACTTATCTTTTGTTCATGTTAAAATCACTTTACTTTATATAGTGATTTATTCAACATAGTTGTTTTGTTTCTTAACCTATATATTTTTTCAACGTTATGTAGTTGTGCTTTTTTATGGTTTATGTTACAATGGTTGTGCTTTATGCATTACAATCCCCAAGGTCTGAGTTAGGAGATTACTTTTACTAATTAAATATAAATTAAATGCTAAATATAAGGAGTTGTAAACTTTTTAATACTATATATCTTATTTAAGTTAGAGTCCAGAACACCTTAGTAACAACTATCTTAAAAACTAAGTATGTATAAGTATCAGAGTGATTAGTTATTATGTACTGCTAAATATATATAATACAAGTAAAAACTGTGCTAACAAAGTTTATTCTAAGAAAAGCAATCAAATAAACTCACTAAAGAAGCAACTGAACAACATAAGAGTAACAAGAAAACAATAATACTCTCTGGCGCTAATGTGTGTGGCAAGAATATAGGCAAAAAATAACAAAAATAATTTTTTGTAGCATAAGTTACTTAAGTAAGTTTTAGTTATTTGTAAATTACATTTGTTTATTTTATCAAGTTAAGTTTTACTAAGTTTGAAATATGTTCACCATTAACTGTAAGTTTTAAGAGACTGAAATAAAATTTAAAAGTTGTTGAGTTAGAATTTAAAGTGTTTAAGCGACTTTAAAAGTAGAAAAAGCTTAAACATTATAAAACTTTTTCTAAATGTAGTTTGAACAGATAAAAAAAAAGCTTTATGATAATCTTTTCGAATAATCACTCAGTTTATAAACAGAAAGGTTGTAATTATTTTATTAAAAGTAAGAGGGACTTAACATTTATTTTCTTGAAAAGTATAAAGTAAAGTGTGTAAGTATTTATACAAATAAACTGCAATGCGCTTTAGTAAGACTTTAAAACATATATGTATACATATATTGTTAGGAATGATGTTCTTTAATTTTTTAAACGAAAAATTTTGTCAAAACTTTTTATAAGTTTATGTTTCAATAATTTACAAAACTAAACTAAGTTAAGATAACAACATATAATAAATAACTTACTGTTTATAAAAAAGAACATTTTGATTGTTATGAGTACTTAAAAATTTTTAAAACTTAACATACAAATAGTTTGAAATATAAAGATATAGCACAAAAGTTTCAAGTAATAAAGCTCACAGAAGTTTAAGTTACATAAACGTGCTTTAATTGACACGTCATAACGCTTACGTATACATATATAAATGCAAAAAATTTCTGTTCACAGTAGTCCTACATGGTCTAGTGGTTAGGATTCCTACGTTAGCTTTAATCACATTTTAAATAAAAAAGGTTCTTTAAAAAAAATCTATTTAAGTTTTACATATATACATCATAAAATAAACTTAATTAAACTAATTAGTAAGTAAGCATTCTTGAAAAAAATATATAGTGCTAAAGAAGTGTTATGTTCGATACTTTAGATGTTTAAGTTCTTATAAAGTTAAATTATAATTCAATAAACCTAAAACGTATACAAAAGAGTGATTGTTTTTATTTAGTATTGTAAACTACATTAACGTTACTACCTTTAAAATGTTATTCATTCATTGTTGTAAAATAAAAAAATTCGAAATATTATTTCAAATATAGTGTTTAAATAACTGAAACTAAATAAAAGTTAACTTTTTTTTGTTAAATATTGATTTTTTAGTGAAAGGAAAAAGTTTTAAAGTGTTTTAGTAAGAGTTTGTCGTAAAGGTTTAAAAACTATTGCAAAAGGATTATTCAGCTACAAAAAAATAAGTCGAATTCAATCAGTTGTTAACAGTTTTGCTTTAGGCAACGCTGACAAACTGTTTATAATTTGTTCTGTATTTATATGGATGCGAGGGGATATAGCTCAGTGGTAGAGCAATCGACTGCAGATCGATAGGCCCTTGGTTCAAATCGGAGTGTCCCCTCCCCCTCAAATAAAACAAAATAGATTTTTTGATGTCGAATAATTAAGCTTGATGACTAATAGTTTTGCTTCATTCTTAATATTTTTTATGATGTTGAATAATTTTGCTTGATGCTTAATAGTTTTGGTTGATAATTCACAATTTATGCTTTACGCAAGAAAACTTTGCTTGATGTTGAACAGTTAGGCGGTGTGTTATACGACTATAAATTAGTAATATATTAATCAACAGCCGTACAACATTTGCACTAGGCTTACAGAATAGCCTCTAGACTGTAATATTAAGATCTTTTAAAGTGTTTGTATTTTAACATATTAAATATTTTTTTTTCGATTAACTATTCATTTCTTCTAGTGTTTAAACTTTTATGTTATGCTTTTAATACTCCGAGTATGTTATAGTATGTACTCCGAAGTTATCTAAAACTTTTAAAGATAATTAAGTTATTACAAAAATAAAATAAAAGACCTTTCTGATTGCTTAACTAGTCAAAAAAAAAAATACGTAAACAAGGTTTTGATTTATTTTCAAAAAATAAGTGTTAAAAAATAAAACTGAAACCAATTGCTTTAGTGTATGCAACTTTAGTAATATTGTAATAGTAGTGCTACAATGGTTAACTCAAAGGTTACAAAAAGTGTTCTAATATCAGTAATTTATATTAGCTTACAAGAATAATTTAAAAAGTATTTTCTACTGTTGCAACTTTAGGTTCAATAACTACGTCAGAAAGTTTGAATAGTTACGTCACAATGTATGACGGTTTTATTTATAAACGCTACAATTTCAATATTGACATGAGCCTGGCTAGCTCAGTCGGTAAAGCTTAGGACATTTTATCCAACGGTCAAGGGTTCAAATTTCTGTCAGACTAGTTGATAAATATTTTTTAAGAAAATAAATTAAGTTTACAATTGCAATTTTTATAAACTATTTATGTTTGCCTATGCATTGTTTGTTATAGAAATTGATCATTTTCTTCTACTTACTAAATAAATATATCTTTCTTTGTTGAGTTTATTCACAAACTAGTTAAAAGAATGATAAAGTCTGTAATATAAAACATAACTAAAACTAGGTAAATACTTCTACATCTCCCCCCAGATTTTATCTACTAAGGAGATAAAACGATAAATTTACCTAGTGAAACAAAAAAATTTTTTAAACAATTTGTTACAACTTAAAAACATTTTTCAGGTCTAAAATTCAACGAAATCAAACTCAGAAAGACAAAAATCATTTCAAAATTTACGATTAACTTAGTTCACTAGTAAATGATTTGTTAAAACAAACTACAACTTAAACAAACAAACTTTAACAAAAAATTTGAAGCTTAATCTTTACTTTTCTTAACTCAGTTGCTGAATACAAGCATTCAAAAACTTAATTGCTTCACCGATTTGAACTTTTCAGCTTTTAAGAACGAAACCACACGTCATTCATCTAACCATCTTGAAACTTCACTTAATTTGCTGATAAACATGTTTATCATATTTTCGACTTTAAACAAAGTAGAAGGTGCATTACTGATAGCATTAAACACTGACGAGATACTGCTACACTTAATTTCCAAATACTCGATACCAATCAACAGTTCGAATTTTTGAAAGTCAATCTCTACGTCCTCATGTAGTCATTATTTGAATAGATGGCTGTTAGACTAGTCTGCTGCAAAGTCAACTACAAACTTTAGGTAGTTACCATTGGACTGAAACTCATTCATTAGACCATAAAACATTAATTTACAGTGAACATTCCAACTTTACAATAAATGAATGTTAGCATCATCGGTGTCACGAAACTCTTGAAAAGCATCGTAAAGTCTTACAAGGAAACGCTGCAAATGATCCGATAATTTCACACACTCATCCCGGACACATTGTTGTTCGCAGTAAACTTTGGCGGTCTGTTTGCTTTTCTGTAGAAAATATAAGTCAAGAAATTATAGATTAAAGCAAATCCGAGCAATTCCAGTTCAACATCAATTTTGAAGAAAACCATTAGTACAGAGGGAAATTACACAATGCTTATTCAAAAAGAATCTTTTTTCTATAAAAACACAGAACATTAAAACTTTTATTGAAATCTTTTTCTCAACCTAACAGAAAAGACAAACTTTTACAGTGGTATGTTTGCTTTTCGCAGATAAGGGATAAAACTTAGAGATTTGCAAACAGGAGGGGTAAATCTTTTTAGAAACTTACGATTTTAAACAGTTAAGCGACCTGATCCATCAACCTTGACAACACACTGATGGCAGTCCTTCACTTCCACCACCACTCCACTATTCCCCCACTTGCTAGGAAAGTTACCTGTTTGATTTAGTATCACGACATGATCACCGCAATTCAGTGGTCGCAACGGTTTTGTGTTCTCACTTATATTTTCAATAGACTTAACAAAACAAATACTGAGAGATTCTTCCTTTTTATTCCAAACGTCACGCCACATTTTTGATATCTGCGGGTTTTTGTAAGTCATAACACTTTTTCTGACGTGAGGTAATGAATTCTTTAAATTTCGTCGCGATCCAGTGTGTAAAAGTACGTTTTTCTGTCCCTGTACCTCCTTTTTCTTCTTTGTGACGTAACTATTCAAACTTTCTGACGTAGTTACTGAACCTAAAGTTGCAACAGTAGAAAATACTTTTTAAATTATTCTTGTAAGCTAATATAAATTACTGATATTAGAACACTTTTTGTAACCTTTGAGTTAACCATTGTAGCACTACTATTACAATATTACTAAAGTTGCATACACTAAAGCAATTGGTTTCAGTTTTATTTTTTAACACTTATTTTTTGAAAATAAATCAAAACCTTGTTTACGTATTTTTTTTTTGACTAGTTAAGCAATCAGAAAGGTCTTTTATTTTATTTTTGTAATAACTTAATTATCTTTAAAAGTTTTAGATAACTTCGGAGTACATACTATAACATACTCGGAGTATTAAAAGCATAACATAAAAGTTTAAATACTAGAAGAAATGAATAGTTAATCGAAAAAAATTATTTAATATGTTAAAATACAAACACTTTAAAAGATATTAATATTACAGTCTAAAGGCTATTCTGTAAGCCTAGTGCAAATGTTGTACGGCTGTTGATTAATATATTACTAATTTATAGTCGTATAGACACACCGCCTAACTGTTCAACATCAAGCAAAGTTTTCTTGCGTAAAGCAAAAATTGTTAATTATCAACCAAAACTATTAAGCATCAAGCAAAATTATTCAACATCATAAAAAATATTAAGAATGAAGCAAAACTATAAGTCATCAAACTTAATTATTCGACATCAAAAATACTATTTTATTTTATTTGAGGAGGAGGGGACACTCGGATTTGAACCAAGGGCCTATCGATCTGCAGTCGATTGCTCTACCACTGAGATAAATACAGAAAAAAGTATAAACAGTTTGTCAGCGTTGCCTAAAGCAAAACTGTTAACAACTGATTGAATTCGACTTATTTTTTTGTAGCTGAATAATCCTTTTGCAATAGTTTTTAAACCTTTACGACAAACTCTTACTAAAACACTTTAAAACTTTTTCCTTTCACTAAAAAATCAATATTTAACAAAAAAAAAGTTAACTTTTATTTAGTTTCAGTTATTTAAACACTATATTTGAAATAATTTTTCGAATTTTTTTATTTTACAACAATGAATGAATAACATTTTAAAAGGTAGTAACGTTAATGTAGTTTAAAATACTAAATAAAAACAATCACTCTTTTGTATACGTTTTAGGTATATTGAATTATAATTTAACTTTATAAGAACTTAAACATCTAAAGTATCGAACATAACACTTCTTTAGCACTATATATTTTTTTCAAGAATGCTTACTTACTAATTAGTTCAATTAAGTTTATTTTATGATGTATATATGTAAAACTTAAATAGATTTTTTTAAAGAACCTATTTTATTTAAAATGTGATTAAAGCTAACGTTTAATCCAACTTATTAATTTCTTAATTTATTTAATTTCATGTATTTTAAGTACAAAAAGTTACATAAAGGTGTTCATAGATTTGTGTAGTTTATAAACGAAATTTGTTACACAGCTTAAAAACTAACTTCTTATTTTCTATTCAAATAAAAAGTTTCTACACCGGGAATCGAACCCGGGCCGCCTGGGTGAAAGCCAGGAATCCTAACCACTAGACCATGTAGGACTACTGTGAACAGAAATTTTTTGCATTTATATATGTATACGTAAGCGTTATGACGTGTCAATTAAAGCACGTTTATGTAACTTAAACTTCTGTGAGCTTTATTACTTGAAACTTTTGTGCTATATCTTTATATTTCAAACTATTTGTATGTTAAGTTTTAAAAATTTTTAAGTACTCATAACAATCAAAATGTTCTTTTTTATAAACAGTAAGTTATTTATTATATGTTGTTATCTTAACTTAGTTTAGTTTTGTAAATTATTGAAACATAAACTTATAAAAAGTTTTGACAAAATTTTTCGTTTAAAAAATTAAAGAACATCATTCCTAACAATATATGTATACATATATGTTTTAAAGTCTTACTAAAGCGCATTGCAGTTTATTTGTATAAATACTTACACACTTTACTTTATACTTTTTAAGAAAATAAATGTTAAGTCCCTCTTACTTTTAATAAAATAATTACAACCTTTCTGTTTATAAACTGAGTGATTATTCGAAAAGATTATCATAAAGCTTTTTTTTTATCTGTTCAAACTACATTTAGAAAAAGTTTTATAATGTTTAAGCTTTTTCTACTTTTAAAGTCGCTTAAACACTTTAAATTCTAACTCAACAACTTTTAAATTTTATTTCAGTCTCTTAAAACTTACAGTTAATGGTGAACATATTTCAAACTTAGTAAAACTTAACTTGATAAAATAAACAAATGTAATTTACAAATAACTAAAACTTACTTAAGTAACTTATGCTACAAAAAATTATTTTTGTTATTTTTTGCCTATATTCTTGCCACACACATTAGCGCCAGAGAGTATTATTGTTTTCTTGTTACTCTTATGTTGTTCAGTTGCTTCTTTAGTGAGTTTATTTGATTGCTTTTCTTAGAATAAACTTTGTTAGAACAGTTTTTACTTGTATTATATATATTTAGCAGTACATAATAACTAATCACTCTGATACTTATACATACTTAGTTTTTAAGATAGTTGTTACTAAGGTGTTCTGGACTCTAACTTAAATAAGATATATAGTATTAAAAAGTTTACAACTCCTTATATTTAGCATTTAATTTATATTTAATTAGTAAAAGTAATCTCCTAACTCAGACCTTGGGGATTGTAATGCATAAAGCACAACCATTGTAACATAAACCATAAAAAAGCACAACTACATAACGTTGAAAAAATATATAGGTTAAGAAACAAAACAACTATGTTGAATAAATCACTATATAAAGTAAAGTGATTTTAACATGAACAAAAGATAAGTACATTTTAAGTGGGTAAAAGGCATGCCTCGACCCGGGATTGAACCAGGGACCTTCAGATCTTCAGTCTGACGCTTTCCCGACTGAGCTATCGAGGCTTGTGGAAAATAACATTTTGTAACGTTTATATACATCATACAAATTCAAATACTGAATTACATCAACATTTTCGCTATTTCCTTTTCACCCATGAAAAGTATTTGCTTTACATAAACTAAATTATTTTCAGACAATTTGTTTATTATAAAAACATAAGTAGAAAAGGAACAAATTTTGTTCGACTTTACTAAACTGTGTTTAACTATACTAGAAAATATTTCAATTATCTAAATCAGAATCTAACAAATGTTTTAAACTAAATAATGTATGACTTTACTTGATCGTGTCAGACTTTAAAAAATATTTTTTCTTTTTATTAAAGTTTTTGACTTTACTAAATCAGGTTAAATTTTATTAAATCATGTTTGAATTTATCAAATCAAATTTGACTTAACTAAATCAGGTTAAATTTTACTAAATCAAGTTTTATTTTACGAAATCATGTTTGATTTCACTAACCTTTGTATGACTGTAAGTCATGTATAAATTTACTGAATCATGTATGACTCAATTAAATCCGTTTAGTTTTACTAAATCATGCTGGACTAAATTAAATCATGTTTGATTTTACTATATAGTTTATGGAACGGCAAAAAAAGCACTCAAAAATATTTAATCAAAGGACCTAGTGTACGAAAAAACCTTTCGGTTTTTATTACACTTTGAATATCTTAAATCATTTTTAATTTTACTAAATCATTTTTTATTAACTAAATCATGTTTGACTTTGCAAAATTAAAAATGAATTAAGTAATCATAAGTTATTAAAAACTTTATTAAACTTGTTCAAACAAATATAAGTTCTTAAAAATTATGTATAATTAAAACAATGAGCTGATTTTTTTCTAATAAGATCTGCAATAAGCTGTGTATTAAAAGTAAGGTCTTGTTTTATTACTAATGATTAGTATTTTTTACATATTAAACAAAAAAAAAAAACAAGTAAAATAATAAAGAGTGTTGTGCTCTCATTTATTTTAGCTAAATTGTTAAAAAAAATCAAATAAGATAAAAGTATATATTGTAGCCATTATTTAAATGAGTAGGAGCCGGGCATAGTTCTGGTACCTCTCGCATGCTAAGCGAGTGCTCTACAATCTGAGCCAGACCCCCATGTGATTACAAGCGATTCGTAGCGTTTATAATGCATTAATTAACGTTTCCATTATTACGTCACAAAACTGTTGTGACATATGCAGTTTGTGACATACTAACTCTTTAGGGTATGTTTATAATTTAAATTGTATTTTAAAATTTCTAGTTTTCATTGTGTGGAATTCTTTAAAAAAAAAACTACTCTATAATTACGTCATAACAGTTTGTGATCTGCACGCGTGGGTTCAAACCCACCTCCGTATTTTTCTTTAAAATTAATTCCAAAAAGTCGTATTATACTTTGAAGGTTTAGTGTAAATTTATTTACTAATACTTTAATACATTTATATAGTTTTATTTGTATTTGTTTATTACGAAAATAAGTCTTACTTTACTTTTCGTTTATAAAATCAGTTACTGTTTTATTTAAATTTAATTTTTTTTAAACCGTTTAAAAATAAGACTTGTTAATTGTAATTTATGTAAATTTTAACACTGCAACATTTATTTATTAACTAATAAACATTTATTAGTTCATTTTTTATAAAAAAATTTCAAAAGTGTAAACAATTTCAATTTTATTGTAAACACTATTTCCTACATTTTATGGTAGCTTTTATTAAATTTGATATTTTTAATCTAAATTAAAAGTAATACTTGTTTTACATAAGTTTAGAATGTATTTATAAAATATTTATTTTACAATTTTAAAATTTTTATTTAATTTTTGTATAGTTATAAAAGCATATAAAACATATTTATCTGTTTACAAATAAAATTGTGCAAAAACTTAGATTTAAGAACTATGATAGGTTACAATTACAATTTAAACCACATGTAAACAAGCTAATTTAATTTTATATTATTCTCGGTGTTTACAAGCTTCTTTAAAAAAAATTGTAAAGGTATGCAGTTATTATTTAAGTATATAGAAAAAACAATCATGTTTACTATAACAACTTTCGGTAGCTCAGTTGGTACGCATTAAAAACTATTATAAAAGTCTACTCTCAAAATATTGTTTGTAAATTGGTATTAAGAAATTTTTAAGCTTCAAAGACTTCAATTGGTACGCATATATTAACTTAACAGTAGAAGCGCATAAGGCCATACTAGTGAGTTGATAAAAGCAATCAAAAAATTTTCAACTTTAAAAGCATACTTATGTTAAAATATGCCGTGTTGATGTACTTAATAAACAAAATCAATTGTTAAGTGCACAAGTGCTTCAAACACTAACGTTTATAAACACAAATTTGTGCATTATTGCAGCGCCTTCGATAGCTCAGTTGGTAGAGCGGTGGACTGTAGCAAGTTGTTAGAAATCCATAGGTCGCTGGTTCGACTCCGGCTCGAAGGATTATTTTAGTTTCATCAAACTTTATGTTTTTCGTGATTAATATAAATAATGTTTTGTTTGACATTTTTTATTTTTAAAATCAACAAATTTAACTATTTCATGAAATATCATTTTATAAAGAAGTATTTTACTAAAAAGACATGTTATAATTTAAATAGTTTGTTAACAACTAAATTTCTAGATAAATATACAAAACATCAAATATTTAAACACAATAATAATTAGTGGTTTAATTTTTTTTTTCCAAAACAGGCAAACTCCTTGTTTTATATTAGTTTTTTCTTTAACGAAATAAATTTTTAGTGATAAAACTTACATTACTGTTAAAAATTATTAATGAAGTATTTAAAGGCAGTATTATAAAAATAATTCATTTAATTGTTGTCATCTTTTATTTTCAAAAAACAAATATCTAGAAGACTTTATTGAAATAATTGTTATACTTTTAAGTTAGTTCTGTCGTTAATATTGAAACTTGCACCATTTATATATTAATGGTAACCAACAAAAGCCGATTGATCTACCATTGTTTTATGATTACAAAAACAAAAAAGCAATGCTAAGAATAACAAATAACCTTGATACTTAATTTTAAATGTAAAAATTCTGCCGCTTAAGTTCGAACTTTTTGATTAAGTAAAAAGTTTGTGTAGAAAGTGTAACTTATTCTTAAGAAAAACTTGTTCCTTTAAATAAGTGTCAAGAAGTTTAGTTTTAAACATTTTTAGTTAAAATAAATAAAAACTAATACGAATTAGTACAAAGTTAATAAACACACCAAGCAAGTTATTCAAATGCATTAAACAAAACATGATTTTCTTAATCATGTACAACACAGTTGAAACATTAATAAAAATTATTTCAAAAAAGCCGGACTAAGTTTTAGTTGTTAAAAGAAAATAAAAAACAGTGAAACTGTTTTTTATTTAGATTCAAAAACACTTAAACTTGGATCACATTTTAGTTTATATAAAGTTATCATAGAAAAGTATTTATGGCATAGTTTACAATTAGAGGTGATATAATAAGACCAGGAAGAAAAACTAAAATCATGACTTTCAATAATTTCTAAACCAAATCAAAAGTCATTTAAAAACTTAATAGACTACAGAGACTCTGGTTTATATATTAAATAACTAGTAATTTAGATTTAGCTATAGTATGAAGGACAATAATTTAGATAAATTTGCACTTTTTTGGCTGTGTTTAAAGTACGAGCTCAAAAAGCATACAATTATAATTTGTTCTCTGGTTTATAGTTTGAAAAATTAAGCAGTAAGTAATGAAAAATAAACAAAACTGTTAAGCTGGTTATTATTGTTGTATAAAACAACTCGTTATCTTTAATAAAAAACCAAAATAATAAATTTTAAGTTTTTAGGGGAAACTCGTTAAAAAATTTAAAAAAGTAAATTTTTAAGTTTTCCTTTTTTTTTTGTTGAAAAGAAATTAAAAAAAATCTTTTTTAAATAATTCAGTCTCTCGGATGTGATAAGAAAAAATAAAACAAACTAAATTAAGACAATATTCAATCAAATAAGTAAAAGTGCATTGTCCGGGAATCAAACCCGGGCCTCCCGCGTGGCAGGCGAGAATTCTACCACTGAACCAACAATGCTTGTTGCAACTTCAAAATTTATAATATATAAACCAAGTGATTATCAAATGCAGCGTATCTGCATTTGCTTATCAAAAGTAGCAACTGTTGTGATGATATAAACAATCAAGTGTTCATTTAGCTTTGATTTTATGCGACTTGAATATTAGTGCATTTTAGTATTTACTTTTTTTTAACTATTTTATTAGCGGCTAAATATTTAGTTTTTGTTCATTTTTAAATTATAACCATTTTTAAATAGAATATTTATTTTAAAAATCTTATTTTATCTTTATTACAGTAAAACAATTCATGTACAAACTAGAAAATTTTGATAGTAACACTAACCAAAATTTGTATATCGCAATTTAAAACTAGCTTATTTATTTACAAAACTAATTTACCATTTTATTTTCGTTTATTTAAATAATAACAGACATTATTTGGTTGAAAACTGAAACAAATTTACAGTTGCAACTACTTAAGCTTAGTAGAAAAAAGTTGAGAAATTTTGTAAAAGTATCAAAATTTACTTAAATTTTGTTAAAACCAAGTTGTCACTTTGATATCTAACTTTGTCAAACATTTTAGAAGCCGGTTGTTAAAAAAAACAAAACTAAAAATTAATAATGCTTTTAGACGTGTCAATTTAGACAATTAAAATGTTTGCATTCAAACATAACATAAGCAGTAAGTAAAATTTGTGAATGAAACATTAATAGGTATATCCTTTTTTTACGTTTGTGTAAGCACGATGATGACCAATAAAACCAGGGAACTATTTCTTTCTTATTAAATGTATTTATTTGGAAAGGTCCTTAATTGTATTCTATTTGTAGTGTACGACTCGATAACAGAAACGTTTTTTCGTGCACCAGGTCCTAGGACCAAACACTTTTGGTATTTTATTTTTGTCGTTCAGTAAACTATTCTACAAAATGCTCAAGACTATACTGGGATAAAAATATTTAGCCTAGTTTAATCTTCTGATCCCATTAAAAATCGTAAGGTTATGGTAGTTGAATCTGTATAATAAAAAATAGTTGATAGAATCCTTTCATAAGTACGATTAATCTTTAATTAACATTTAATTCATACAAAGCTATTTTATTAGATTATAAATTAAATAGTGGCTATGAGAATGAGAATTTTATTTACACTTTACTAAATTAAGAAAATTTAAGCCATAGCTTTAAAATTAACATAACTTAATGAAATTAGTAAATTTTGTAGCTAATGAGAATTTGGTATTTATATTTGAAAAAAAAATTCAACAAGTATTTGTTTATGATTCATCTGAAATGTAGTATATAATAATTATTCTTGATAGCGTAAGCTATTAAGGTATTCTTTTTCACCTAAAGAAAGCTGTAGGAAAATACTTAATTTTTGATTAGACTATTAACACCATTCATCGTTAGTTCTATATTATAAACAATTTTTTTAAAAACCATAGTAGCTAAAACTTAAATATGACGTCAAGAAATTCACTAATTAGTTTTAAACAACAGCTAACGAACAACGTAAATTAAAATTCAACGCAAGCAAAATTTCTCTATAAGTTTGCAGTTTACTAAACCACGTGATTATTTTCAACGAGCGTCAAAGCTATCGAGCAAAAACACGTTTAAAATTTGCAGCGAAATATTATAGCACATTTTGTCGAGCTAAGGGCAAAAAAATTAACGCTTGAACGAACATATGCTAGCATTCGAGTGCGCTACAGATTTACTTGCCTTGACATTTGGGTTTATAAACAGTAATTTTTCGCCTTGAGACAAGCGTCGATGGTGTAACGGTTAGCATTGGTGCCTTCCAAGCACTAGTTCCGGGTTCGACTCCCGGTCGACGCACTTTTGTATTTTTGGTACAGTAGTGAAATATTTTGCATGTAAGAATGGAATAATGAAATGTTTTAAGTAGAAATGAATAATTTCAAACTAATTTTAGCAAGCTTTATGAAACTTTAATAAAAATTGTAGAATGACTACTGATGTAAATATACAATTTTTAACTGTACTTTATTTTGAAATTATAAAGTTTGAATCAAGTAGTAAGCAAGTAATTCAGTAATTATTTTCATGACTAGATACAAGATATTGAAAAAAAAAATCGAGTAGCTAGTTATTTGTTGGAATGTACTAATACTCTTGTTTTTAATTTTTACATAACTGTATTTTTTTCATGGTTTAGTAGTCAAGTCAAAAATCAAAAGTAAAGCTCACCTACTTAATTATGTACTACCAAGTTAACTAGTAGTTATATTTACTAGAAAATATCGTTAAAAAACAGGTCATAAATTGTACCTATTTTCTTTTTAATATACATTCATAAATATTGTTCTGTTGACCCTGCTTAAACAATATGTTGTTTTAGATTCTGTTTGATATTAAAAAAAATAAATAAAAAACACAAAATCAGCTGTAATAAAACAATGTTATTATCAAAAGATAGTTCATTCACCAAAAAACAAAAAGAAACCAAGCCCAACGTTGGGCTCGAAACCACGACCGTTGGATTAAGAGTTTAATGCTCTACCGACTGAGCTAGCCGGGCACTTGCAGTAAAGTCTTGTTACAGCTACATATTTGATAAATTTTAATTCAAACTCTCATTGATTTCTTTTATTGTGTATTACCGGTTAACAATTTAACGGTTTGGTTCATGTTTTATATAATACTGATATATTCTATGTACAACATACGATTTTTGAGTTTTTAAGAAAAGTAAAATAATACTTTAAAATTCAATTTATATTTATACCTTAGAACTTAAGGCTCTTTTGATGTAATTATGAAATTTGAACGTTCGCTCAAAATATAACTCAGCGTAAGCCAAATATTTTTAACTAAAACAGAAAAAAAAACTTTCTTTTCAAATCTTAAGCTTATTTGTTTTAATCTGTTTGTTTAAATTTAAATTTGTTTAAATTAATGATTGTAATATTAACATTATGTTAACAGTTAAATTTTTCAGATGCTATATGGTTACTTATTCAAACATAGTATAAGTATCGAAAACTAGTTGTGATTAAAATTAAGAAACTTAATAGTTAACCTTAATTAATTATTTTATAAAAGTACTTAGCTTTACTTAAATAAGCAACAACACATACTGCAATTTTTTATTATATCTAAATTATGTTTAAAAGTAGTTTCTGTGTAGTCTAGCAACAATAACAGTCTAATTTAAACTAGTAAATAAGTTACTTGTTTGAATTACTTTGTTTTTGTTGTCAGTTACAAAAACAAAAATATTTACAAATTTTTTTATACCTCCACATATTTTTGTTCTGTTATAAATTGTTCAGTTAAAATTTTATTAAAGCTTGTTACACACATTTTTTAGTCTAGTAGTAGCACAAAAGTTTAATGATTTTCGAGTAATCTTATAAAAATAAATTAATACTAAAACAATTTACGTTTCATAAAATGGTATATTATTTAAATGCATGATGAAACTAGTATACTAAATTGATAAATAAATGCTATTTTAAGTATAAAATAATTTTTATTTAATATAAATAACAAATGTTTTTCAGACTTCAAGTAAAGCTTTCAAGCTGTAACACTTTAAACACATGAAAGTTAAGTTAAGTATATAAGTTGTTAATACACAATCATGTAAACTTGTTTACTAAAATCACCTGTAGGTTAAAGAAGTCAACGTGTAGTATTTTTGAAAATTTTGTTGTTTTTTAAATGTTGATAAATAACAAAACCTTTTTAATTAGGTTATGCTTATATTTGATATATGTATTATTTTCTTACCTAAGAGACAAAACTAAAGTGGTATAAAATGTAATAGTGTTTATAGTTATTTTAAATAAATTATCTATTTTAAAGCTTTTTAGTAAGCTTTTAAAAAATGCTTAAATTAATATTTTCAGATAAGTGCGAAATTACATTTATTTTTCATACTTCTTAAGTATTTTAAAGACTGTGAAGCGATTATCTTACTTGTAAAAAATATAATTGAAATAGTTTAAGGTATCTTGAAGTGCAGTTTTCTAACTTATAGTTGGTAACAGGGGCGTAGCGTGGGGAGGGACACTGGAGCATGCGTGCCACCCAAAAAAACGAAAAGAAGTAAAAAAAGAATGTAATATCTTTATCCTTCATTGTTTTTTATTCCTGCTTAATTTGCCTTTTTCAACTATGTTTATCCAGTATTCGAAAAGTTAAACGAAATTTTGAATACCCATTAGTGACAAGTTAGAGAAATTACCCAATATACTGATTCGGTGTTGATGAAAAACTCCATAAGGAAAAATTCTATTACCTCATTAACTTCATAAGATTTTAGACTCAAAAAGTACGCAACTAGTTAGTGCACCGCTGTAGTATAACCTTATGGCAGCTTATTTTTCTACAAAAAAATTACAAAAATACGACACGCTTAAAGGAAAATTAAACAATTTTACAAGTTTTTTTTATGCTACAATAAATGTTTAAGACTACTGCTAGTTTTCTGATCTTTATTTTTGTAAACATACAAGAAAAAGCGTGTCGGCCTATGAGAAATAAACTTTGTTTGTGATAATTATTTTAAACAAGTCCAATCAGATGAATTAAATTTAAAAAACATATCTTTAACTATTTTACAAAGTTGTAATAAACTGTAATAACAGTTATAAAGTTGATCTATTTTAACTTCTGTGTACTTTTATTTAAATTATGTGCAATGAGGTGTTCTTATCACTGTTTTATTGTATATTAAAGAGATTGATATGTTTTTCGTAAATAAAACAGATACTTTCGTTTTATTGAATATAATCATTTTTAAAGATATAAAGTTTACTGTTAGTAGTAAAAACAATTTTTATTTAATAAGTTTACATTTGTGCAAGTATAAGTAATTGTAATGAATTTTATACTTTTTTTAAATTGTTTAATTTTGTAATGTATAAGTAATTTTTACAACAGTTACTTTGAACTTATTTCACTTATTGACTTTTTTTTCAACTTTTTTACTTATAAAAAGATCTATTTATAGCTTATTACAAAAGTTTTAATTTAGGTTTTTTTTTTGAGAAAACAATTGCGAACCCCCTGACCAAAATACTTCGCTACGCCACTGGTTGGCAAGATTATAAATGCAATACAGTCTCATTTACCAAGTGGCCCGTTAATCCGTAGTTGTGATTTTTCAGAGTGAGGGAAGTCCTGGATTCAAATCCCAGGCTGGTTATACTTTTTGATAGTATAAATTGTATTGGTTAGTAGTGTAAACTTCTACTTATTTTTACTACTGCGTATTACTTCTTACTTTAGTAAGAACATTAAATAGTTATCAGCTTAAGTCTTATTTTACTTATCTATATTTTTAAAACTAATTTTATAACACGTTATTAATAAAAGTCTTATAACAGAAATTTCTCAACTAAATTTAAATAAAAGTGCAACTAAAGTCTTTTATCATCTGTGAATGTTGTAAATCAATTCAATTTCTCAAAACAGTTTTCGAAAATAAAAACAATATTAAACAATAATGATAAGCTCTTAGTTATTTATATTTTAAGTATTATTTGATTAGAGTGAAACCCTTTTGTAAAACCATAACAATTTGAACAGTTTTGTTTTAAGTTTTATACAAATTACGAAATGCAAGAATGTAGAAGCAAAAAATAACTATAAATTTTTAGGTTAAAACTGTAATTAAACCTTACTAAACTAGTACAGCTAAAATTGTTTAGTAGTAAAGAAAATGGAAACTTAAAGTTGAATATACATCGTTGATTACATAAAAATAAACTTAACTTCACGTTAACATTAAACTTCAGTAACTATTTTTTTTAAATTTATATTTAGTAAATATTAACATATTTGAAATTCTAAAGTGATTACAACGTTTACAAAATGTATAAAGTAAAATGTTTTCAAGCAAAATTTTTTTTTTGTTTTTTTAGAATATGTACAAATTAAGCCACAGTTATAAATATAAAACAAGCTCATGTAGTAATATTTAAAACTAAAAGTTGCTGTGTAACTTATGTAATGAAAGGTTTTTATTTTTTCATTGTTTTAACAATTATTTAAACTTTAGTTTAAGCAAGTCACTAAATATAATTTAATGGTACGCTACTAAATTAACGTAGTAAAAATATAAGTAAATAAAAGACAACGCTTTATGGTTCAATCAAGCAAGTTATAGGCTTTTGTATTACAATACAAGAAAATAGCAAAAATTTAAGTTTTTATGGTCTAATTTAAACAACAAACTATTTGACAGTGTCGTACTAATTAGATAAATAAAGCTTAATAAACGTTTTAAAAACGAAAATTCCAAACAGTATTACGACTCAGTGTTTTTATATAAAAGTCATAATATCATTTATTTCTTAAATTAGTTAATTATAATTTATAAATGACATATAAGAATGCTATAATCTATCTTTAATAAAAATAGATTGCTTTTAAAATTATCTGTACATTTTTTCATGTTGAAATTTTTAAATACCGAATATCTTTTGTAACAGTTTTTTATTAGACTTTCATGAGTCGTAACTTATTTATAAAACCAATTTTATTTAAATAAAAATATGTATAGTGAGAGAACCAAGATAAATATAAAATTAAATACCTAAAGCTACATGAAACACTTAGTGATTACGTAAAATGCTTTAGAATTGCTGTTATGACAAGTTTATTAAACTTAAATATTTATTAAAACCACTCAAATACACTTGCTAACGAAATAATTTCGCAGAAAAACAACAATTTGCTCACTACTTTTTTTATTCAACTGACTCACGTTTCTCCGTGTTAATGAAGTTAAAAAGTTTTTACGGATTTATCTAAAGCTTCCAAGTAACAGTTTTCAAAGTTACTTGGAAAACTTTGATGAACCCGCAGAACTGTCTTAATTTTTTTTAAACAGAGAAACGTCCGTCAGTTTAATAACGAAAAGTAGTGTAAAATTAAGTACAACACAAAGTTTATAAATAAAACTTATATTAATCTACTAAACTGTTTTCTTAAGTAAAGTTGTACTTTTCAAATTAATATTCTCGTTTATAAACATTGACTTCTACGAACCTAACAATAAAAGATTTTTTCACAATTTTTAGACTACTTATTTTTAAACATAAGGTATCTTTGATATTAGTAGATTTTTTTCTTTTTTCTGCAAATAGTTTATCTGAAGCTATAAACAAAAAAATAAGTATGTGTAATAAAAAAAAACTTGCTTGTTCGATATTAATATTTGTTTTGTCATCGATGTATTAATTTTTTTTATAAATCATGTTTTATTTTAACTATGTTTTTCAACTATAAAAGTTGACATACCTTTTGTATCAAAAATATTAGCTGTTCAGTTATTAAATAAAATTAGAAGATCTAAAATTAGATAAAATTGAATTCACAATAATCAATAAATAAATCACTTAAAAAGTTCAAAACAAATAAAACCAGAACTAAAAAGATAGAAAATTTTACTAAACTTCAAGCTTACAAACAAAAATATACTTATTAATTACATGCAATATAAGCGAAACACTTAATAAAAAAGTTTGACAAAAATGAAACCTTTTTGTACAATGAAAGTAAAAATGTTTCAGCCCGGGCTCGAACCGGGAACTTTTCGCGTGTGAGGCGAACGTGATGACCACTACACTACTGAAACACTTGCCAGTTAGCGTAATATTGCGTATATAAACTTGTTGTACCTTTAATTGACTCTCTTTGAAAGCTTCAAACGACGAAAAATCGGCGAAAGTCTGCAGTGCAGAAGCCTGGACTATCGTGTGCCGTGAGAAAAGCTCAAGTTTAACAAAAGAGTTGATCATCAGACTTCAGTCATTCCATCTGATCATCAGTTTTTGTTGATTGATACGAGCGTACCAGATGTCTTGCCTAGTGGACAATGTATTGAACGTTGTACAGCAAAAGACAATGCTGAAGTTACTGATCAATGCCATCAAATGGTTGCTTCATGTGAAAACATGATAAACCGTTTGTAGATAGAAGGCTATAGGTTTTTCGGTTGTGACTGACTGATGAGTCCTAATAAGGACGAATCCGTTTTCAGTTTACCGAAAGCATATGGTCTGATGATCTTTGAAAGCTTATGAACATATTCAATAGTACAAAGTAAAAAATGCTGTACAATACAATTGTGTTGTTTAAGTTAAAAATTTGACTTTAAATATACTTAGCAAATTATTAGCCTAAAAGAAACTTAAATTGATATATAGAAGTAATTGCTACAAGATTGGTTTTAATTTAAATTAAATTAGCTGAAGGTCTACCCTTAGAAATAGTTAAAACTAGACTTATATGTTTTAACATTTGAATCTCACTTAGCTATAAATATACATTTTTTCGTTTTTAACAATATTGTTTCAAAAAATATAGAAGTTTTACTATTATGCTGACAACTAGTAAATGAAAAAAATGTTTAAATAATTTGAAAGGTTTTTAAATTTTTTAATCATGTAGTATTTTTAAGAGTGCAAACTTTGTTAGAATAAACGTTCTCTGTTTAATTAATTTAGAATTTTGGTGTTAGTGTAAAATATATACTTATGAGCTTTGAAAAAATATCTCAACTTTTTACTAGCTAGCAAAACATAAATGTACAACTATGTGACAAAACAGAAATATTTAATTAATTGAAAGTTGTTGTAAACATCAAATAGTACTCAAACTAGTATTAATTTTAATCAAAAGAAGACTTAGTTTATAAAACTTGAAACTTTATTTATATTACAATCAGTAAAACTTTTTAGTTTAACTTTTAGGACAAGCTTACAAGCTTAAAGTGACTATTGAGTATTAGTTATTTTTTTATTGTCATACTTTGTTTAGTTGTAGTATAGTGATATGTTAATTTATTACTTATCCACAACTTAAATCAGTTTATAAATTTAAATAACAAATTTTCATTAGCTAGAAAATTTTATAATATATTTAGCAGTTTATTTCTACAGTTAGTTTTATCATTTATAAACACCTCAATTTATTTTCTCAGTCATCATTTAATCAAAACATACTTAGATTCAAAAATATTAATTTTAATAAAATCATAAACTTAATATTCTTTGGTCACACGTATGGATACATACAAATAAAAACAAAAGCAATTACAAAATAAAATGCACGACTTGAAATGAAATTTTTTTACAAATAAACATCAAGTTTATAGCCATAAGCGTTAAACCACGTGAGAGTTTACCGCTTAAACTAGCAGATAAACTGTGTATAATTCTGCTAGCGAGCGAAAACGCGTTGAAAATTTGCAAAGCATTATTATAGATCATTTTGTCGAGCTAACGGCAAAAAATTAACGCTTGAACGCACATATGCTAGCATTTGACTGCAGTACAGAGCTAGCTGCATTTTCATTTGAGATTATATACAGTAATTTCTCCATTTCAATACAAGCATCGATGGTGTAACGGTTAGCTTTGGTGCCTTCCAAGCACTAGTTACGGTTTCGACTTCAGGTGGACATGTATTCAACATAATATAATCTTAATTAGATAAAACAGTAAGTAAGGATCAACGAAAAAAAAGTGTTTTAAGTAGTGTTCGATAGTTTAGTTGTTAAACTCATTGAAAAATAAGTTATAAATCAATAAACCTAAAACATACACAAAAGAGTAATTATTTTTATTTAAGTATTATAAACTGAATTAAAATTACTATATTTAAAAAGTGTATTTATTCAGTTTTGTAAAATCAAAAACTTCAAGATAATCTACAGAACTCTATTTGAATTCTATTTGAGATAAAAAAAAAAATTTTTGAGTAAGATCTAGAGTTTGAAAATCCGCTTTGCGGTGAAATATTGTAATTGTTTTTCTTTAAAATAATAAATTATTAATTATAAAGATTTTAAATATATACATTTTTTTTTTAATTTAATTATATACTATCAATTTTTTGTCGATTGTTGCATAGTTTGTAACTTCAATACGTTTTTTGCAGCAAAACAGTTTGAAAATCTGTTTTACGATAAAACTGAATAGCTTTAATTTTTTAAATAAATTCTAAAACTTTAAAATTTAAATATTTTTTGAATCGTTTCTTGTCATAAATCAATTTTAACCAAGTATTCAATAATTAAAAAAATTTACTCACTTGATGTTATGTTTCTATCAATTAACTTTAATTGTTTTTGTTTATAATTGAGTTCTAAAGTTAAGCTAACAAATATTTAGGTAAATAAAATGAAAAATGTATAGTTTTTTTTATACAGTTTGTCGACGTTTGTATATATAATATAATGCTTATTATAACTTACACAATCGTACGTTTTTGTATTTAGGTTGCAATTTTTTTTTACTCCTGCTGAAAATAACAAAATAATTTAATCTACTTACTAGAAAATAAATTATTGGACAGCAAAAGATGTTATCAAACTATTAGTAATAGTTTGTACTAAAAATTTACTTTAATAAAAACAAAAAGGTGTCTAGTTTGGGCTATCTTCAATATATCTTAAAGTTCTAACTAATTTTTTAAAATGTGCTACTTATAAGTATAAGCAAATTAAAGATTGATAAGTTATTTACTTAAACTTGAGAACACTTCTATAAACATGATTATAAGTAAGATAAATATTTTAAGTTTTTTAAGTTTAAGTTGGTTACATAAGACACTTAAAATGTAAAAAGGTTACTTTTTAAGTTAAAGAGTATTGCTAAGTTTCCAATTTTAGCGTATAGTAATCAAACGTTAATTTTAACTTTGGACGTCATGCGTTTAAAATCACGTTTAAACGTAAACTCTATTTTGAATGTAAAGTATACTTTGAACAGTAAACTAGTTTTGTGTTATTTTATCACCAATCATATATAAACTAAAACTTACTTGCAACTTTATTTTGTTATACAAATTGCTATAATCACATATAAATTAAAATTTATTTTTAACATTGTACATGCGTTTAAAAGATGTGACTTTTGTTTTATTTTTAATTGCAAAGAAAATAATTTAGTTTTTCGAATATTGAAAAACTAAGCATTCATGTTTTAATTAAAGTTTTGAAAAAGTAAACAAATTAGTCAGTGATTAATATTTACTTATTAAAAATTCATTATAATGCTAGTACAGTTTACCAAAAAAATTGCTAGTTTCATCAATTTAAATCTACTTGTTATAATTCAAAAAAGCTACGTATAATGTAGTATATAATTTAAATACTCAGTTTATGTTCGACTACTGGGTTGGCCGAGTGGTTAAGGCGTTGGACTTAAGTTCCAATGGACGATTGTCCGCGTGGGTTCGAACGCCACACCCAGTATTTTTTACGTGTAGTATTATTATTTTTCTTTTTATAACTGTAAGTTTTGAACTAAAAAAAGATTTGGCTTAAAAGCCTTAAAAATATTATTTATTTAACTTAAGTGTTTACAATTTACTTTATATGTTCATAGTTTTAGAAGCTTGTGGTTTTTATGTTTAGTTGAGAAAGTTTTTAAGTTTTTATCCTATTTTACGCATCATAACGTGTTTTATGCTATTAACTTACTATAAAGACGTTTCTAAAAGTAAACTAAAAAAGTTTAAGCTCGTTTTCTTTTGACTGTTACCTTAAGTTATAGTAGTGATTTTAATTAACATTTTAAAAACTAAAACACCATATTTAGAGGGTTGAATACGTATGAAAGTTTAAAAAAAAAACTTTTTTAATCATAGATAATTTTTATAGTATATTTAGTTTATAATGCATGGAATAACTTGAGTGATTTTACAAAAAACTAAGCGTAGTAATACATAATTAAACTAAATGTAGTTTAAACAATAGATAAGTTTTAAAAATAAATAGAGTATAAATAAAATATTTTTTGCTAATTGAATCTACGGTTTTCTATATTTGTTGATAAATAGTTTTATTACATCTTGCTCTAATTATTTGTTATTTAACCTACATTGGGCCGACAGGCTACAAAGTTTTACTTATATGAACGCGATAGTTGGATACCACGTAACCGATTGCGTGGCCTAATGGATAAGGCGTCTGACTCCTAATCAGAAGATTACGGGTTCGTGTCCCGGTGTGGACTTCTTATCACAACTGCATTAGAGGTAATTCGTTGGCTTGGAAATAACCTAATTGTAAAATTCAACCGAATAAATTGTTTCCTTATATTTTTTTTTGAAAAATAACTTCAACTCAAAATTTAAATTTAGTAATGTTTCACCTGTTTGAACTAAATCAAACGAGATCATCACTCGAAAAAAACTGTAATTTTTTTTCAATATAAACAAGTAAGAAGACATTAGGCTAAACTTTATTTAAAACTTGCGTTTATGTGTAAGAAAACAAAAACAAAATAAAACTTATAGCTTAAAGCTATCAACTTCGGAAAATTATTATATCGCCAGGTTAGTTTATGTTAAGGTTAGAAAAATGTAAGCTACTTAATAATAATATAATTTTAAAACATAAACAAAAAATATACTTATAATTAGCATGCTTATAAGATTCGTGAACAACAAGAAAAAACAACTCTTGTAACTAAAAAACTAGGTTAATTACTGCTTTTAGTGTTTAAAATTCAATTATTGTATTGTGACGTAATTATAACTTAGGCATATAAAATCTTATAGCTCTATTAATTAGAAATTTTTAAATTAGTTACTTTTGTTGGTTTTAATATTTGCTTGTACAAGTTGAAATATTGGGGAACAGGTCAAAATTACACGAAGACAAAATTGCACGAGGGCACAAAACTGCACGAAGATACTTTTGCACCAAAGGTCAGTTTTGGACGTAGGGTCACTTTTGCACGAGAGTAAAATAAAGCAAAAGAAAACTATAAGATAAATTAACATAATACAAAAAAAAAATTATGCATAAAGTAATACTTATTTTATATATATAAGTATATAATTTAAAAAATATATTATATTATAAATTATAAATATAATATACTATAAATTATATACTTGTAAGTATATAAGTACTTATACATAAATGTGTAAGTAATAGCAAAAAAAAAAAAAAAAAACAACTAATAAAAGTTGTTATAAAAATAAAAAATTAATTAAACTAAATAAATTAAGTAAAATAAAATAATAAAAATTAAAAAAAGTCATTTTAATACAAAAAAAAAAATTCAACCCATGCAAAAATTTCTTCTTGCAAAAGTGACCTTTCGTTCAAAAGTGTCTTTTTGCAAGGTTATTACGTGCAATTTTATCCTCTCGTGCAAAAGTTTCTTCGTGCAAAAGTATCTTCGTGCAATTTTGTGCCCTCGTGCAATTTTGTACGCTCGTGCAAACTTTAACGCTACACTAAATAGAAAATAGTGATGTATTTATCAAATTTTCTTAAGGTTAGAAATAAAGCATTTTAAAATGAAAACATGAACGTATTAACTCGTTCCCTTTATTTATAGAAGTTCTCCCGTCAGCATTCGCTATATTCATCTTCTCATCATTACTCATGCAACAATACGACAACTTGCAATTATAAATAAAAACTAACTTTAAAGGTGATTGAATTAAAAAATATTAACGCGTTCTTACTCGCAGTATGTCTGTGATGTTCCTATTAAAAATAATTGTTTGAAGCATAGTTTATCAGAACTTAGTCTTGAAACATATTTTTAAATTTTTGATTTGTTTGAACTCAGTATAAGCCAAGTTTATCAGCACTGAAAGCTTAATTAAATATTTCAAAGTTTAAACACTTTATCAACTGAAAAATTATTAAAAAAAAAACATGAAAAAACATTTTTAAATCCTTTTAACAAAACAAAACATAAAATTAAGAAAAAAAAAAAGTTTGTTCTCACGTAATGAAAACAAATAAGATAAATTATTACAACAAAATTGAGCGAAATATAGTATAAAACATTAATACCTGACTAATAAATGCTAGTTGTAATGAAATACTTTAAATTTTGTACTTTATTTATGATCAGTAAAGTATTATACTCGACTAAGGTTTATGTTTAAAGTTTTTTGATTAAAATTTATTAACAGCCAGTGGTAAACTAAAACTTAATGAACAATTTTTCAAATGAATATCAATTACTTCTATAAAATTTTAATAAACTTTATTCTGTTGTTTTTGTAAAAACGTAGTACTGTAAGTATATAAAATGTTACTGATTTTAATTGTTTTAAATAACCACAAAGCACACGTATATTAAGAAAAACTTGAAGAAATTACGTTTTATAGTTGCAAAGTTTGAAAAGTGTTTATTACGTTTCTTTCTTTAAGTATTTGTTGATATTAAATCATTGTTAATAAAATACATACCGATATAATCCATGAAATTAATTTTATATGCTCGAGTTGTAAATTACCTTCACAAGCGTCGATGGTGTAACGGTTAGTATCAGTGCTTTCTAGTCACTCCATAACAACTTCCGGTTGATTCACCATTTACCAATAAAACTTTGGATAAATACAAAAACTGTTTTCTATTCTCTAAAATCTTAGAACATTTAGACTACAACAACTGTATAGTAATAGAGGACCTGAAGGCTCATTATATAAACTAAGTATTACCATAAAAAGCCAACCTTGCTAATACATTCTAAATAGGACCTCTTTGTGATATTTACCTAAGTACTGTTCAATAAGTTTTACAATTTATTACACATTACAATATAAACAAATTAAACACACACTACAAAGAATACATAACATAATAGTCGATTAAATAATACTCAGCTTAAATAAGAGTTAACAGGTGGCTTTGGCTCACCATTCTACCAAAAGCAACGTTTATTCAAAGTTATCATATTTAAGCATTGAGAAATTGGGAACCGTTCAGTTCCAAACCCGCGCATAATTCCAACCTAAATCAAATCCCACCCGGTCATTTCCCACCCGCACAACTCCAATCTGAATCAAATCCCACCCGATCAAATCCAACTTGAATCAAATCCCACCCGAGTCAAATCCAACCCGATCATTTCCCACCCGAATCAAATCCCACCCGATCAAATCGAACCCAAATCAAATCCCATCCGAAACAAATCCCACCCGATCATTTCCCACCCACACAATTCCCACCCGAATCAAATCCCACTCGTATCAAATCCCACCCAATCAAATCCCACCCAAATCAAATCCCACCCGATCAATTCCTACCCAAATCAATTCCCAACCGATCATTTCCCAAACGAATCAATTCCCACCCGAATCAATTCCCATCCACATAAGTCCTACCCGGTCAATTCCCACTATATTATCAAACCCGATTATATTTATTCTTGTATGAATTAAAAATTTTAATACGTTTGGAACTCACATTAAAATTTTATTTTTTGTATTTTTAATATCGTTTGAAATATGAAATTAGTAAGGTAAAAACGATTTTTTTATTTAAGCTAAAATTTTTACTGTTGCTTATTTTATCATGTTTTTAGTTTAATGTCATTTTTGTTTGTTGATAACTACGATAATTAAATAATTACGACTTGCAAGCAACAAAAAGTTGGTCTGTTACTTGTAAAATGCTATCATTGTTACTAAAGTTTAATCTAGATCAGGTTTGAATAATAATTAAGTTTTTAGTATCGGTACCATTTTCTGTCATGCTAACTAATTTATGTCCAATTAGTTTTTTTTTGTACGAGTTGAAACAATTGACATTGACACTTAATTATATTTTAGTTTTTGTAACTACTTAAAACAACAAAATAATATAGTACTGTACAACATAGTTTTTTTTAATAAGAACTTTGAAATTTTAAAATTATTTTAATGCTTATTATATTAAACTCTAGACCTAAACTACTTTTGTTCGTTTATGACTAGATTTTTTTAAGTAATTACGGCCGGCAAGGAAAATTGGCCTATCTTTTGTAAATTTATCTTCATTAAGAATGTAGTATGATAATTAACCAAAGATTTATAACTACAAATTTTATTAACCAATTTCAGAAATAAAAGAGTTTAATTACGAACAAAAACGAAAGCTGACACAGATACTACAATATTTAAGTTATTGGCTTAAATGCCTTATATATAAATTGATTCAACTAAATCAATCCCACTAAAGAACTTAGAACTTTTTTTTAACGTTGAGTTCTACATTTTTAAAATAACTAAAATATCAACATTATTGAAAATGGAGGGATGAAAAATTAAATATATAATAATTACCAGACAAATTATCAATAAACTTTGTAAACAAAAGAATTTCTGAACGAACAAAAACTTATACAGATACTAATAAGTTGAAGTTGTGGGCTTAAATGCCTCTTATAAAAAATCGATACTTGATCATGGCATTAATAATCAAATATTTTTTTTACAAAGTTTTACATTTTTAATACAACTGAAATTCAACATTAAAAAAAACGAAAATTTTTTGGGTTAGATTTGATCGGGTGGGAATTAATCGGGTTGGATTTGATTCGGGTGGGATTTGATCGGGTGGGAAATGGTCGGGTGGGATTTGATTCGGGTGGGAAATGGTCGGGTGGGATTTGATTTGGGTGGTAATTGATCCGGGTGGAAATTGATCGGGTGGGAATTGATCGGGTGGGATTTGATTCGGGTGGGAATTGATCGGGTGGGATTTGATTCGGGTTGGAATTGATCGGGTTGGAATTGATTCGAGTGTGATTTGATTCGGGCGAGATTTGATCGGGTTGGAGTCGTGTGGGTGGGAATTGAGCGCGGGTTGGAAATGTTAGTATACCGAGAAATTAATCTTTTTTTTTGCAATCTCTTCTCTTATACAATTAAGAAAGCAGTGAAGCATGCATTACTGCTACAATCCCTTAACCTGTTTTTTTTTTAAGTTAAAATATGTTTCTTAGATTTTAAAATTAAAACATAATTTATGAAATTTAGTTCATATTAGGTTCTTCCCCCTCTTAAAAAAACTAAAAAAATCATTTCACTGGTTAAGTTATTTTTATATTGCTATTAAAAACAATAAAAACTTTATAGAAAGTATCAAAAGACTTGAAAAAATACTTATATACATAACATAAGTGCACATGCAAAGTTATAAGTGAATTATATATTAAAACTTTTTACAACAACTAAAACACTTAATATGTTTGTGTTAGTTCAAATTTTTATAAAGTCAGTCTACTGAAGTCCACTTCTTTTCCTATCATCTTGTCGAAAAACTAACGTCTAATGTCCATACAACTTTTGTGTTTGGTACAAGTAGGAAGGTAGTTGTCGCCGACTGAATGAGTCCGAACATCCGCTAAGTCAGACGAAGACCTTTAGTAAAAGTTGAAGTTGGTGATGAATCAATTCATCTAATTACATCGAACTTGATGATCTTCATCAAACTTACGGCTGTGACGTCATAATAGGCTGACATGAACTAGATTGTTCGTTGTAGTTGTCCATTGATATTTTAAGATGTATTTAGTTTTATATTTTTTAAAATAAATGTTATATTTAGTCACTCAAGATTAAAAGACTATTTAAATGCTTTAACTTTTAAAAGTTTTCAATAATTAAAACAAGTGTTTTACTAATAATATTAAGAAAGAAACTTTGTTTTCGTAAAGTAACTTTTAATAAGTGTAATGTTTTGGAAACAATTAAACTGTAGTAATATTATCACAAAACTATTAAGTTTTTAAATAAACCCCAAATGAAAGAAATAATTTAAATTCGTAAACAAATAGAGGAAGGAGATGTTTTGAAATATGTTTAAAATAATCAATTACTCCTTTTCGCTACACAATTACAAAACAAATGGCTTGAAATAGCTTTAAGGAAATAACAATCAGATTTCGTAAATAAATAACAATTTTGTTTTTAAAACAGTTGTTAAAATTAACTATGAGAGTTACTCCTATAAACATTTTAAAAGTATTTATCAAATATCTGCATAGATAAAAATTATTTTAATTTCTAAGATAATATTTTAAAATCATCTTAAGACAGCCAAAACGAAATTAAGTGTTACTTTTAAGTGAATGAAAATAACGTCATAGAAATGTGCAAAACTTAACTCCCTTTTCACAAGTACATTAAGTTTCAGTGAAAAATCAGCTGTAAATGTTTATTTGCTAAAACATACATTTGTTTAAAGACTACTTAAGAAGCTTTTTTTTAACAAAATAAACTTTTTATTTCAATCTTCACAATAACACACTGACGTTTAGTAGCTAGTTTTAAAAACTTTATCAACTACGAGTTATTTTAATGTGAAAACAAATTGAACAGTTTTTCAACAAATATTTTTCTACTTTCCTGATTAAAATGCTTTTTTTTCGAAGCAATAAAAAGTCCTTAAATGATTTGCTAGTACATTAGCTGCTTCCTTAGATTATTCATTTATTCTTAACCTCTAGTATAGAGTATTTGCTAAAAATTTTAAGAAATATCACTTTCTTTTCGACTAAACTTAGTTTTTTAAATCGAAAGTTTGCGGTATCATTACACATAGCAACTTATTCGCAACATAAATTTAAAGAATTACTTGCTCATAACTTATAAGAAAGGTTTTTGCTGTCTGTAGTTGTTTAAAATAATCTTTTTCATATGATAGATTTTCATTTTGTTACACAAAGGTAAATATTAGAATGGCTACAGATTCAGTATATCCACGATATAAACATTTGTAGCTTACTTTGAGCAAAATGCGAAACATTAGTTAGAAGCTTTTTGTATATGTTGAGAATAAAAGTCTACAAGAATCCTATTCATCGGGCTCATTTTTTGCTGCTAAATGTTTTCGTGGTTTAAAAAGTTCCTCCCTATACTTTTATAAAAAACAATTGCAATGTGCATTTATTGCGCTCGGTTGACGACTTTTTCGTGTGTTGGGGTCTTAGATAAACTGCATTTTTTGTTTAAAATTGTGCACTTTGGCACTTGAAAAAATATAAAGAAGGTAAATGATAATAACCACGAAAACAAGAAAAAATCAAGTATTTCTTAATCTTGAATAAACAACACTTTGGTTACGCAGTTTTTGTATACGTTTAACATATTAAATAATTTTAAAGCCGATTTTTTTAATAAACACTAAGTAGTTTTTACAAAGAAGATATTTAAGAGAAAAAGTCAAATTTTGTAGAAATAATTTTTTGGAGGTCGTCGTGACTTTTAAAACTTTATTTAAAAAATTTCTGAAATCTTTTTAGACTCAAGTTTGTATATAAGTTAAGTGAAAAGTCATCCCACTTTAAAATACTAAAATGATTAATGAAAAAAATCTGTACATCTTCTATTAATTAAAAAGGTGACTTCTGTATTTGTATAAATTATATACTACAGCAATTCAAGAACAAAATAATTCGCTGCGAGCAGGGTTTAAATCTGAGCGGGCAATGCCCATTAGATTTCGAGTCCAACGCCTTAACCACTCGGCCATCGCAGCTCCCGTTGGAAATATACTTTTCTTGTTTATATAGTTTAGTAGTTGTCAATACAAAACAAATCATATTAAGAAACTAAGTAAATAAGTTTTTTTAAGTATATATAGTTTATAGTTACAAAAGACTAAACTTTTCAAAAATTTGCTATTTAAATGTTATTTAGTTATGTTATAGTTTTGTTATTTAGTTCTTATATCCAACAATAACTACTAATAAATTTATATCAATACTAATTTACTCGTAATTATATTCAACAAAATATATTCTTTGTAAGTAGATGAAAAATGATTAATTTAAAAAATAAACAATGCATAGGCAAACATAACTATTTTTTTTAAATTGAGATGATAAAATCAAATCATTTTCTAAAAAATAATTCATAAAGGAGCCTGACAGGGGACTTGAACCCCTGACCGTTGGATTAAAAGTCCAACGCTCTACCGACTGAGCTAGCCAGGCTCACGTCGACATGGAAATTATAGCGTTTATAATTAAAATCGTTATAAATTGTGACGTAGTAATTCAAACTCTGTGACGTAGTTATTGAAACTAATGTTGCAAAATAGAAAATACATTTCAAATTTTTTATTTAGTATTTAGGCTGTAACAAATTAATGGTAATACAAAATTGTTAGTAATCTTTGAATTAGGAATTGTAGTAATACTACTGCTATTACTTTTTATTAATAATACTATTACTAATTATCTTTATATTTTAATTTATATAAGTTAAGTTTAGTTCTAGTAGAATTCACTTATTATAATTTTTTTAAAAATTGTATAATAGGTTATTTATCTGTTCAAGTGTGAAACTATTTCTGCTGTTCAAAAAAGAAAAATAACACTTTTAGCAGAAAATACTTTCCAGTTTTATTTAAATGTTTAAATTAAAGAAATCATTAAATAAGTTCAAATAAAAATATTTAACACGGAAATCAATAATATAGTGAAAAAAAAACATTATTTTAAGTACCAAAACAAAATAAAGTTTCATTGCAAAATTATGTTCTACCGAGACTTGAACTCGGATCACAGAATTCAGAGATCTGATAACTAACCATTACACCATAGGATCGCACGTTAATATTATATATTTTTTGTGAATTTATAGCTACAAACACTATCAAACTTTTAGATAAGACACGACTTGTTTAAGTTTGTTTTACACTTAATTAAAGGGAATAAAAAGTATAGCTTTAACTACAATTATACATGTAATTTATAAAATAAGGCATGTAAAACAATTGATTTAACGATTTGGGATTACTTTTTTAATTATACTTACACGTTAGTTTAAAAAGTTTAGTTTTTGTAAAGAAAAAAAAAACATAATTGTAAAATATATATAATATGAAGCTTTATTACTTTTTGAAATTTTTAGAATAAAATAAAAAACCAAGTATAGATAAGTTTATATTAAAAAAATTAATTCTGTTTTTTCTATTTAGTTTGAACCGTTTAAAATAAAAAAAATTACAAAATAGTAATAAAAAAAAATCAATTTAAATATGAAAATGATATTTTTTTTGTTGACATAAAAACTAAACTAAATTTTACTAGTTAGTTTTGGTTACTTATAAACTTGTTTAAGGCTAGTATAGTTAGGGAGCGGGTCAGAATGACACAGCGACAAAATGACACGGTGCGTCACTTTGGCACAGCGACAAAATGACACAGTGCGTCACCTTGGCACGGTGCGTCACTTTGGCACGGCGACAAAACGACACGGTGCGTCACTTTGGCACAGCGACAAAATGACACGGTGCGTCACTTTGACACGGAGGGCCACTTTAGCACAGCGACAAAATAACACGGTGGTTAATAAGGGAGAGAACGATTTGTTGTGAACCTTCATTGGTATGGCCAACGATCTTATTTTTCTAGGAAATTTTTCGGTTTCCTGTCTTCTAACCGGTTTTGTAGAAATAGCAACAATTACATTGATTAACTTTAAAAACAAAGACCGTAGGATTTTTTGATTGTGACTTCATAAAATAAAGTGACACACGTAATGTTTATACCTTCTATTGTCCATCGTCGTACTTATAAACAACATACTCATTTTTAAGCAGTAGCAAGGTGTTAGATGTGCTTAATAAACAAAAAATAGTTGTTTATATCAAACAACGTTCACAACGATGCAAAAACAGCAACTTTTTTAACAAAATACGACTGCCAAAATTAAAGGATATTTATTTTTGATTTCTTTGGAATGGAAAAACTTAAATACAGTTTAGTACTAGAACTTGAAACGAGTAATAAAAATTAGAAAATGACTTGCTATTTTACGACTAGAAATATAAAAACTCATATAAACATGTGTTTTAAACTTCAGCAATATTCTGATTTAAAAAACACAATCTACATTTTAGATCAATAATTCAGCACATCAATTCAATAAACTAGTAGATGTAAATACAGAGGAAAGTTTGTTTTATAAACTAAAACTCAGACGTTAGCGAAAACAACTTTTCTGCTGTTGTAATTCTGAATTCTAATGCGGTTTTTATTTTACATTTTTATGCTTAAAAAAAAAATACTTGCGCTCTTTTGGCGACTTAATAGGTTGCAATTTTGAACTAAAATACTGCATTCCCTGACGACCTACGTTAGAAGCAACATCTTCAAAAAATCATTATGCACTTGACTTAAAAGATCGAAATTTTGCGCCTCTATGCGACTTATGTTAGTTGCAACATATATTGTGCACTTACAAGTATAAACATAATGCTCTTTCGCAAATAAAATTGTGCACCTAAGCACTAAAAATGCATAGATAAAAGTATAAGTACAAATAACCGCAAATAAATTAGTTTTTTAGCAAAACATTCCCTACATCAAGCATCTCTTTAAATAAAACTCAATAAACCACTAATACACACTTGTAATACAATTGTAGACTTGCTTTAACAAAATACAATGTTTCTCACTTTTATATAAGTAAAACTTCGCAAAATAAAACATTATTGCAATTAGCATTGTCAAGACTTTAAACTCGTTAAAAAGTTGATTAGTAATTATTTAAATTATTTTCTCGCTCCGTTTTTTACCGGATTAGGCGTCTGATTCCTATTAGAATATTCCTAAAGCTCAGGCAACTCGTGGTCTCTAATGTCTCAATACAGATATTGGAGACTACGGGTTGCCCATGATAATTAGGTATTTAGAGCGTCGCTTTCACCAATTACTTCCAATTGCCCCATACTTTCAAAATGTTGTCTATTTTATATCAAAATATTTATTTTTTCATCAGAAAGAAATTAACTCCTAATTAATAAACAATATTATTTTAAGATTTTAGAAAAAATATTTTAGAAATCCTAGAAAATGTATTTATTTTTACAAAAAACTCCGTTTTTATTCGCAAGATTAAAAATAGAAAATTAAATATTATTTTCATAACAGAATTAAGACAAAACCAATTTTTTTAAAACTTTGTAATAAAACTCAAGAATATAAAGTAACAGAAAAGGTTAACTAGCAAATTAAAATCTGCTTTTACTGTATTATTATGAAATTTATTTACTGATTTTGTATTAAATATAAATGCTAAAGCTTAAATTTGTAAATTGTATTTTAAAATTAAAAAAAGTTAGTTTTGAAATTTATTAAACTAAGTTAAATGTACGCTTATTGTGTTAAAGTTTAATTTATAAAAATTTCTATATAAAAAACATTTCAGCTGTTTAAGTTTTTATCTTATGTAGCTGGTTTACATTTCAGTATGTAGTAACCTTAACTGCTTAAAAAAAAATCTTATAGTTGTTATGAAAATTAGGTAAATAAAAAGGCAACAAATTAGCTAAGTTTTAAAACACTGTTTAAATAGACCAATTCAAAAGATAAATACAAAACAATACTTTTGCATGTTCAGTTTACTAATAGTTACGCTTGCGTTTATAATTTTTTTATTCAACAATTTCTACAAGCGTCGATGGTGTAACGGTTAGCATTGGTGCCTTCCAAGCACTAGTTCCGGGTTCGACTCCCGGTCGACGCACTTTTGCCGTTGTTTTTAATGGACTATTTCAAATGATAACTACTTTATCTTTTTTAATTAGTGTATACAACTTCTTAAAATTTCAAACATAAAACTTTAGTATTATTATTTTACTCCATTTTATAAAGATCTTGTTTTAGGCCTAAAACTTTTTCAATATAGTTTCTTATGGTTTAGATTTAGATAGTTTTAACTTATTAATCAAAAAATTTCTAACATTGAAAAGATGTTTTAAAATATACAAACTAGAAATAAGCTTTAGTGTTTAATGTTTAAAGTTGTAACTTAGTTACTACAGTTATAGATATTTGCAATTTATTTTAGTAATCAAGTAAATTAACTGACAAAACGCTAATGTTGTTTTCAAAACTTAGAAAAAAGTTAATTTAGTTTACTGAAATTACAAGTTTAAATGTGTATTAGGCTAATACAGTAAGATTAAGCTAAAAGTTTAAACTCAATTATGGTATAAAAGTTGTAATTATCCTTTTTTAAGCACATAATTATAAGTTTTTTAACCCTTAATAGTACTTTGCAATCAGTACTTATTATAACATATACATGAAAACATTTATTTGTATGAATTAAAACTAACAAAAAGTTTACAACACTTGAATTAGTTCAGTTGATTAGCAAAGTTAAAAGCTTATTTATCATTTAGTAACAACATTAATTTTTATGATGTTTACTGCTGTTTAAAATTAGAAAAACCTCTCAGTTTCATTAAAAAAAGTTAAAGTTTTATTTAAGATTAAATTTTTTTTGTATAACGTAAGCTGAAATATATTTTGGCTGCTTTCAAAGAGTAAAAAACAAGAATAAATATAAAATAAAATATAGATGTATGATATTAGATAGTTAAAAATCAACTTTAGTTTAGGAAACTGATAAATATATAAAACTAAAATAGCTTTTGGTCATAATATGTTGCAATTTAAGTTATTTTAAATTTTACCATAAAAATAATAAATATAAAGCTTGAAAAGCTTTATAACAAACAAAAAATTTAAGCTCAAACAGTTTTACAACATAAGTTTAAATTAAAGTTTAAATAGCAAGGCAAATGAGTAATTTTTAAGTAAGTTTAATTGCATCAACAAAAGTATATAAGTAAGCATTAAACTTAGAGCAAATCTTCAAGTATACATACGCTATATGCAGCAGTTACAAACAGCAGAGTGGCGCAACGGAAGCGTGCTGGGCCCATAACCCAGAGGTCGATGGATCGAAACCATCCTCTGCTACCTTCTCGCTGTAATCGTATAGTGGTTAGTACTTCACGTTGTGGCCGTGACAACCCAGGTTCGAATCCTGGTTACACCATTTTTTGTTACTTCAATATAAAATTTTATTATTATTAGTTTATACGAATATATATATAATAAATTTGGTCAACATAAGAAAAAATTATAATAATAATATCTATTTACATAGTTATGAGACTTATTCAAAAGATTTCAATTTATTATAGTTTTACAAGTAATAAAAAGCTCTTGTCTTAAAAAATAGTTTTAGATTAAAACTCTGCTTCACTTTAACTCCTTATATAAAATTTGCTTTAACATATTTTGTTATAGAAAAAAATTTTGTATCTTTAAAACGCTTGTTCATAAATAACATACATAAGTTAGCTTAAAATAATAACAAAGAGCATAAAGGTTTACCACATACATGATTTAGTAGTTTTGATTACTAATATATGCACTAAAGTTTAAATGTAATCAACAGTAATATGTTATATTTTTTCGAATTGTATAAAGGTAGATCATGTTTTAATTTAAATAGTTTTCTAGTTGAAGAGAGTGATTTTTTAAAGTAGATTAGTAATATATGTTTTACTCTAGCTAAATAAAATAAAACGTTACTATGCAAACAAACATTATTTGAAAAGCAAGTTTAAATGTTTCAGAAAAATTAAGTAATACACATAGTTTAAGACAATTCAAAACACAAATACAGTATTTCAGTTATTGAGCATAATAGAGTAATAATGAAATAAAAACTTTTACACATTAAATATGTATTAGACAGTGAAAGTGGTTAGAACTTCAAAAACTTTATCTTGATGTATTTGAGAAAAGTTTAATTATATTAAACAAAAGTTCTTTAGAAGCCATTTAAATAAAAATAATCTTTGCTAAAATGTTTTAATTAAAGCTTACTTTTTTCAGTTCAAAGTATCGTATAAAACAATTCACTTAAAAAACTCTGCATGCAAAAAACATAGGATTATAAACGTGAAAAGTTGTTTGTAGACGTCCTCCCAGGTGGTCTAGTGGTTAGGATTCTTGGCTTTCACCCACGCGTCCCGGATTCGATTCCCGGTCTGGGAACATTTTTTATTATGTTGAAATAGCCTAAGTTTGAAATTAATTTCTTTAATATTTTCTACCTTATAATGAAAACTTGTGAACTTAATTATAAAAGTTGCGGTTTTTCCAGGTTTCTGGGTAAATTAACAACCCTGTATAGTTTTACTTCTTAGTCTAACTTGATGACTTTTCAAAAAACAACTGGAAATATCATGAAGTGATAGTTAATAAAAAATAACATAGGTTTTACAAACCATTTAAGATCCCAAATAACATATATATCAGGTTATAAAATAGTGAGAGGGACTTCAATCATCTATGATATATGTAATTGTTAAACAAGGAAATATATGAATGAAAATATAGTATTTACTTGAAAGTAGAAGTCATAAGCACTTGATTTTTTTCTATTTTTTACATTAATAAAATAAACTTTTTCGTTTAAGTTTTACCTCAGGGTCAAATAATTAATAGCAAGCTAATATTAGTAAAATAGCAAGAAAAAAAGTAAAAATCTCATGACAGCCCAAAATTTTAAAATCGCCCCCTTTTCGCCCCCTTACTAGTTATCGCCCACCCTTTCGCCCCCTTACTAATTATCGCCCCCCAAATTACTAAAATCGCCCCCAGGGGGGCGATATCGCCCACTTTGGGAAATCCTGCTCTAGACTGTAATATTAAGATCTTTTAAAGTGTTTATGTACCAATTAATTGCTAATAACAAAACTTTTTTCATTTAAACGGTTTATTGAGCAATGCTTTCAAAATTTAACTAATTTCCTTGTCAAAACAAAATAAATACTCACAAAAACTAATTAATCAAACACAATACGAGTAAACTAAAGAAGCAATCAATATAAAACTAATCAAATTAATCATAAAAACTAAAATAGATAATTAGAACAAAAATGGACTATTTAAAAATGTTAATTGTAATTCTAGATCCTTTATCAGGACCTAGATGTTGATTAAGTTTAGGTTTAAGTTTTTTAATCATAATAGCCTCTACTGCAAGTAAAATATTTCTATTTTTACAAAATTTAATTACCTCAAAACAATTAAAAATATCATTATGATTCTGACAGATTCTACATTGTTCTATATGTGAAAAAACTGCGCTATTTGTAGGTTTTGTATGTTCTTTAATTCTGACGAACAGTTGTCGCTCCGTTTCTCCAATATATATTGGAGAAACGGAGCGACAACTGTTCGTCAGAATTAAAGAAATATATTGGAGAAACGGAGCGACAACTGTTCGTCAGAATTAAAGAACATACAAAACCTACAAATAGCGCAGTTTTTTCACATATAGAACAATGTAGAATCTGTCAGAATCATAATGATATTTTTAATTGTTTTGAGGTAATTAAATTTTGTAAAAATAGAAATATTTTACTTGCAGTAGAGGCTATTATGATTAAAAAACTTAAACCTAAACTTAATCAACATCTAGGTCCTGATAAAGGATCTAGAATTACAATTAACATTTTTAAATAGTCCATTTTTGTTCTAATTATCTATTTTAGTTTTTATGATTAATTTGATTAGTTTTATATTGATTGCTTCTTTAGTTTACTCGTATTGTGTTTGATTAATTAGTTTTTGTGAGTATTTATTTTGTTTTGACAAGGAAATTAGTTAAATTTTGAAAGCATTGCTCAATAAACCGTTTAAATGAAAAAAGTTTTGTTATTAGCAATTAATTGGTACATAAAGTCATGTAAACACCTTTCGCTATACTCTGTTTTAAAGTGTTTGTATTTTAACATATTAAATATTTTTTTTTCGATTAACTATTCATTTCTTCTAGTGTTTAAACTTTTATGTTATGCTTTTAATACTCCGAGTATGTTATAGTATGTACCCCGAAGTTATCTAAAACTTTTAAAGATAATTAAGTTATTACAAAAATAAAATAAAATACCTTTCTGATTGCTTAACTAGTCAAAAAAAAAAATACGTAAACAAGGTTTTGATTTATTTTCAAAAAATAAGTGTTAAAAAATAAAACTGAAACCAATTGCTTTAGTGTATGCAACTTTAGTAATATTGTAATAGTAGTGCTACAATGGTTAACTCAAAGGTTACAAAAAGTGTTGTAATATCAGTAATTTATATTAACTTACAAGAATAATTTAAAAAGTATTTTCTACTGTTGCAACTTTAGGTTCAATAACTACGTCAGAAAGTTTGAATAGTTACGTCACAATGTATGACGGTTTTATTTATAAACACTACAATTTCAATATCGACTCAGTCGGTAAAGCTTAGGACATTTTATCCAACGGTCAAGGGTTCAAATTTCTGTCAGACTAGTTGATAAATATTTTTTTAGAAAATAAATTAAGTTTACAATTGCAATTTTTATAAGCTATTTATGTTTTCCTATGCATTGTTTGTTATAGAAATTGATCATTTTCTTCTACTTACTAAATAAATATATCTTTCTTTGTTGAGTTTATTCACAAACTAGTTAAACGAATGATAAAGTCTGTAATATAAAACATAACTAAAACTAGGTAAATACTTCTACATCTCCCCCCAGATTTTATCTACTAAGGAGATAAAACGATAAATTTACCTAGTGAAACAAAAAAAATTTTAAAACAATTTGTTACAACTTAAAAACATTTTTCAGGTCTAAAATTCAACAAAATCAAGCTCAGAAAGACAAAAATCATTTCAAAATTTACGATTAACTTAGTTCACTAGTAAATGATTTGTTAAAACAAACTACAACTTAAACAAACAAACTTTAACAAAAAATTTGAAGCTTAATCTTTACTTTTCTTAACTCAGTTGCTGAATACAAGCATTCAAAAACTTAATTGCTTCACCGATTTGAACTTTTTATCTTTTAAGAACGAAACCACACGTCATTCATCTAACCATCTTGAAACTTCACTTAATTTGCTGATAAACATGTTTATCATATTTTCGACTTTAAACAAAGTAGAAGGTGCATTACTGATAGCATTAAACACTGACGAGATACTGCTACACTTAATTTCCAAATACTCGATACCAATTAACAGCTCGAATTTTTGAAAGTCAATCTCTACGTCCTCATCCAAGATCACTTTGAATAGATGGCTGTTAGACTAGTCTGCTGCAAAGTCAACTACAAACTTTAGGTAGTCACCATTGGACTGAAACTCATTCATTAGACCATAAAACATTAATTTACAGTGAACATTCCAACTTTACAATAAATGAATATTAGCATCATCGGTGTCACGAAACTCTTGAAAAGCATCGTAAAGTCTTACAAGGAAACGCTGCAAATGATCCGATAATTTCACACACTCATCCCGGACACATTGTTGTTCGCAGTAAACTTTGGCGGTCTGTTTGCTTTTCTGTAGAAAATATAAGTCAAGAAATTATAGATTAAAGCAAATCCGAGCAATTCCAGTTCAACATCAATTTTGAAGAAAACCATTAGTACAGAGGGAAATTACACAATGCTTATTCAAAAAGAATCTTTTTTCTATAAAAACACAGAATATTAAAACTTTTATTGAAATCTTTTTCTCAACCTAACAGAAAAGACAAACTTTTACATTGGTATGTTTGCTTTTCGCAGATAAGGGATATTACTTAGAGATTTGCAAACAGGAGGGGTAAATCTTCTTAGAAACTTACGATTTTGAACAGTTAAGCGACCTGATCCATCAACCTTGACAACACACTGATGGCAGTCCTTCACTTCCACCACCACTCCACTATTCCCCTACTTGCTAGGAAAGTTACCTGTTTGATTAAGTATCACGACATGATCACCGCAATTCAGTGGTGGCAACGGTTTTGTGTTCTCACTTATATTTTCAATAGACTTAACAAAACAAATACTGAGAGATTCTTCCTTTTTATTCCAAACGTCACGCCACATTTTTGATATCTGCGGGTTTTTGTAAGTCATAACACTTTTTCTGACGTGAGGTAATGATTTCTTTAAATTTCGTCGCGATCCAGTGTGTAAAAGTACGTTTTTCTGTCCCTGTACCTCCTTTTTCTTCTTTGTGACGTAACTATTCAAACTTTCTGACGTAGTTATTGAACCTAAAGTTGCAACAGTAGAAAATACTTTTTAAATTATTCTTGTAAGTTAATATAAATTACTGATATTACAACACTTTTTGTAACCTTTGAGTTAACCATTGTAGCACTACTATTACAATATTACTAAAGTTGCATACACTAAAGCAATTGGTTTCAGTTTTATTTTTTAACACTTATTTTTTGAAAATAAATCAAAACCTTGTTTACGTATTTTTTTTTTTGACTAGTTAAGCAATCAGAAAGGTATTTTATTTTATTTTTGTAATAACTTAATTATCTTTAAAAGTTTTAGATAACTTCGGAGTGCATACTATAACATACTCGGAGTATTAAAAGCATAACATAAAAGTTTAAACACTAGAAGAAATGAATAGTTAATCGAAAAAAAAATATTTAATATGTTAAAATACAAACACTTTAAAAGATCTTAATATTACAGTCTAGAGGCTATTCTGTAAGCCTAGTGCAAATGTTGTACGGCTGTTGATTAATATATTACTAATTTATAGTCGTATAACACACCGCCTAACTGTTCAACATCAAGCAAAGTTTTCTTGCGTAAAGCATAAATTGTGAATTATCAACCAAAACTATTAAGCATCAAGCAAAATTATTCAACATCATAAAAAATATTAAGAATGAAGCAAAACTATTAGTCATCAAGCTTAATTATTCGACATCAAAAAATCTATTTTGTTTTATTTGAGGGGGAGGGGACACTCCGATTTGAACCAAGGGCCTATCGATCTGCAGTCGATTGCTCTACCACTGAGCTATATCCCCTCGCATCCATATAAATACAGAACAAATTATAAACAGTTTGTCAGCGTTGCCTAAAGCAAAACTGTTAACAACTGATTGAATTCGACTTATTTTTTTGTAGCTGAATAATCCTTTTGCAATAGTTTTTAAACCTTTACGACAAACTCTTACTAAAACACTTTAAAACTTTTTCCTTTCACTAAAAAATCAATATTTAACAAAAAAAAGTTAACTTTTATTTAGTTTCAGTTATTTAAACACTATATTTGAAATAATATTTCGAATTTTTTTATTTTACAACAATGAATGAATAACATTTTAAAGGTAGTAACGTTAATGTAGTTTACAATACTAAATAAAAACAATCACTCTTTTGTATACGTTTTAGGTTTATTGAATTATAATTTAACTTTATAAGAACTTAAACATCTAAAGTATCGAACATAACACTTCTTTAGCACTATATATTTTTTTCAAGAATGCTTACTTACTAATTAGTTTAATTAAGTTTATTTTATGATGTATATATGTAAAACTTAAATAGATTTTTTTTAAAGAACCTTTTTTATTTAAAATGTGATTAAAGCTAACGTTTAATCCAACTTATTAATTTCTTAATTTATTTAATTTCATGTATTTTAAGTACAAAAAGTTACATAAAGGTGTTCATAGATTTGTGTAGTTTATAAACGAAATTTGTTACACAGCTTAAAAACTAACTTCTAATTTTCTATTCAAATAAAAGGTTCCTACACCGGGAATCGAACCCGGGCCGCCTGGGTGAAAGCCAGGAATCCTAACCACTAGACCATGTAGGACTACGGGGAACAAAAATATTTTGCATTTATATATGTATACGTAAGCGTTATGACATGTCAATTAAAGCACGTTTATGTAACTTAAACTTCTGTGAGCTTTATTACTTGAAACTTTTGTGCTATATCTTTATATTTCAAACTATTTGTATGTTAAGTTTTAAAAATTTTTAAGTACTCATAACAATCAAAATGTTCTTTTTTATAAACAGTAAGTTATTTATTATATGTTGTTAACTTAACTTAGTTTAGTTTTGTAAATTATTAAAACATAAACTTATAAAAAGTTTTGACAAAATTTTTCGTTTAAAAAAATTAAAAAAATCATTCCTAACAATATATGTATACATATATGTTTTAAAGTCTTACTAAAGCGCATTGCAGTTTATTTGTATAAACACTTATACACTTTACTTTATACTTTTCAAGAAAATAAATGTTAAGTCCCTCTTACTTTTAGTAAAATAATTACAACCTTTCTGTTTATAAACTGAGTGATTATTCGAAAAGATTATCATAAAGCTTTTTTTTTATCTGTTCAAACTACATTTAGAATTTTTTTTATAACATTTAAGCTTTTTCTACTTTTAAAGTCGCTTAAACATTTTAAATTCTAACTCAACAACTTTTAAATTTTATTTCAGTCTCTTAAAACTTACAGTTAATGGTGAACATATTTCGAACTTAGTAAAACTTAACTTGATAAAATAAACAAATGTAATTTACAAATAACTAAAACTTACTTAAGTAACTTATGCTATAAAAAGTTATTTTTGTTATTTTTTGCCTATATTCTTGCCACACACATTAGCGCCAGAGAGTATTATTGTTTTCTTGTTACTCTTATGTTGTTCAGTTGCTTCTTTAGTGAGTTTATTTGATTGCTTTTCTTAGAATAAACTTTGTTAGCACAGTTTTTACTTGTATTATATATATTTAGCAGTACATAATAACTAATCACTCTGATACTTATACATACTTAGTTTTTAAGATAGTTGTTACTAAGGTGTTCTGGACTCTAACTTAAATAAGATATATAGTATTAAAAAGTTTACAACTCCTTATATTTAGCATTTAATTTATCTTTAATTAGTAAAAGTAATTGAAAAAATATATACGTTAAGAAACAAAACAACTATGTTAAATAAATCACTATATAACAGGGTTTCCCAAACTAAATAACGAAATTGCCCCCTTTTGAGAAATTGAAAAAAAATCGCCCCCCCAGTATTTTATAAAATAAAGTAATTATTTTCTCGACTACGCACTTTTTAGCCAAAAAAGTTGTGTTCGAAATGTAATTTAGTCTGGTACTTCTTATGCATGCACTTTTTGGCTGTGGTAAAAGTAGTTTCAGGGGTTGAGAAAATAATTTACATCTTTTTTTAAATTAGCCCAGTAAAGTGTATTAAAATACTTAACTAATAAAAAGCCTATGTATTTTGTAATCAATTCTCTTTAAATATGTATTGTTTTGAAACTAATGAATCCTTAGGTTAATTGTAGACAACTTTTGTAGTCAGCAAGTCATATTTCCTAAAAAGTCCTTTCTAGTTTTGAATTGCTAAAAATGTACTTGCGGGCTGCGTAATTTAAAAATTAACATACAAGAAAATTAAAAAAACTCTAGCAAAATAGTAATAAAATGATTAGTACTATTGTGATCTAGGAAGTACTACTGTAAACTAAAAACCAATATGAAAGCGTTTTTCAAAATATTAGATATCAAAAAACTAAATTTATTTGTGTTGAACAAGTAGTTTTCAAGTTATTAAGCGGGCCGAAATTTGATTGTATCTGGACCGTAAGTTACCCATCTAAAATCTTAACTGAAACCTGACATTATAATAATCTCTCATATAACAAATTTCGGAAAATTAGAAGTCATTTACTTTTTTAAGCCGCACAATATACTTAAACTATTTTATAAATAACCATATTTAAAAATTTCTATACCAGAGATTGAAAAAACTACAAAAGAATAAATAGTTTATCTGACACATTATGGAATAAATATCAAAACATCATTGCTGATCTAGTTTGAGGAAGATTGACCGACTGGTCGATTGTCTCACATGAAAACTGGTTTCATTAATAGCTTCTGTTAATACAGTAAAATTATTTTTTTTAATACTAAGAAATATTATAAACAAGTTCGTTGTAAAGTTTAAATTTAATTTTAATCTTTTTTAACTATATGCAGGGTTGCCACTCGTTTTTTCCAAATCTTTTCCAGGTTTTCCAAATTTCTTCCAGGTTTTTAAAAGTAAACATTTTTGGGTCTATTTTTAGGTTTATGTTAATTTATATAAAAAAAACTGTGTTAAATAGTACAAAAATATTTAAAATATGCTTTAAAGTTACTTTAGATGTGTTTTTTGATAAAAAATTTTTTTGATGATGACAAAAAAAGCTTATTTATATGATAGATTTTTTGTGTCAGATTGAAATTTTAGTACTGAAAACGTTAAAATTATTAAAAATTTCAGGTTTTTCCAGGTTATTTTTGCCTAAATTATCAAATTCCAGGTTTTTCCAGGTTTCCAGGTAAAGTGGCAACCCTGTATATGTTTTATAGTAGAATACCATTATTAGTGTTTTATTTGAAATAACCTTTACAAAATTAAACCTTAACTCTAACAATTTTATTTTCTTACTAAAGAAAACTGACTAATAAACGAACTAAAGGTTTTACAGTTATTTCTGTGAATAGAAAATAATCAATTAAAAAACTTTTTTTTAGGTAAAAATTTGTTTTGTAACTGTAGCAGTTTTTGATGGCTTATTTAATTCAGTTCAGAAATGAATTTTTAATCTAGCTATCAGCCTCTAATAATTTAACAGAGGAAAATAGTAAAAAATTTAAAGTCTAATTCAAAGCTAGGATTAAACTGTTAAAATGAACAACACATTTTAACTTTCAAAATATTATTAACTAAGATAAAACAAAAATAGTTGTAATAATTGTTTCAATTTCATTAAAATATACATTTTTTTAGAATAATAACTCAGCTTAGAAAGTAAAACTAACTCTAAAATCTTTTAAGTTAAAACTTGAAGTCATTTCAAATAGAGACCTTACATCTATACTCTTTTAAAGCCAAAATAATCTTTTTTGAAATAAAAACTTTAATGGTTATCATTTTTTATTTATTTATGCAGATTCAACAAGTAATAACAAAAATCTATCAAATAAAAATCTTTCAAATAAATGTTTAAATCACTATTTTATTTAATTTTTTTGTGTGATGTAAAACGACAAATATAAACTACAAATTTAACCAGGTCAAAACAAAACTAGTACTAACTTTAAAATCATAAACCACTTAATTTATACAGTAGACTTCCGCTTGAGTTCACACTTTGAACAAAACCAAAAAGTGCGAACTCAAGAAAACATGATAATTTTTTATAGAAGTGGAAGATTTCAATATATTATAATGCAATAATGTTATGAATAAACATAAAAACAACTAAAACATAAAATATTTATTCATTTAAAACAATAGATCTGTATAAGCTATAAAATATTATAAATATTGTTGTTTTATTAATAATAAGTTAGTAATAGACTTTATTTAAGTCAAATTTAAGAAAGTACTTTTTTTTTTGGTAAAAATTGACTTTAATATAGTTTTTTTTTTGTCTAACTAAGTTACTTTTCAAGAAACAATTGGAAATATCACAGGGTGATAGTTTATAATCGATAACATAGATTTTTACAAAGCAGTTATGATCACAAATGACATATATGTCAGGTTATGAAATGGTGAGAAGATTTCCATTCGTCTATGACCTATGTAATTGTTAAATGAGAAAAGATATGAATAAAAATATGTGAATTACTTGAAAGGAGGAGTCCTAAACTTTTTGATTTTTCTCTAAATTTCACGTAAACGAAGTGAACTTATTTTGTTTAAGTTTTACCTCAGGGTCAAATATTTGATAGCAGGCTAAAATAAGTAAAAAAACAAGCTAAAGAGTAAAAACTAAATATCTGCCAAAAAAAAATTTAAAATTGCCCTCTTTTCGCCCCCTTACTAGTTTTCGCCCACCTTTTCGCCCCTTTACTATTTATCGCCCCACGACTTACCAAAATCGCCCCCAGGGGGGCGATATCGCCCACTTTGGGAAACCCTGCTATATAAAGTAAAGTGATTTTAACATGAACAAAAGATAAGTACATTTAAAGTAGGTAAAAGGCATGCCTCGACCCGGGATTGAACCAGGGACCTTCAGATCTTCAGTCTGACGCTCTCCCGACTGAGCTATCGAGGCTTGTGGACAAACATTTTGTAACGTTTATATACATCATACAAATTCAAATACTGAATTACATCAACATTTTCGCTATTTCAATTCACCCATGAAAAGTATTTGCTTTACATAAACTAAATTATTTTCAGACAACTTGTTTATTATAAAAACATAAGTAGAAAAGGAACAAATTTTGTTCGACTTTACTAAACTGTGTTTAACTATACTAGAAAATATTTCAATTATCTAAATCAGAATCTAACAAATGTTTTAAACTAAATAATGTATGACTTTACTTAATCGTGTCAGACTTTAAAAAATAATTTTTCACTTTACTAAAGTTTTTGACTTTACTAAATCAGGTTAAATTTTATTAAATCATGTTTGAATTTATCAAATCAAATTTGACTTAACTAAATCAGGTTAAATTTTACTAAATCAAGTTTTATTTTACGAAATCATGTTTGATTTCACTAACCTTTGTATGACTTATACTTTACTTAATCTTGTTTGATTTACTAAATCATGCTTGACCTAACTAAAATATTTTTTAATCAACTAAATCAGAATTTTTTTAAACTAAGTCATGTATAAATTTACTGAATCATGTATGACTCAATTAAATCCGTTTAGTTTTACTAAATCATGCTGGAATAAATTAAGTCATGTTTGATTTTACTATATATTTTATGGAACGGCAAAAAAAGCACTCAAAAATATTTAATCAAAGGACCTAGTGTACGAAAAAACCTTTCGGTTTTTATTACACTTTGAATATCTTAAATCATATTTAATTTTACTAAATCATTTTTTATTAACTAAATCATGTTTGACTTTGCAAAATTAAAAATGAATTAAGTAATCATAAGTTATTAAAAACTTTATTAAACTTGTTCAGACAAATATAAGTTCTTAAAAATTATGTATAATTAAAACAATGAGCTGATTTTTTTCTAATAAGATCTGCAATAAGCTGTGTATTAAAAGTAAGGTCTTGTTTTATTACTAATGATTAGTATTTTTTACATATTAAACAAAAAAAATAAACAAGTAAAATAATAAAGAGTGTTGTGCTCTCATTTATTTTAGCTAAATTGTTAAAAAAAATCAAATAAGATAAAAGTATATATTGTAACTATTATTAAAATGTGTAGGAGCCGGGCATAGTTCTGGTACCTCTCGCATGCTAAGCGAGCGCTCTACAATCTGAGCCAGACCCCCATGTGATTACAAGCGATTCGTAGCGTTTATAATGCATTAATTAACGTTTCCATTATTACGTCACAAAACTGTTGTGACATATGCAGTTTGTGACATACTAACTCTTTAGGGTATGTTTATAATTTAAATTGTATTTTAAAATTTCTAGTTTTCATTGTGTGGAATTCTTAAAAAAAAAACTACTCTATATTTACGTCATAACAGTTTGTGATCTGCACGCGTGGGTTCAAACCCATCTCCGTATTTTTCTTCGAAATTAATTCCAAAAAGTCGTATTATACTTTGAAGGTTTAGTGTAAATTTATTTACTAATACTTTAATACATTTATATAGTTTTGTTTGTATTTGTTTATTACGAAAATAAGTCTTACTTTACTTTTCGTTTATAAAATCAGTTACTGTTTTATTTAAATTTAACTTTTTTTTAAACCGTTTAAAAATATGACTTGTTGATTGTAATTTATGTAAATTTTAACACTGCAACATTTATTTATTAACTTATAAACATTTATTAGTTCATTTTTTATAAAAAAATTTCAAAAGTGTAAACAATTTCAATTTTATTGTAAACACTTTTTCCTACATTTTATGGTAGCTTTTATTAAATTTGATATTTTTAATCTAAATTAAAAGTAATACTTGTTTTACATAAGTTTAGAATGTATCTAAAATATTTATTTTACAATTTTAAAATTTTTATTTAATTTTTGTTTAGATATAAAAGCATATAAAACATATATATCTGTTTACAAATAAAATTGTGCGAAAACTTAGATTTAAGAACTATGATAGGTTACAATTACAATTTAAACCACATGTAAACAAGCTAATTTAATCTAATATTATTCTCGGTGTTTACAAGCTTCTTTAAAAAAAATTGTAAAGGTATGCATTTATTACTTAAGTATGTAGAAAAAACAATCATGGTTACTATAACAACCTTCGGTAGCTCAGTTGGTACGCATTGAAAACTATTATAAAAGTCTACTTCCAAAATATTGTTTGTAAATTGGTATTTAGAAATTTTTAAGCTTTAAAGACTTCAATTGGTACGCATATATTAACTTAACAGTAGAAGCGCATAAGGCCATACTAGTGAGTTGATAAAAGCAATCAAAAAATTTTCAACTTTAAAAGCATACTTATGTTAAAATATGCCGTGTTGATGTACTAAATAAACAAAATCAATTGTTAAGCACACAAGTGCTTCAAACACTAACGTTTATAAACACAAATTTGTGCATTACTTCAGCGCCTTCGATAACTCAGTTGGTAGAGTGGTGGACTGTAGCCAGCTGTTAGAAATCCATAGGTCGCTGGTTCGACTCCGGCTCGAAGGACTTTATGTATTTCGTGATTAATATAAATAATGTTTTATTTGACATTTTTATTTTTAAAATCAACAAATTTAACTATTTCTTGAAATATCATTTTATAAAGAAGTATTTTACTAAAAAAACATGTTATAATTTAAATAGTTTGTTAACAACTAAATTTCTAGATAAATATACAAAACATCAAATATTTAAACACAATAATAAATAGTAGTTTTTTTTTTTTTTTCAAAACAGGCAAACTCCTTATTTTATATTAGTTTTTTCTTTAACGAAATAAATTTTTAGTGATAAAACTTACATTACTGTTAAAAATTATTAATGAAGTATTTAAAGGCAGTATTATAAAAATAATTCATTTAATTGTTGTCATCTTTTATTTTCAAAAAACAAATATCTTGAAGACTTTATTGAAATAATTGTTATACTTTTAAGTTAGTTCTGTCGTTAATATTGAAACTTGCACCATTTATATATTAATGGTAACCAACAAAAGCCGATTGATCTATCATTGTTTTATGATTACAAAAACAAAAAGGCAATGCTAAGAATAACAAATAACCTTGATACTTAATTTTAAATGTAAAAATTCTGCCGCTTAAGTTCGAACTTTTTGATTAAGTAAAAAGTTTGTGTAGAAAGTGTAACTTATTCTTAAGAAAAACTTGTTCCTTTAAATAAGTGTCAAGAAGTTTAGTTTTAAACATTTTTAGTTAAAATATATAAAAACTAATACGAATTAGTACAAAGTTAATAAACACACCAAGCAAGTTATTCAAATGCATTAAACAAAACATGATTTTATTAATCATGTGCAACATAGTTGAAACATTAATAAAAATTATTTCAAAAAAGCCGGACTAAGTTTTAGTTGTTGAAAGAAAATAAAAAACAGTGAAACTGTGATTTATTTAGATTCAAAAACACTTAAACTTGGATCACATTTTAGTTTATATAAAGTTATCATAGAAAAGTATTTATGGCATAGTTTACAATTAGAGGTGATATAATAAGATCAGGAAGAAAAACTAAAATCATGACTTTCAACAATTTCTAAACCAAATAAAAAGTCATTTAAAAACTTAATAGACTACAGAGACTCTGGTTTATATAATAAATAACTAGTAATTTAGATTTAGCTTTAGTACGAAGGACAATAATTTAGACAAATTTGCACTTTTTTGGCTGTGTTTAAAGTACGAGCTCAAAAAGCATACAATTATAACTTGTTCTCTGGTTTATAGTTTGAAAAGTTAAGCAGTAAGTAATGAAAAATAAACAAAACTGTTAAGCTGGTTATTATTGTTGTATAAAACAACTCGTTATCTTAAATAAAGAACCAAAATAAAAAAATTTAAGTTTTTAGGGGAAACTCGTTAAAAAATTTAAAAAAGTAAATTATAAAATTTTCCTTTTTTTTGTTGAAAAGAAATTTAAAAAAAATCTTTTTTAAATAATTCAGTCTCTCGGATGTGATAAGAAAAAATAAAACAAACTAATTGAGACAATATTCATTCAAATAAGCAAAAATGCATTGTCCGGGAATCGAACCCGGGCCTCCCGCGTGGCAGGCGAGAATTCTACCACTGAACCAACAATGCTTGTTGGACTTCAAAATTTATAGTATATAAACCAAGTGGTTATCAAATGCAGCGTATCTGCATTTGCTTATCAAAAGTAGCAACTGTTGTGATGATATAAACAATCAAGTGTTCATTTAGCTTTGATCTTATGCGACTTGAATATTAGTGTATTTTAGTATTTACATTTTTTTAACTATTTTATTAGCGGCTAAATATTTAGTTTTTGTTCATTTTTAAATTATAACCATTTTTAAATAGAATATTTATTTTAAAAATGTTATTTTATCTTTATTGCAGTAAAACAATTCATGTACAAACTAGAAAATTTTAAATTAGTTAAATTAGTTAAATTTTTAAAACTAGCTTATTTATTTATAAAACTAATTTACCACTTTATTTTCGTTTATTTAAATAATAACAGACATTATTTGGTTGAAAACTGAAACAAGTTTACAGTTGCAACTACTTAAGCTTAGTAGAAAAAAGTTGAGAAATTTTGTAAAAATATCAAAATTTACTTAAATTTTGTTAAAACCAAGTTGTCACTTTGATATCTAACTTTGTCAAACATTTTAGAAGCCGGTTGTTAAAAAAACAAAACTAAAAATTAATAATGTTTTTAGACGTGTCAATTTAGACAATTAAAATGTTTGCATACAAACATACCATAAGCAGTAGGTAACATTTGTGAATGAAACATTAATAGGTATATCCTTTTTTTACGTTTGTGTAAGCACGATGATGACCAATAAAACCAGGGAACTATTTCTTTCTTATTAAATGTATTTATTTGGAAAGGTCCTTAATTGTATTCTATTTGTAGTGTACGACTCGATAACAGAAACGTTTTTTCGTGCACCAGGTCCTAGGACCAAACACTTTTGGTATTTTATTTTTGTCGTTCAGTAAACTATTCTACAAATTGCTCAAGACTATACTTGGATAAAAATATTTAGCCTAGTTTAATCTTCTGATCCCATTAAAAATCGTAAGGTTATGGTAGTTGAAATTGTATAATAAAAAATAGTTGATAGAATCCTTTCATAAGTACGATTAATCTTTAATTAACATTTAATTCATACAAAGCTATTTTATTAGATTATAAATTAAATAGTGGCTATGAGAATGAGAATTTTATTTATACTTTACTAAATTAAGAAAATTTTTAGCCATAGCTTTAAAATTAACATAACTTAATGAAATTAGTAATTTTTGTAGCTAATGAGAATTTGGTATTTATATTTGAAAAAAAAAGTTCAACAAGTATTTGTTTATGATTCATCTGAAATGTAGTATATAATAATTATTCTTGATAGCGTAAGCTATTAAGGTATTCTTTTTCACCTAAAGAAAGCTGTAGGAAAATACTTAATTTTTGATTAGACTATTAACACCATTCATCGTTAGTTCTATATTATAAACAATTTTTTTAAAAACCATAGTAGCTAAAACTTAAATATGACGTCAAGAAATTCACTAATTAGTTTTAAACAACAGCAAACGAACAACGTAAATTAAAATTCAACGACCGACAAGCAAAATTTCTCTATAAGTTTGCAGTTTACTAAACCACGTGATTATTTTCAACGAGCGTCAAAGCTATCGAACAAAAACACGTTTAAAATTTGCAGCGAAATATTATAGCACATTCTGTCGAGCTAAGGGCAAAAAAATTAACGCTTGAACGAACATATGCTAGCATTCGAGTGCGCTACAGATTTACTTGCCTTGACATTTGGGTTTATATACAGTAATTTTTCGACTTAAGACAAGCTTCGATGGTGTAACGGTTAGCATTGGTGCCTTCCAAGCACTAGTTCCGGGTTCGACGCACTTTTGTATTTTTGGTACAGTAGTGAAATATTTTGCATGTAAGAATGGAATGATGTAAATGTTTTAAGTAGAAATGAATAATTTCAAACCAATTTTAGCAAGCTTTATAAAACTTTAATAAAAATTGTAGAATGACTACTGATGTAAATATACAATTTTTAACTGTACCTTATTTTGAAATTATAAATTTTGAATCAAGTAGTAAGCAAGTAATTCAGTAATTATTTTCATGACTAGATACAAGATATTGAAAAAAAAATTCGAGTAGCTAGTTATTTGTTGGAATGTACTAATACTCTTGTTTTTAATTTTTACATAACTATATTTTTTTCATGGTTTAGTAGTCAAGTCAAAAATCAAAAGTCAAGCTCACCTACTTAATTATGTACTACTATTTAAAGTTAACTAGTAGTTATATTTACTAGAAAATATCGTTAAAAAACGGGTCATAAATTGTACCTATTTTCTTTTTACTATACATTCATAAATATTGTTCTGTTGACCCTGCTTAAACAATATGTTGTTTTAGATTCTGTTTGATATTAAAAAAAATAGATAAAAAACACAAATCAGCTGTAATAAAACAATGTTATTGTCAAAAGATAGTTCATACACCAAAAAATAAAAAGAAACCACGCCCATCGTGGGGCTTGAACCCACGACCGTTGGTTTGGGAGTCCAACGCTCTACCGACTGAGCTAGCCGGGAACTTGTAGTAAAGTCTTGTTACAGCTAGATATTTGATAAATTCAAATTCAAACTCTCATTGATTTCTTTTATTGTGTATTACCGGTTAACAATTTTACGGTTCGGTTCATGTTTTATATAATACTGATATATTCTATGTACAACATACGATTTTTGAGTTTCTTACTTTTTTAAGAAAAGTAAAATAATACTTTAAAATTCAATTTATATTTATACCTTAGAACTTAAGGCTCTTTTGATGTAATTATAAAATTTGAACGTTCGCTCAAAATATAACTCAGCGTAAGCCAAATATTTTTAACTAAAACAGAAAAAAAACTTTCTTTTCAAATCTTAAGCTTATTTGTTTTAATCTGTTTGTTTGAATTTAAATTTGTTTAAATTAATGGTTGTAATATTAACATTATGTTAACAGTTAAATTTTTCAGATGCTATATGGTTACTTATTCAAACATAGTATAAGTATCGAAAACTAGTTGTGATTAAAATTAAGAAACTTAATAGTTAACCTTAATTAATTATTTTATAAAAGTACTTAGCTTTACTTAAATAAGCAACAACACGTACTGCAATTTTTTTATTATCTCTAAATTATGTTTTAAAGTAGTTTCTGTGTAGTCTAGCAACAATAACAGTCTAATTTAAACTAGTAAATAAGTTACTTGTTTGAATTACTTTGTTTTTGTTGTCAGTTACAAAAACAAAAATATTTACAAATTTTTTTATACCTCCACATATTTTTGTTCTGTTATAAATTGTTCAGTTAAAATTTTATTAAAGCTTATTACACACATTTTCTAGTCTAGTAGTAACACAAAAGTTTAATGATTTTCGAGTAATCTTATAAAAATAAATTAATACTAAAACAATTTACGTTTCATAAAATGGTATATTATTTAAATTCATGATGAAACTAGTATACTAAATTGATAAATAAATGCTATTTTAAGTATAAAATAATTTTTATTTAATATAAATAACAAATGTTTTTCAGACTTCAAGTAAAGCTTTCAAGCTGTAACACTTTAAACACATGAAAGTTAAGTTAAGTATGTAAGTTGTTAATACACAATCATGTAAACTTGTTTACTAAAATCACCTGTAGGTTAAAGAAGTCAACGTGTAGTATTTTTGAAAATTTTGTTGTTTTTTAAATGTTGATAAATAATAAAACCTTTTTAATTAGGTTATGCTTATATTTGATATATGTATTATTTTCTTACCTAAGTTACAAAACTAAAGTGGTATAAAATGTAATAGTGTTTATAGTTATTTTAAATAAATTATCTATTTTAAAGCTTTTTAGTAAGCTTTTAAAAACTGCTTAAATTAATATTTTCAGATAAGTGCAAAATTACATTTATTTTTAATACTTCTTAAGTATTTTAAAGACTGTGAAGCGATTATCTTACTTGTAAAAAATATAATAAGAATAGTTTAAGGTATCTTGAAGTGCAGTGTTCTAACTTATAGTTGGTAACAGGGGCGTAGCGTGGGGAGGGACACTGGCGCATGCATGCCACCCAAAAAACGAAAAGAAGTAAAAAAAAAGAATGTAATATCTTTATCCTTCATTGTTTTTTATTTCTGCTTAATTTGCCTTTTTCAACTATGTTTATCCAGTATTCGAAAAGTTAAGCGAAATTTTGAATACCCATAAAAACAAGTTAAAGAAATTACCAAATATACTGATTCGGTGCGCAAACGAAAATGCGCATCGATGTTGATGAAAAACTCCATAAGGAAAAATTCTATAACCTCATTAACTTCATAAGATTTTAGACTCAAAAAGTACGCAACTAGTTAGTGCACCGCTGTAGTATAACCTTATGGCAGCTTATTTTTCTACAAAAAATTTACAAAAATAGGACACGCTTAAAGGAAAATTAAACAGTTTTACCAGTTTTTTTTTATGCTACAATAAAGTTTAAGACTACTGCTAGTTTTCTGATCTTTATTTTTGTTAACATACAAGAAAAAGCGTGTCGGCCTATGAGAAATAAACTTTGTTTGTGATAATTATTTTAAACAACACAATCAGATGAATTAAATTTAAAAAACATATCTTTAACTATTTTACAAAGTTGTAATAAACTGTAATAACAGTTATAAAGTTGATCTATTTTAACTTCTGTGTACTTTTATTTAAATTATGTGCAATGAGGTGTTCTTATCACTGTTTTATTGTATATTAAAGAGATTGATATGTTTTTCGTAAATAAAACAGATACTTTCGTTTTATTGAATATAATCATTTTTAAAGATATAAAGTTTACTGTTAGTAGTAAAAACAATTTTTATTTAATAAGTTTACATTTGTGCAAGTATAAGTAATTGTAATGAAATTTATACTTTTTTTTAATTGTATAATTTTGTAATGTATAAGTAATTTTTACAACAGTTACTTCGAAATTATTTTACTTATTGACTTTTTTTTCAACTTTTTTACTTATAAAAAGATCTATTTATAGCTTATTACAAAAGTTTTAATTTAGGTTTTTTTTTGAGAAAACAATTGCGAACTCCCTGACCAAAATACTTCGCTACGCCACTGGTTGGCAAGATTATAAATGCAATACAGTCTCATTTACCAAGTGGCCCGTTAATCTGTAGTTGTAATTTTTCAGAGTGAGGGAAGTCCTGGATTCAAATCCCAGTATAGTATAAATTTTTGATAGTATAAATTGTATTGGTTAGTAGTGTAAACTTCTACTTATTTTTACTATTGCGTATTACTTCTTACTTTAGTAAGAACATTAAATAGTTATCAGCTTAAGTCTTGTTTTACTTATCTATATTTTTTAAACTAATTTTATAACACGTTATTAATAAAAGTCTTATAACAGAAATTTCTCAACTAAATTTAAATAACAGTGCAACTAAAGTCTTTTATCATCTGTGAATGTTGTAAATCAATTCAATTTCTCAAAACAGTTTTCGAAAATAAAAACAATATTAAACAATAATGATAAGCTCTTAGTTATTTATATTTCAAGTATTATTTGATTAGAGTGAAACCCTTTTGTAAAATCATAACAATTTGAACAGTTTTGTTTTAAGTTTTATACAAATTACGAAATGCAAGAATGTAGAAGCAAAAAATAACTATAAATATTTAGGTTAAAACTGTAATTAAACCTTACTAAACTAGTACAGCTAAAATTGTTTAGTAGTAAAGAAAATGGAAACTTAAAGTTGAATATACATCGTTGATTACATAAAAATAAACTTAACTTCACGTTAACATTAAACTTCAGTAACTATTTTTTTTTTAATTTATATGTAGTAAATATTAAGATATTTGAAGTTCTAAAGTGATTACAGCGTTTACAAAATGTATAAAGTAAAATGTTTTTAAGCAAAAAATTTTTATTGTTAGTTTAGAATATGTACAAATTAAGCAACAGTTATAAATATAAAACAAGCTCATGTAGTAATATTTAAAACTAAAAGTTGCTTTGTAACTTATGTAATGAAAGGTTTTTATTTTTTCATTGTTTTATTAATTATTTAAACTTTAGTTTAAGTAAGGCACTAAATATAAATTAATGGTACGCTACTAAATTAACGTAGTAAAAATATAAGTAAATAAAAGACAACGCTTTATGGTTTAATCAAGCAAGTTATAGGTTTTTGTATTACAATACAAGAAAATAGCAAAAATTTTAAGTTTTTATGGTCTAATTTAAACAACAAACTAGTAAAAATTTGACAGTGTCGTACTAATTAGATAAATAAAGCTTAATAAATGTTTTAAAAACAAAAATTCCAAACAGTATTACGACTCAGTGTTTTATATAAAAGTCATAATATCATTTATTTCTTAAATTAGTTAATTATAATTTATAAATTACATATAAGAATGCTATAATCTATCTTTAATAAATATAGATTGCTTTTAAAATTATCTGTACATTTTTTCATGTTGAAATTTTTAAATACCGAATATCTTTTGTAACAGTTTTTTATTAGACTTTCATGAGTCGTAACTTATTTATAAAACCAATTTTATTTAAATAAAAATATGTATAGTGAGAGAACCAAGATAAATATAAAATTAAATACCTAAAGCTACATGAAACACTTAGTGATTACGTAAAATGCTTTAGAATTGCTGTTATGACAAGTTTATTAAACTTAACTATTTATTAAAACAACTCAAATACACTTGCTAACGAAATAATTTCGCAGAAAAACAACAATTTGCTCACTACTTTTTTTATTCAACTGACGCACGTTTCTCCGTGTTAATGAAGTTAAAAAGTTTTTACGGATTTATCTAAAGCTTCCAAGTAACAGTTTTCAAAGTTACTTGGAAAACTTTGATAAACCCGCAGAACTGTCTTAATTTTTTTTAAACAGAGAAACGTCCGTCAGTTTAATAACGAAAAGTAGTGTAAAATTAAGTACAACACAAAGTTTATAAAAAAAAACTTATGTATATCTACTAAATTGTTTTCTTAAGTAAAGTTGTACTTTTCAAATTAATATTCTCGTTTATAAACATTGACTTCTACGAACCTAACAATAAAAGTTTTTTTCACAATTTTTAGACTACTTATTTTAAAACATAAGGTATCTTTGATATTAGTAGATTTTTTTCTTTTTCTCTGCAAATAGTTTATCTGAAGCTATAAACAAAAAATAAGTATAAGTAATAAAACAAAAACTTGCTTGTTCGATATTAATATTTGTTTTGTCATCGATGTAAAGAAATGCAATGTTTTATTTTAACTATGTTTTTCAACTATAAAAGTTGACATACCTTTTGTATCAAAAATATTAGCTGTTCACTTATTAAATAAAACTAGAAGATCTAAAATTAGATAAAATTAAATTCACAATAATCAATAAATAAATCACTTAAAAAGTTCAAAACAAATAAAACCAGAACTAAAAAGATAGAAAATTTTACTAAACTTCCAGCTTACAAACAAAAATATACTTATTAATTGCATGCAATATAAGCGAAACACTTAATAAAAAAGTTTGACAAAAATGAAATCTTTTTGTACAATGAAAGTAAAAATAATTCAGCCCGGGCTCGAACCGGGGACATTTCGCGTGTGAGGCGAACGTGATGACCACTACACTACTGAAACACTTGGCAATAGGTGTAATATTGCGTATGTAAACTTGTTATACCTTGAATTGACTCTCTTTGAAAGCTTCAAACGACGAAAATATCGGCGAAAGTCTGCAGTGCAGAAGCCTGGACTATCGTGTGCCGTGAGAAAAGCTCAAGTTTAACAAAAGAGTTGATCATCAGACTTCAGTCATTCCATCTGATCATCAGTTTTTGTTGATTGATACGAGCGTACCAGATGTCTTGCCTAGTGGACAATGTATTGAACGTTGTACAGCAAAAAACAATGCTGAAGTTACTGATCAATGCCATCAAATGGTTGCTTCATGTGAAAACATGATAAACCGTTTGTAGATAGAAGGCTATAGGTTTTTCGGTTGTGACTGACTGATGAGTCCTAATAAGGACGAATCCGTTTTCAGTTTACCGAAAGCATATGGTCTGATGATCTTTGAAAGCTTATGAACATATTCAATAGTACAAAGTAAAAAATGCTGTACAATACAATTGTGTTGTTTAAGTTAAAAATTTGACTTTAAATATACTTAGCAAATTATTAGCCTAAATGAAACTTATATTGATATATAGAAGTAATTGCTACAAGATTGGTTTTAATTTAAATTAAATTAGCTGAAGGTCTACCCTTAGAAATAGTTAAAACTAGATTTATATGTTTTAACATTTGAATCTCACTTAGCTATAAATATACATTTTTTCGTTTTTAACAATATTGTTTCAAAAAATATAGAAGTTTTACTATTATGCTGACAACTAGGAAATGAAAAAAATGTTTAAATAATTTGAAAGGTTTTAAATTTTCAATCATGTAGTATTTTTAAGAGTGCAAACTTTGTTAGAATAAACGTTCTCTGTTTAATTAACTTAGAATTTTGGTATTAGTGTAAAATATATACTTATGAGCTTTGACAAAATATTTCAACTTTTTACTAGCTAGCAAAACATAAATGTACAACTATGTGACAAAACAGAAGTATTTAATTAATTGAAAGTTGTTGTAAACATTAAGTAGTACTCAAACTAGTATTAATTTTAATCAAAAGAAGACTTAGTTTATAAAACTTAAAACTTTATTTATATTACAATCAGTAAAACTTTTTAGTTTAACTTTTAGGACAAGCTTACAAGCTTAAAGTGACTATTGAGTTTTAGTTATTTATTTATTGTCATACTTTGTTTAGTTGTAGTATAGTGATATGTTAATTTATTACTTATCCACGACTTAAATCAGTTTATAAATTTAAATAACAAATTTTCATTAGCTAGAAAATTTTATAATATCTTTAGCAGTTTATTTCTACAGTTAGTTTTATCATTTATAAACACCTCAATTTATTTTCTCAGTCATCATTTAATCAAAACATACTTAGATTTAAAAATATTAATTTTAATAAAATCATAAACTTAATATTCTTTGGTCACACGTATGGATACATACAAATAAAATTAAAAGCAATTACAAAATAAAATGCACGACTTGAAATAAACATTTTTTACAAATAAACATCAAGTTTATAGCCATAAGCGTTAAACCACGTGAGAGTTTACCGCTTAAACTAGCAGATAAACTGTGTATAATTCTGCTAGCGAGCGAAAACGCGTTGAAAATTTGCAACGCATTATTATAGATCATTTTGTCGAGCTAACGGCAAAAAAATTAACGCTTGAACGCACATATGCTAGCATTTGATTGCAGTACAGAGCTAGCTGCATTTTCATTTGAGATTGTATACAGTAATTTCTCCATTTCAATACAAGCATCGATGGTGTAACGGTTAGCTTTGGTGCCTTCCAAGCACTAGTTTCGGTTTCGACTTCCGGTGGACATGTATTCAACATAATATAATCTTAATTAGATAAAACAGTAAGTAAGGATCAACGAAAAAAAAAAAAGTGTTTTAAGTAGTGTTCGATAGTTTAGTTGTTAAATTCATTAAAAAATAAGTTATAAATCAATAAACCTAAAACATACACAAAAGAGTGATTGTTTTTATTTAAGTATTATAAACTGAATTAAAATTACTATATTTAAAAAGTGTATTTATTCAGTTTTGTAAAATCAAAAACTTCAAGATAATCTACAGAACTCTATTTGAATTCTAATTGAATTTAAATCTACTTGTTATAATTCAAAAAAGCTACGTTTAATGTAGTATATAATTTAAATACTCAGTTTACCTTCGACTACTGGGTTGGCCGAGTGGTTAAGGCGTTGGACTTAAGTTCCAATGGACGATTGTCCGCGTGGGTTCGAACCCCACATCCAGTACTTTTTACGTGTAGTATTATTATTTTTCTTTTTATAACTGTAAGTTTTGAACTAAAAAAAGATTTGGCTTAAAAGCCTTATAAATTTTATTTATTTACCTTAAGTGTTTACAATTTACTTTATAAGTTCATAGTTTTAGAAGCTTGTAGTTTTTATGTTTAGTTGAGAAAGTTTTTAAGTTTTTATCCTATTTTACGCATCATAACGTGTTTTATGCTATTAACTTACTATAAAGTCGTTTCTAAAAGTAAACTAAAAAAGTTTAAGCTCGTTTTCTTTTGACTGTTACCTTAAGTTATAGTAGTGATTTTAATTAACATTTTAAAAACTTAAACACCATATTTAGAGGGTTGAATACGTATGAAAGTTTAAAGAAAAAAAACTTTATTAATCATAGATAACTTTTATAGTATATTTAGTTTATAATGCATGGAATAACTTGAGTGATTTTACAAAAAACTAAGCGTAGTAATACATAATTAAACTAAATGTAGTTTAAACAATAGATAAGTTTCAAAAATAAATAGAGTATAAATAAAATATTTTTTGCTAATTGAATCTACGGTTTTCTACATTTGTTGATAAATAGTTTTATTACATCTTGCTCTAATTATTTGTTATTTAACCTACATTGGGCCGACAGGCTACAAAGTTTTACTTATATGAACGCGATAGTTGGATACCACGTAACCGACTGCGTGGCCTAATGGATAAGGCGTCTGACTCCTAATCAGAAGATTACGGGTTCGTGTCCCGGCGTGGACTTCTTATCACAACTGCATTAGAGGTAATTCGTTGGCTTGGAAATAATCTAATTGTAAAATTCAACCGAATAAATTGTTTCCTTATATTTTTTTTTGAAAAATAACTTCAACTCAAAATTTAAATTTAGTAATGTTTCACCTGTTTGAACTAAATCAAACGAGATCATCACTCGAAAAAAACTGTAATTTTTTTTATATCAACATGTAAGAAGACATTAGGCTATACTTTATTTAAAACTTGCGTTTATGTGTAAGAAAACAAAAACAAAATAAATCTTATAGCTTAAAGCTATCAACTTCGGAAAATTATTATATCGCCAGGTTAGTTTATGTTAAGGTTAGAAAAATGTAAGCTACTTAATAATAATATAATTTTATAACATAAACAAAAAATATACTTACAATTAGCATGCTTATAAGATTCGTGAACAACAAGAAAAAACAACTCTTGTAACTAAAACACTAGGTTAATTACTGCTTTTAGTGTTTAAAATTCAATTATTGTATTGTGACGTAATTATAACTTAGGCATATAAAATCTTAAAGCTCTATTAATTAGAAATTTTGAAATTAGTTACTTTTTTTGGTTTTAATATTTGCTTGTACAAGTTGAAATAGTGGGGAACAGGTCAAAATTACACGAAGACAAAATTGCACGAGGGCACAAAACTGCACGAAGATACTTTCGCACCAAGGGTCAGTTTTGGACGTAGGGTCATTTTTGCACGAGAGTTAAATAAAGCAAAAGAAAACTATAAGATAAATTAACATAATACCAAAAAAAAAAATTTAATGCATAAAGTAATACTTATTTTATATGTATAAGTATATAATTTAAAATATATATTATATTATAAATTATAAATATAATATACTATAAATTATATATTTGTAAGTATATAAGTACTTATACATAAATGTATAAGTAATAGCAAAAATTAAAATAAAAAAACTACTAATAAAAGTTGTTATAAAAATAAAAAAATAATAAAACAAAATAAATTAAGTAAAATAAAATAATAATAAAAAAAAAATCATTTTAATACAAAAAAAAAAAAATTCAACCCGTGCAAAAATTTCTTCTTGCAAAAGTGACCCTTCGTTCAAAAGTGTCTTTTTGCAAGTTTATTACGTGCAATTTTATCCTCTCGTGCAAAAGTGTCTTCGTGCAAAAATATCTTCGTGCAATTTTGTGCCCTCGTGCAATTTTGTACGCTCGTGCAAACTTTAACGCTACACTAAATAGAAAATAGTGATGTATTTATCAAATTTTCTTAAGGTTAGAAATAAAGCATTTTAAAATGAAAACATGAACGTATTAACTCGTTTCCTTTATTTAAAGAAGTTCTCCCGTCAGCATTCGCTATATTCATCTTCTCATCATTACTCATGCAACAATACGACAACTTGCAATAATAAATAAAAACTAACTTTAAAGGTGATTGAATTAAAAATATTAACGCGTTCTTACTCGCAGTATGTCTGTGATGTTCCTATTAAAAATAATTGTTTGAAGCATAGTTTATCAGAACTTAGTCTTGAAACATATTTTTGAATTTTTGATTTGTTTGAACTCAGTATAAGCCAAGTTTATCAGCACTGAAAGCTTAATTAAATATTTCAAAGTTTAAACACTTTATCAACTGAGAAATTATTTAAAAAAAAAACATGAAAAAACATTTTTAAATCCTTTTAACAAAACAGAACATAAAATTAAGAAAAAAAAAGCTTTTTCTCACGTAATGAAAACAAATACGATAAATTATTACAACGAAATTGAGCGAAATATAGTAAAAAACATTAATACCTGACTAATAAATGCTAGTTGTAATGAAATACTTTGAATTTTGTACTTTATTTTTGATCATTAAAGTATTATACTCGACTAAGGTTTATGTTTAAAGTTTTTTGAATAAAATATATTGACAGCCAGTGGTAAACAAAAACTTAAAGTACAATTTTTCAAATGAATATCAATTATTTCTATAAAATTTTAATAAATTTTATTCTGTTGTTTTTGTAAAAACGTAGTACTGTAGTCAGTAAGTATATAAAATGTTACTGATTTTAATTGTTTTAAATAACCACAAAACACACGTATATTAAGAAAAAGTTGAAGAAATTACGTTTTATAGTTGCAAAGTTTAAAAAGTGTTTATTACGTTTCTTTCTTTAAGTATTTGTTTATATTAAATCATTGTTAATAAAATACATACCGATAAAATCCATGAAATTAATTTCATATGCTCGAGTTGTAACTTACTTTCACAAGCGTCGATGGTGTAACGGTTAGTATCAGTGCTTTCTAGTCACTCCATAACAACTTCCGGTTGATTCACCATTTACCAATAAAACTTTGGAAAAATACAAAAACTATTTTCTATTCTCTAAAATCTTAGAACATTTAAACTACAACAACTGTATAGTGATAGAGGACCTGAAGGCTCATCATATAAACTAAGTATTACCATAAAAAGCTAACCTTGCTAATACATTCTAAATAGGACTTCTTTGTGATATTTACCTAAGTACTGTTCAATAAGTTTTACAATTTATTACACATTACAATATAAACAAAGTAAACACACACTATAAAGAATACATAACATAACAGTCGATTAAATAATACTCAGCTTAAATAAGAGTTAACAGGTGGCTTTGGCTGGCTCACCATTCTACCAAAAGCAACGTTTATTCAAATTTATCATATTTAAGCATTGAGAAATTATTCTTTTTTTTTGCAATCTCTTCTCTTATACAATTAAGAAAGCAGTAAAGCAAGCATTACTGCTACACTCCCTTAACCTGTTTTTTTTTTAAGTTAAAATTTGTTTCTTAGATTTTAAAATTAAAACATAATTTATGAAATTTAGTTCATATTAGGTTCTTTCCCCCTCCTAAAAAAACTAAAAAAATCATTTCACCAGTTAAGTTATTTTTATATTGCTATTTAAAACAATAAAAACTTTATAGAAAGTATCAAAAGACTTGAAAAAATACTTATATACATAACATAAGTGCACATGCAAAGTTATAAGTGAATTATATTTTAAAACTTTTTACAACAACTAAAACACTTAATATGTTTGTGTTAGTTCAAATTTTTATAAAGTCAGTCTACTGAAGTCCACTTCTTTTCCCATCATCTTGTCGAAAAACTAACGTCTAATGTCCATACAACTTTTGTGTTTGTTACAAATAGGAAGGTAGTTGTCGCCGACTGAATGAGTCCGAACATCCGCTAAGTCAGACGATGACCTTTAGTAAAAGTTTAAGTTGGTGACGAATCGATTCATCTAATTACATCGAACTTGATGATCTTCATCAAACTTACGGCTGTGACGTCATAATAGGCTGACATGAACTAGATTGTTCGTTGTAGTTGTCCATTGATATTTTAAGACGATTTAATTTTGTATTTTTAAAATAAATGTTATATTTAGTCACTCAAGATTAAAAGACATTTTAAATGCTTTAACTTTTAAAAGTTTTCAATAATCAAAACAAGTGTTTTACTAATAATATTAAGAAAGAAACTTTGTTTCGTAAAGTAACTTTTAATAAGTGTAATGTTTTGGAAACAATTAAATTGTAATAATATTATCACAAAACTATCAAATTTTTAAATAAACCCCAAATGAAAGAAATAATTTAAATTCGTAAACAAATAGAGGAAGGAGATGTTTTGAAATATGTTTAAAATAATCAATTACTCCTTTTCGCTACACAATTTCAAAACAAATGGCTTGAAAAAGCTTTAAGGAAATAACAATCACATTTCGTAAATAAATAACAATTTAGTTTTTAAAACAATTGTTAGAATTAACTATGAGAGTTACTCCTATAAACATTTTAAAAGTATTTATCAAATATCTGCATCGATAAAAATTATTTTAATTTCTAAGATAATATTTTAAAATCATCTTAAAATAGCCAAAACGAAATTAAGTGTTACTTTTAAGTGAATGAAAATAACGTCATAAGAAATGTGCAAAACTTAACTACCTTTACACAAGTACATTAAGTTTCAGTGAAAAATCAGCTGTAAATGTTTATTTGCTAAAACATACATTTGTTTAAAGACTACTTAAGTAGCTTTTTTTTAACAAAATAAACTTTTTATTTCAATCTTCACAATAACACACTGACGTTTAGTAGCTAGTTTTAAAAACTTTAACAGTTACGAGTTATTTTAATGTGAAAACAAATTGAACAGTTTTTCAACAAATATTTTTCTACTTTCCTAATTAAAATGCTTTTTTTTTCGAAGCAATAAAAAGTCCTTAAATGATTTGCTAGTACATTAGCTGCTTCCTTAGACTATTCATTTATTCTTAACCTCTAGTATAGAGTATTTGCTAAAAATTTTAAGAAATATCACTTTCTTTTCGACTAAACTTAGTTTTTTAAATCGAAAGTTTGCGGTATCATTACACATAGCAACTTATTCGCAACATAAATTTAAAGAATTACTTGCTCATAACTTATAAGAAAGTTTTTTGCTGTCTGCAGTTGTTTAAAATAATCTTTTTCATAAGATAGATTTTCATTTTGTTACACAAAGGCAAATATAACAATGGCTACAGATTCAGTATATCCACGATATAAACATTTGTAGCTTACTTTGAGCAAAATGCGAAACATTAGTTAAAAGCTTTTTGTAGATGTTGAGAATAAAAGTCAACAAGAATCCTATTCATCGGGCTCATTTTTTGCTGCTAAATGTTTTCGTGGTTTAAAAAGTTCCTCCCTATACTTTTATAAAAAAACAATTGCAATGTGCATTTATTGCGCTCGGTTGACGACTTTTTCGTGTGTTGGCGTCTTAGATAGACTGCATTTTTTGTTTAAAATTGTGCACTTTGGCACTTGAAAAAAATATAAAGAAGGTAAATCAGGGTTTCCCAAAGTGGGCGATATCGCCCCCCTGGGGGCGATTTTAGTAAGTCGGGGGGCGATAATTAGTAAGGGGGCGAAAGGGTGGGCGATAACTAGTAAGGGGGCGAAAAGGGGGCAATTTTAAAATTTTGGGCAATTAAAAAATTTTTACTTTTTATCTTGCTTTTTTACTAGTTTTAGCTAGCTTACAAATATTTGATTGAGGTAAAACTTAAACAAAAAAGTTTATTTTTTTTATGCAAAATATAGAAAAAAAACCAATTGCTTATGATTCCTACTTTCAAGTAAATTACATATTTTCATTCATATATTTTTTTACTTAAAAATTACATAAATCATAGACGATCAGAATCCATCTCGACATTTTATAACCTGACATATATGTTATTTGTGATCATAAATGGTCTATAAAAATCTATGGTGTCTATTATTAAGTATCACCTCATGATATTTCCAATTGTTTTTTGAAAATTTACTAAGTTAGACTAATAAATAAAACTATACAGGGTTGCCAATTTACCTAGAAACCTGGAAAAACCTGGAGTTTGACAATTTAGGCAAAAAAACCTGGAAAAATCTGGAATGTTTAACAATTTTGAATTATTAAAAAGTAAAATTTCGATTTGTCACAATAAAGCTATCAAATAGATAAAAATATGAATCCCTTTGAGGCAGATCTTTTTGAAGTAAACGACTTACAGGAAACGTTCTCAGACTTACAAACTGACCTTGAACTTAAAGTAAATTTTTCCAAAGAACGATCTGAAAGCTTTTAGACTCAACAAAAACTAAGACAAAAGCTTCCAATAATTTAAGAGAAATTTAGATTTTTCTTTATAGCTTTTCCTTCTAGCTATGGTATTAAAAAAACTTTCAGTTCAGTTATTAACATTTTGAGCAAAAGATCTAATCTAGATATTTGTAAAGGAGGTGACTTAAAGCTTTATTTTACTGATTTAGAATCAGATTAGAAAAACTTGCAAGAATTCATGAACTTCATCCTTCGCATTATATTTGAATTCAGTAGCAGACATTATTTTATGAAAGTTTTTTTATTTATTTGATCTTTTAAAATACTTCTTGTTTAACCTGGTTTGTATTGTATTTAAGTAGTCATTTTATATTAAAAATTCTTTTAAGTTATTTATTCTATAACAGGTTTGCATAATGCCTAATAAATATTAATTACGGTAGACTTTCTCTTGAGTTCGCACTTTTTACCTAAAAAAAGTGCAAATTTATATTTTCTTAAGTTTAAAATAAAAAAAGTCTATTACTAACTAAGTATCAATAAAACAAAAAAAAATATTTTATAGCTCAAATAGATCTATTTTTTAAAGGAATGTTTGTTTTATGTTTTAGTGGACTTCATGTTTATTCATAACATTATTGCATATAACATATTGAAATTTGTCATTTTGTAAAAATAAATGATAATGCATTTTTGAGTTTAAACTTTTTGATTTTTTTCAAAGTGCGAACTTAAGCGGAAGTCTACTGAAACTATTAGATGGTTTATGTTTTAAAAATGTTAATAGTTTTTTTTTGACCTGGTTAATTTTGTAGTTTATATTTGTCGTTTTACATTATACTAAAAGTTTTTAAAGCATAGTGATTAAAATATTTGTTTGAAAAATATTTATTTAATCTTGTTTAATCTGTTTATTCAATAAATAAAAAAATCTTGATAACCATTAAAATTTTTATGTCAAAAAAGATTTTTTTGGTTTCAAAAGAGTATAGATTTAAGGTCTTTATTTGAGATGACTTAAAATATTTCATCAAAAAGATTTTTAAACTCATTTTTATTTTCTAACTTGATTTATTATTGTTAAGAAATTTATATATTGAGGATTTTCAAACTATTAATACAACTGTTTTTTATTTCATCTTAATTCAAAGTATCTTAGCAATTAGAATGTGTTGTTTATTTTAAGATTTTAACACTAGCTTTTAGTTTTTACTATTTTTCTCTGATAAGTTATTATAGGCTAATAGCTAGAAAAAAAATAAACACAATTAAATAAGCCATCAAAAAGACTGCTACAGTTACAAAATAAAATTTTAACCTAATTAACAGTTTTTTTTTAAATTGATTACTATCTGTTCACAGAATTAACTGTAAAACATTTGATTTTTTTTGAGTTTAAATTAAGATAAAAAATTTTGTTAGAATTAAGGTTTAGTTTCCTTAAGGTTATTCCAAGTCAAATACTATTTCATGGTATTCTACTACGCAACATATATTTTAAAATGTTTAAAATTAAAATTTTAACTTTACAGCTAACTTACTTATATTATAATATATCTTCGTATTGAAATTTATAATTTTACTGCATTAACTGAAGCTGTTGATGAAACTACTTTTCATGTGAGATAATCAATCAGTCGGTCAAACTTCCTCAAACTAGATCAGAAATTATGTTTTAATATTTATTTCATTATGTGTAAAATAAACTGTTCATTCTTTTATAGTTTTTTAATCTCTGGTATAGTAATTTTAGAATATGCCTATTTATAAAAGAAAATTAAGTATTTTGTGCGGCTTAAATAAGTTACTTAGTATTAACTACTAAATGTCCAAAATTCGTTATATGAGAGATTATTACAATGCCAGGTTTAAGTAAAGATTTTAGATGGGTAACGTACGGTTCGGATTCAGTCAAATTTCGACCCGCTAATTAACTTGAAAACTACTTTCTGAAAAATAAATAAAATTAGTTTTTTGATACTTAATATTTTGAAATACGCTTTCAACTTGGGTATCAGTTCACAATAGTATTTCTTAGATCACAATAATACTAAACATTTTATTACAATTTCCCTCCAGTTTTTTTATTTTCTTATAAGTTATTTTTTTTAATTATGCAGCCCGCAATCTTATTTTTTAACGAGTTGAAACTAGAAAAGACTTTTTAGTAAATATGAATTGCTGACTACAAAAGTTGTCCACTACTAACCTAAAAGTTTTATTAGTTTTGAAACAATTCATATTTAAAAAGGGTTGGTTACAAGTTACTAAAGGATTTTTAATAATTAAGTATTTTTATATACTTTACTGGGCTTATAAGAAAATAACTGTAGACGATTTTCTAAAGCCGTGTAAACTACTCTAAACATAGCCCAAAAGTGCGTGCATAAGAAGTACCGGACTGAATTAGATTTCAAACACAACTTTTTTGGCTTAAAATTTTGTGCTCAAGAGAAAAACTACTTTGTAAAATCGTGGGGGCGTTTTTTTTTTCAAATTTCTGAAAAGGGGGCGATTTAGTAAATAAGTTTGGGAAACCCTGAGGTAAATGATAATAACCACGAAAACAAGAAAAAATTAAGTATTTCTTAATCTTGAATAAACAACACTTTGGTTACGCAGTTTTTGTATACCTTTAACACATTAAATAATTTTAAAGCCGATTTTTTTAATAAACACTAAGTAGTTTTTACAAAGAAGATATTTAAGAGAAAAAGTCAAATTTTGTAGAAATAATTTTTTGTAGGTCGTTTAGACTTTTAAAACTTTATTTAAAAGATTTCTGAATTTTTTTTAGACTGAAGTTTGTACATAAGTTAAGTGAAAAGTCATCCCACTTTAAAATACTAAAATGAAAAATGAAAAAAATCTCTACATCTTCTATTAATTAAAAAGGTGACTTCTGTATTTATATAAATTATATACTACAGCAATTCCAGAACAAAATAATTCGCTGCGAGCAGGATTTAAATCTGCGCGGGCAATGCTCATTAGATTTCGAGTCCAACACCTTAAACATTCGGCCATCGCAGCTCCCGTTGGAATTATACTTTTCTAGTTTATATAGTTAAGTAGTTGCCAATACAAAACAAATCATATTAAGAAACTAAGTAAATAAGTTTTATTAAGTATATATAGTTTATAGTTACAAAAGACTAAACTTTTCAAAAATTTGCTATTTAAATGTTATTTAGTTATGTTATAGTTTTGTTATTTAGTTCTTATATCCAACAATAACTACTAATAAATTTATATCAATACTAATTTACTCGTAATTATATTCAACAAAATATATTCTTCGTAAGTAGATGAAAAATGATTAATTAAAAAAATAAACAATGCATAGGCAAACATACTATTTTTTTTAAATTGAGATGATAAAATTAAATCATTTTCTAAAAAATAGTTCATAAAGGAGCCTGACAGGGGACTTGAACCCCAGACCGTTGGATTAAAAGTCCAAGCTCTACCGACAGAGCTAGCCAGGCTCACGTCGACATGGAAATTATAGCGTTTATACTTAAAATCGTTATACATTGTGACGTAGTAATTCAAACTCTGTGACGTAGTTATTGAAACTAATGTTGCAAAATACAAAATACATTTCAAATTTTTTATTTAGTATTTAGGCTGTAACAAATCAATGGTAATACAAAATTGTTAGTAATCTTTGAATTAGGAATTGTAGTAATACTACTGCTATTACTTTTTATTAATAGTACTATTACTAATTATCTTTATATTTTAATTTATATAAGTTAAGTTTAGTTCTGGTAGAATTTACTTATTATAAATTATTTAAAAATTGTACAATAGGTTATTTATCTGTTCAAGTGTGAAACTATTTCTGCTGTTCAAAAAAGAAAAATAACACTTTTAGCAGAAAATACTTTCCAGTTTTATTTAAATGTTTAATTCAAAGAAATCATTAAGTAAGTTCAAATAAAAATATTTCACACGGAAATCAATAATATAGTGAAAAAAAAAACATTATTTTAAGTACCAAAACAAAATAAAGTTTCATTGCGAAATTATGTTCTACCGAGACTTAAACTCGGATCACAGAATTCAGAGTTCTGATAACTAACCATTACACCATAGGATCGCACGTTAATATTATATTTTTTGTGAATCTATAGCTACAAATACTATTAAATTTTTAGATAAAACACGACTTGTTTAAGTTTGTTTTACACTTAATTAAAGGGAATAAAAAATATAGCTTTAACTACAATTATACACGAATTTATAAAATAAGGCATGTAAAACTATTGATTTAAGGATTTGGGATTACTTTTTTAATTATACTTACAGGTTAGTTTAAAAAGTTTAGTTTTTGTAAAAAAAAAAAACATCTTCGGAGGCTCACTTCGACACAGCGACAAAATAACACGGTGGTTAATAAGGGAGAGAACGATTTGTTGTGAAACTTCAATCTTCATTGGTATGGACAACGATCTTATTTTTCTAGGAAATTTTTCGGTTTTCTGTCTTCTAACCGGTTTTGTAGAAATAGCAACAATCACATTGATTAACTTTAAAAACAAAGACCGTAGGATTTTTTGATTGTGACTTCATAAAATAAAGTGAAACACGTAATGTTTATACCTTCTATTGTCCATCGTCGTACTTATAAACAACATGCTCATTTTTAAGCAGTAGCAAGGTGTTAGATGTGCTTAATAAACGAAAAATAGTTGTTTGTATCAAACAACGTTCACAAAAATGCAAAAGCAGCAACTTTTTTAACAAAATACGACTGCCAAAATTAAAGGGAATTTATTTTTGATTTCTTTCGAATGGAAAAACTTAAATACAGTTTAGTACTAGAACTTGAAACGAGTAATAAAAATTAGAAAATGACTTGCCATTTTACGACTAGAAAGATAAAAACTCATATAAACATGTTTTTTAAACTTCAGCAATATTCTGATTTAAAAAATACAATCTACATTTTGGATCAATAATTCAGCACATCAATTCAATAAACCAGTAGATGTAAATACAGAGGAAAGTTTGTTTTATAAACTAAAACTCAGACGTTAGCGAAAACAACTTTTCTGCTGTTGTAATTCTAAATTCTAATGCGGTTTTTATTTTACGTTTTTATGCTTAAAAAAAATAATACTTGCGCTCTTTTGGCGACTTAATAGGTTGCAATTTTGAACTAAAATACTGCATTCCCTGACGACCTACGTTAGTAGCAACATCTTCAAAAAATCATTATGCACTTGACTTAAAATATCGAAATTTTGCGCCTCTATGCGACTTATGTTAGTTGCAACATATATTGTGCACTTACAAGTATAAACATAATGCTCTTTCGCAAATAAAATTGTGCACCTAAGCACCAAAAATGCATAGATAAAAGTATAAGTACAAATAACCGCAAATAAATTAGTTTTTTAGCAAAATATTCCCTACATCAAGCATCTCTTTAAATAAAACTCAATAAACCACTAATACACACTTGTAATACAATTGTAGACTTGCTTTAACAAAATACAATGTTTCTCACTTTTATATAAGTAAAACTTCGCAAAATAAAACATTATTGCAATTGACATTGTCAAGATTTTAAACTCGTTAAAAAGTTGATTAGTAATTATTTAAATTATTTTCTCGCTCCGTATTTTAACGGATTAGGCGTCTGATTCCTATTAGAATATTCCTAAAGCTCAGGCAACTCGTGGTCTCTAATGTCTCAATACAGATATTGGACACCACGGGTTGCCCATGATAATTAGGTAAATAGAGCATCGCTTTCACCAATTACTTCCAATTGCCCCATACTTTCAAAATGTTGTCTATTTTATATCAAAAATTTTTTTTTTTCCATCAGAAAGAAATTAACTCCTAATTAATAAACAATATTGTTTTAAGATTTTAGAAAATTTTTTTTAGAAATCCTAGAAAATGTATTCATTTTTACAAAATACTCCGTTTTTTATTCGCAAGATTAAAAATAGAAAATTAAATATTGTTTTCATAACCGAGTTAAGACAAAACCGAGTTTTTTAAAACTTTGTAATAAAACTCAAGAATATAAAGTAGCAGAAAAGGTTAACTAGCAAATTAAAATCTGCTTTTACTGTATTATTATGAAATTTACTTACTGATTTTGTATTAAATATAAATGCTATTTAATTCCTAATATGCAATAAAATACTATTTTATCTGTCATACTCTAAGTTTAACTTTTTATATTTTAGACTAAAAAGTTTTGTAAAAATAAAAAAGACTTATATTATTAACTTTAATAGAATGGCTGCAGCTTTAATAAGAAGGCTGCAGTAGCAATGTTGTATGTATAACCTCTAGTGATTATTTTTTAAAGTGATAAATATATAAATGCGCATGAATGGTTGCATCAGACTCTTAATTTTTTCTCAACTGTTCATAATACTGTTTTTAACTTTTTTCATAAATTTAGGCTCCAGGACCGTTTATTTTAATTATTTGCTTTTAGACAAGTTTATTATAAATTTTCAATACAGAGTTTTAAGTATACATCCTAACTTATTAACTTTTGTTGAATATAAATGTATATACATATTTAATATAAATGGCTAGTTACTACAAACGCATCTGTATTTTAAAAAAATGGATTAAAACACGCATGACACATTCTTACTACGAAATAACTCTGTATTAAATTAAATCTTAGTTATTTTTCATAACAATTCCTAATAATAATTAGTTAAACGTTTAAAAAAAATACTAAATTTTATTCATTACATAAATGTGAAAAGTCGTGAAACGTAAAAATTAAAACTTAAGAATGTTTTTGTTTTTATACTATGACTTAAATTTAAAGTAATGTATCATATATAGTTTCAAATGTATCAAGCTACTATAGTTTGGAAAAAATATAATAAATTTTTTGGTTAACTAATTTTTATCAAAATTTTACATTTAAAAGTTATATTACTGAAGAAGTTTAGTTTTGCTTATAAGTTTGTTAATCCATGCTATAGTCACGCACGGAGTCATTTTGTCGCTATGTCGAAGTGACGTATTGTGTCATTTTGTCGCTATGCCAAAGTGACGCACCGTGCCTAAGTGACGCACCGTGTCATTTTGTCGCTGTGCCAAAGTGACCCTCCGTGCCAAAGTGACGCACCGTGTCGTTTTGTCGCAGTGCAAAAGTGACCCTCTGTGCCAAAGTGACGCACCGTGCTAGAGTACGCACCGTGTCATTTTGTCGCTGTGCCAAAGTGACGCACCGTGTCATTTTGTCGCCGTGCCAAAGTGACCCTCCGTGTCGAAGTGACGCACCGTGACAAAGCAGAAGTGTTACAGTTACAATTATTAATTTCTTTATACTACCATTGTATTAGGTTATCTGACTTAACACTGTTTTTGTTTAAAATAAAAAGAATCTGCGTGAAAATATGTTATATAGCGATAAAACTGCTCTTTTATGGCTAGTACATAACTGACAAAACACTTACAAAAATATTAAAATATTATACAACCTTAAATTGTATTATACTACCAAAAGGCCTAAAAGTTCATCTAATGTTTTTATTCTTAAATATAGAAAAATAACAAAACATTAAAAAAAAAGTTCAATTTGGTGTATGAGTAAAAAATCTTTATAACTGATTTAAAAATCTAATATTAATTCAGTTGTTTTGGAAATTTTTTGGAAACCAATTTACTAGCTTAACTATTTTATTTCTAAGTTAGTTTTCTTTTCACATAGTTTTTCTTAAACTGATTTTATACACTGATTACAAAATTGGGTTATAGATCTGTTGATTAATATTTTATGCAGTTTTTTAAGTTGTATATAAAACTTACTTTAAGTATAAGTAAAAGGTAAAGTAAATGCATCTATAAATTTTTTCAAAACAAAACATAACTTATAATTTATATTGGTTTCCTTCTTAGAGAGATTTTTTTAATTTAGATGTTAGCTGTTTTTAAACTTGTAAAGTTTTAAAGTTAATCTAAATAAATTAAAAAAATTCAGTTCAATTAAAGGTCAGTTATAGTAGAGAACTTTTATTTTCTCATTTCAGAACATACTATTAACCATTTTATATTGTGTTACACTGAGTTGCACAGTAGTGTGACTTTATACTTACTTTAAAAGTAGTTTTTTGTACTTTGATTACTTTGTTAAACAGTTGGTATAGAAAAGCATTTTTTGAATCACTTATTTTTTACATTGCATGCAAAGATTTTAGCATGTTTAAATTGGAGTAAAGGCTTATTCTAAAACTTGCACACTAATGCACAGAGTTAGGGTTTTATATTAAGATAATATTTAGCTATCAAAAAAAGATAATCATAGACAATTTTTTGTGTTAGTAAAACCTGTTGAAAAACTCAAACTTATGAATTGTTATATCTGTCACCAAAATCAGATAACTGATGCAGAAAATGAACAAATTTAATTTTTTTGTACTACCGTTGTAATATTAGAAATATATTTGGAATTTAAGAATGCTTACAAAAATTTATTTTTGACGTTACTGCTTAAATGCCTATCAAAGCCTAAGTGAAATGCTTTTAAATTTATGCTTTAAGAAACTCTATCGTATTATATTAAATAATTGTGTGGGTTTGAAAAGTACAATGTTATTTTTCTGTGATAAAGATAGTAATTAAAACTAACTTATTTAAAGTTTATACTTTCAAAAACTTTTTTTTTCTTGAATTAAATTCAAACTCAGTAATTAGTAAATTGCTGTAGTTTTTAAAATTATATTTCTTGTTGAGTTTATATTATATAAAATATTTTTTTAAGCACCACTTATTTAAAACTCCTCAAAATACTTCTGAAGTTTCTCATGGATATGACTGATGAGCAGACTTATGCTGTTTATATTTGTCAAGATTAAAGTTGACTGTTTTGATAACCTTAATTTTTTTTTTCCTCAAGTAACCTGTTTTTACTTTTCAGTATAATTTAAGGTTTAAATTTATCTATTCAGCAAATAGGGTAGCTAATATGAAATATTTGCAGCTTTAAATATTTATAACTTATTATATTTGCTAGATATATAAATACAACTAATATTTATAAATGTTTATATGTTTTTTTATTCTTAATGCTGCTTAAATGCACTTCAAAAACTCTAAAAAAACATGACGTTTATGCTTAATAGACATAACATTTCAATCAACTTCCGCATATTTGCAAATTTTAAGTAAACTTGAGATTTTATTTCTGTTAATTCAATAAAAGTAAATGTAAAGCTTAATAACTTGTAAAAATAAGCATACCAATTGTTCATAAAACATTGTTATTTAAACTTCATGCAACTATAAAAACTTTATTTGTTCGAAGTAATAGAGAAACAAGTAATTAAAACAACAAAACAAAAAATGTTAAGGAATTAATGTGTTTTCCTCAGAGACGTAGTCGCGCAGTGTTGATCACGACGTAACAATCGAAACTTCCAGCTTTATAAACTAAAAATTTGCAAGTAGTTGGTCAGTTGGTTAGTGCGTCGTGCTAATAACGCGAATGTCGCGGGTTCGATCCCCGTACTGGCCACATTACATCCTCGTTAGTATAGTGGTGAGTATTCCCGCCTGTCACGCGGGCGACCGGGGTTCGATTCCCCGACGGGGAGCATTTTTATTTTGCTAAGTTTAGTTAACATTAATCATGACGTAACTGTCATAGATTTTGTGTAAGTAAATAAATTAACACTAATATAAGCTAAATAGACGTTTATAAAACGAACAAATTTAATAAAAACTGTTTTGAACTTCAACCAATGTAATTTTTCTTATTAACTATTCTAGAATAAAATTGTTATAGTTTACTCAGCAGTGGTTAAAAAGTTTGTTTATAACTTGACAAAGGTTTTTATGATAATTAGTTTGAATTGTTGTAACAAATAAACCCATTTGTTTTTATAAATACGTAAATAAACTTAACTTTTATAAACTCAGAAAGCTAAATATTATTTCTATAAAATAAATCAAGTTTATTTTCTTATTAAATTAATAGTTACGTGTTAAAAGCATATAGTAAACTTTGTTATTTTTTAAAACTGTAGCAAAGATATACATGTATAAAAATAAGATGTATGAAATAACTTAACTATAAGTAATTTTATTATTTACAGCTTTAGAAAATATAAATATCATTCCTATGTAATTAAATTTATCTCAATTAGTCTATATTTGCTTTGCATATATATTAAATGCTTCAATTATTAGGTCACGAATAGTCAATTTGAAATTATAAACCGTGCCGTGCCAATATCCACAAGCGTCTCCGTAGCGCAATGGATAGCGCGCTGGACTTCTAATCCAGAGGTTCCGGGTTCGGGTCCCGGCGGAGATGTGTTAAGGTAGCATGGCCGAGCGGTCTAAGGCGCTGGATTAAGGCTCCAGTCTCTTCGGAGGCGTGGGTTCGAATCCCACTGCTGCCATCTCTTTTGTTAACTTTTATCCAATGTTTTACAGTAAATTTGGTTTAATCGTCATGATGTTATATGCTTAGACATAAATAAACTTTAAAGAAATGTATATCTAATATTTTCGTTGTTTAATACTTAGTTAAACCGAAAATTATGATTATTTAAAACACAACTACTAGGACGATAAGCTGATTTTAGCTTGTTAAAGAAAGACCTTACCTAGTAAAATTAGAAAACAGATTAAAAAACGAATCGGGGAACACATTCTTATATAGAAATAAAATTTTCTTAAACATAAAACGAGCATAACAAATTTACTATTTTGTTCATTAATCAAAAACTAAGTATATTACTAATTACACTGACCTTAACCTCTTGCAAGAGTGATGCAATGTGCGAAATGACGCTTTGTGCAAAATGACTCTCGTGCAAAAGCGACACTATGTCTTATATATACATATAATAAAACAAACTTTTATATACTGCTTCGTTTAACTACCAGGTTTCGGTGAGCATGAGTTGACCTTCTCGAATAACAACAAGACAGTAAACAATATTTAGACAATGGCTGTAAATTTGATCCGAACATATTGATGCGTAAAAACATAAACAAAAGAATTTTGATACTAAGTGTTCAAATTTAATGAAAAATGCATAGTTGGGTAAATTTAATATAAGTATTAATTACTGAAAATGAAAGTTTTTTTAATTTAATGTAATAAAAAAATTTAAAATAGAAAAAGTTTAAGGGAAAGGAAAAAAAAAACTTTATTACTGAAGGTGGATACAACTTAACACTTATAGCTGTAGTATTACTTGTCGAATGTAATTAAATTTGTTCTAATTATGACCTGTTGTAGTTTTATATACTGAAAACGCGTTACAGCACTGAAAAAAGTGAAGTTATTATCTCACGCGCTCATTATAACTTTATATACGCTAATATGATTAATTATGATGGGGATCGAGTACTTTTAAGACTCTTGATCTTTCAAATTTGTTTACAACAAAGTTAACAGTACAAAGTTGAAATAATTAGGTCTTGTAGTTTGTAACGATGATTTGATGTCATAATGGTCTTACAAACAGCTCAAAGTCCAAAACTTGTAAATACATTTTCGACATAAAACTCATAAAAGTTACTTCAATATATGAACGTTTTTGATACTTAAGTAGTCCATTGGTTTACAAAAACATCTACTTTTTAAATTATAATTTAAGTTATGCCTTATTGTTGAAGATAACTATATTTCAATATGTGCTTACCTTTAATTGTCTAATACTGCATAATTACGACGAATTAATTTCTGCAGTTTTAAAAGGGTTTCTTTTACAAATTAAACTTAATACAAACTACTGTAATTTTTTTATATTTTCAAGTTGAACATTATTGTTCAAAAAAAAACATTCTCAAGTCTTCTTAACAAGTAGTGATAAACATAAAACGTCTTAAAAATAAAAGAAAAATTTCTGTTTTTAGGTTTTGTAGATTTACATGCTATTTATCCCTGCAAGGTGAGCTTTAAAGTGTTACTAATTCGCTTTATTTGCTTTATCAGACAATAAATTTTGTCTTTTAGTTACATGCTGTAAACTACAAATGTTCATGTAAAAATTTGCTTTATTATTTATTACAAAATGTTTGCGTTTTAAAATTTAACTATTAAGACAAACTCTCAAAGTATTTATGTGTTTACAAACTAAAATAAATTGACCACGATGGGACTCGAACTTATCCATTGGGCCACGCGGCCGGTCGGTGATGTTCTCATAATAGCGTATATAATTTTATAATGAGCGCGTGAGATAATAACTTCACTTTTTTCAGTGCTGTAACGCGTTTTCAGTATATAAAACTACAACAGGTTATAACCACTGACCGATGGCTCGGTCGTAGTTAGGTTAGGTAATTGCTTATTTTGGCTTTTCGCCTTAGTTTGTGACCGCGTCATGCGTTTTATGTCGTCCATCGATAAGCGTTTGGACGACATGAAATCTTAGTTGAATTATATATATATATAATATTATAAAAACGTTCTAATGGAACGATCAATAACTTTAATGTATTGAGCTTACTTATAATCTAGTTTCTAGAAAACAACTTTAAGTGAATGGTGATTTTATATACATTTAAAAACAAAACACGACAATGTGATAAAGTAACGTGATGAAGTTCTACCACAACTGACTCGAGGTTTTCTTAAGCTTAGTGGCTGTACGCTGGTTACGATTTACAAAACTCAAGCAATTCTACTATCCTTTGCAGTGCTTCTATTCCCTTTACCCGATCCGTCAACAACACCCGCACAACAACCCAAACATCCTTTTAACACACTAAGAAAAACTTATTTATTTTTTTACTCTCTTCTCTATTTACTACGTCACGCACAAGTCTTTCTGTAATTTTCCACTTAAAACTTTGACTCTTTTGATGTAATTTCCACTTAACTTATCTTTGACTCCTTCATTGTACTTCTCGAAACAAGTAGTAAACTACTACTTGTTATACTACCCTTCCTACCTTACTTAATTGATTTGTTTTTATCTTCTGAGTGCTAAAATATTTGAAGTTATTTTCTCGTTCTAGCTTTTGAAACAAGTAGAAGCTACTACTTGTTATAAGGTCATAATTAGAACAAATTCAATTACATTCGACAAGTAATACTACAGCTATAAGTGTTAAGTTGTATCCATCTTCAGTAATAAAGTTTTTTTTTTTTCTTTTCCCTTAAACTTTTTCTATTTAAAATTTTTTATTACATTAAATTAAAAAAACTTTCATTTTCAGTAATTAATACTTATATTAAACTTACCCAACTGTGCATTTTTCATTAAATTTGAACACTTAGTATCAAAATTCTTTTGTTTATGTTTTTACGCATCAATATGTTCGGATCAAATTTACAGCTATTGTCTAAATATTATTTACTGTCTTGTTGTTATTTGAAAAGGTCAACTCATGCTCACCGAAACCTGGTAGTTAATCGAAGCAGTATATAAACGTTTGTTTTAATATATATATTAGACATAGTGTCACTTTTGCACGAGAGTCATTTTGCACAAAGCGTCATTTTCGCACAATGCATCACTCTTGCAAGAGGTTAAGGTCACTGTAAGGTATACGTGCAAAGTGACGACGAGCAAAAGTGAAACGTCATGCAAAAGTTACGCCTTGCAAAAGTTTTCATTCGTGCTAAAGTGACACATTGTGCAAAAAAAAAAACCTTTAAAAAGTGACGCTTTTTTGACACACCAACCCTATTTTTTAACGTCTAGCAAAAATTTCTTACGTCATAAATAGTTAATTATCAACCAAAATTATAAAGAATCAAGCAAAAGCATTGAGCACCAAGCAAAACTATTCAGCATTAAGCAAAATTGATCATCATCAATCATAATTAATAAACACCAAGCAAAATTGTTATGGTTTAAGAAACTTTATAAATATCAAACAAAATTACTAAACATCAAGCATTATTGGTCGAAATCAAGAAAACTGTTTAATTTTTATATTATTTAACTATGTTAACAAAAAAGGGGAAACTCGGATATGAACCAAAGCGCCTATCGATCTGCAGTCAATTGCTCTACCACTGAGCTATATTTCCGTACATATGTAATGAAACAAAGCATATTATAAACAGTTTATCAGCGTTGCCTAAAGCAAAAATATTAACAAATGATTGAACGCGACTTTTGTAATTGTATAATCTTTTTACAACACTTCTAAACCATTAAGATAAGTTCTTACTAAAACACTTTAAACATTTTACCTTACACTAAAAATTAATATTTAACAAAAAAAAAGGTTCTTTCTTATGTTTCGGTTTTTTAAACACTATATCAAAATACTTTTTTGAATTTTTTGATTTTACAACAACTAATAAATATTATTTTTAAAATTATTAAATTTAAAGTAGTTTATAAAACTAAAAAAAACATTACTCACTCTTTTGTATAGGTTTCAGGTTTATTTATTTATAACTTATTTTTCTAATGACTTAAACAACTAAACTATCGAACACTACTTTAAACACTGTTTCTTTTTTTTCTGTTAATGCTTACTTACTAATTAATAAAGTTTGTTTTATGTTGTATATATATTAAACGTAAATAGACTTTTTCAAGAACATTTTTAGATTTAAACGTGTTTAAAGCTAATGTTTAATCCAGCTTTCTAAATTGTTATTGTATTTAATTTCATGTATTTTAAGTACGATCAGTTATTTAAAAGTGTTCAGAGAATTGTGTAGTTTATAAACGAAATAAGTTACACCGTTCAAAAACCATTTTCTAATTTTCTATTCAAACATAAAGTTCCTACATAGCATAAAAAATACATCAAAAATAAATTTTTAAGAAATGTTTATTTAATATTTTCGTAGAATAATATTTAGTTATATTTTACTTAACTTTTTTTAATTAGTAATATACTTAGTTTTTGATTAATGAACAAAATAGTAAATTTGTTATGCTCGTTTTATGTTTAAGAAAATTTTATTTCTATATAAGAATGTGTTCCCCGATTCGTTTTTTAATCTGTTTTCTAATTTTACTAGGTAAGGTCTTTCTTTAACAAGCTAAAATCAGCTTATCGTCCTAGTAGTTGTGTTTTAAATAATCATAATTTTCGGTTTAACTAAGTATTAAACAACGAAAATATTAGATATACATTTCTTTAAAGTTTATTTATGTCTAAGCATATAACATCATGACGATTAAACCAGATTTGCTGTAAAACATTGGATAAAAGTTAACAAAAGAGATGGCAGCAGTGGGATTCGAACCCACGCCTCCGAAGAGACTGGAGCCTTAATCCAGCGCCTTAGACCGCTCGGCCATGCTACCGTAACACATCTCCGCCGGGACCCGAACCCGGAACCTCTGGATTAGAAGTCCAGCGCGCTATCCATTGCGCTACGGAGACGCTTGTGGATATTGGCACGGCACGGTTTATAATTTCAAATTGACTATTCGTGACCTAATAATTGAAGCATTTAATATATATGCAAAGCAAACATAGACTAATTGAGATAAATTTAATTACATAGGAATGATATTTATATTTTCTAAAGCTGTAAATAATAAAATTACTTATAGTTAAGTTATTTCATACATCTTATTTTTATACATGTATATCTTTGCTACAGTTTTAAAAAATAACAAAGTTTACTATATGCTTTTAACACGTAACTATTAATTTAATAAGAAAATAAACTTGATTTATTTTATAGAAATAATATTTAGCTTTCTGAGTTTATAAAAGTTAAGTTTATTTACGTATTTATAAAAACAAATGGGTTTATTTGTTACAACAATTCAAACTAATTATCATAAAAACCTTTGTCAAGTTATAAACAAACTTTTTAACCACTGCTGAGTAAACTATAACAATTTTATTCTAGAATAGTTAATAAGAAAAATTACATTGGTTGAAGTTCAAAACAGTTTTTATTAAATTTGTTCGTTTTATAAACGTCTATTTAGCTTATATTAGTGTTAATTTATTTACTTACACAAAATCTATGACAGTTACGTCATGATTAATGTTAACTAAACTTAGCAAAATAAAAATGCTCCCCGTCGGGGAATCGAACCCCGGTCGCCCGCGTGACAGGCGGGAATACTCACCACTATACTAACGAGGATGTAATGTGGCCAGTACGGGGATCGAACCCGCGACATTCGCGTTATTAGCACGACGCTCTAACCAACTGAGCTAACCGGCCACACATCAACACTAGCAAATTTTCAGTTTTTAAAGCTGAAAGTTTTGATCGTTACGTCATCATCAACACTGCGCGACTACGTCTTTGAGGAAAACACATTAAATCCTTATCATTTTTTGTTGTGTTTTAATGTTTTAATTACTATGTTTCTCTATTACTTTTAATAAAATAAGTTTTTCTAGTTGTATGAAGTTTAAATAAGAATGTTTTATAAACAATTGTTATACTTATTTTCACAAGTTATTAAGTTTTACTTTCACTTTTATTGAAGTTAATAATAAAATCTTAAGTTTACTTAAAATTTGCAAATATGCAGAAGTTGATCAAAATGTTATTTCTGTTAAGCATCGACGTAATGTTTTATTTAGAGTTTTTAAAGTGCATTTAAACAGTATTAAGGATAAAAAATATATATAAACATTTATAAGTATTTGTTGTATTTCTATATCTAACAAATATAATATGTTACATATACTCAAAGCTGCAAATATTTTGCTGAATAGATAAATTTAAACATTAAATTAAACTGAAAAGTAAAAACAGGTTACTTAAGAAAAAAAAAATTTAGATTATGATAAAGTTGTTTAATTTAAACAGTCAACTTTAAACTTGATAAAATATAAACAGCTCAAGCCTGCTCATAAGTCATATCCATGAAAAACTTCAGAAGTATTTAGAAGAGTTTTAAAAAAGTGCTGCTCAAATAAATAAATATTCTATAAAATATAAACTCAACAAGGAATCTAATTTAAAAAACTTCAGCAATTACTGATTACTTAGGTAAATTGAGCTCATGAAAAAAAAAAAAAAATTGAAAGTATAAACTTTAAGTAGGATATTTTCAATTACTATCTTTATCACAGAAAAATAACATTGTACTTTTCCAACCAACAAAATTATTTTATCTAATATGATAGAATTTTTTAAAGCATAAATTAAATATCATTTCACTAAGGCTTTAATGGACATTTACGCAGTAGTGTCAATAATAATTTTTTGTAAGCATTCATAAAATTAAACTATATTTTATATAACGAGTAGCTTAGTAATTATATTATAAAACTGCGAAACTGTCTAATATTTTAAAATATGATTATGTCCCCTGTCAGGCTCCTATTTGTACAAATTTTTAGGAAATTGTTTAATTTAACATCTTTATTTTAATAAAATAGTTATATTTGCCTATGCATTGTTTATTTTAAAAATTAATCATTTTTCTTCTACTTACGAAGAATATATTTTGTTGAATATATTTACGAGTAAATTAATATTGTAACAATTTTATTTGTTGTAGGATATAAGAACTAGATAACAAAACTAAAACATAACTAAATAACATTTAAATAACAAATTTTTGAAAAGCTTAGTTTTTTGTAACCATAAACTATATATATTTAAAAAACTATTTACTTGGCTTCTTAATATGATTTGTTTTGTATTGATAACTATTTAAGTATATAAACTATAAAAGTATACTACAAATGTGAGCTGCGATGGCCGAGTGGTTAAGGCGTTGGACTCGAAATCCAATGGGCATGCCCGCGCAGGTTCAAATCCTGCTCGCAGCGTTTTATTTTATTCTGGAATAGCTGTAGTATATGTAAATTATTTAATTATAAAAGTCACGTTTTTAATTGATAAAACATGTACAGAATTTTACATTATTACTTTTATTATTTTAAAGTAAGATGATTTTTCACTTAACTTATATACAAACTTGCGTCTAAAAAACATTTCAAAAATTTTTTAGATACAGTTTTTAAAGTCACGACGACCTACAAAAATTTTTTTCTACAACTTTTGGTTTTTTCTTTTAAATATATAATATAATTTATAAAAACTACCGGTTTAAACAAATAAACTGCTTAGTGTTTATTAAAACAATCGGCTTTAAGGTAATTTAATGTTTTAAAGTTGTACGTAAAGTACGTAACCAAAGTGTTGTTTATTCAAAGGTTTAATAAATTCTGAATGTATTCTATTTAAAACTAAACTTTAAGTTTTTGAGTATTCTAATATCTTTAACTTTATTTCTAACAAAAAACTAAACAATTCAAAAAATCATTAAACTAAAATAAAAAACTATTAATATTTACAGTTGTTGTAGTCTAAATGTTGTAAGATTTTAGAGAATAAAAAAAAATATTTTTCCAAAGTTTTATTGGTTAATGGTAAATTAACCGGAATTTGTCATGGAGTGACTAGAAAGCACTGATGCTAACCGTTACACCATCGACGCTTGTGAAAGGAAGTTACAACTCGAGCATATAAAGTTAATTTTATGCTTTATATCGGTATGTATTTCACTAACAATATTTTTAATATAAAGAAATACTTAAAGAAAAAAACGTAATAAACACTTTTCAAAGTTTGCGATAACAAAACGTAATTTCTTCAATTTTTTCTTAATATACGTGCGTTTTGTGGTTATTTAAAACAATTAAAATCAGTAACATTTTATATACTTACAGTACTACGTTTTTACAATAACATCAGAATAACATCTACTAAAATTTAATACAATTAACTGATATTTATTTAAATTATTGTTCTTTAAGTTTCGGCTTACCACCGGCTGTAAATAAATTTTATTCAAAAAAATTTTAGCATAAACCGTAGTCGAGTATAATACTTCATTGATCATAAATAAAGTAAATATTAAATTAATTCATTACAACTAGCATATTTTAGCCAGGTATTAATGTTTTTAATATATTTATCTCAATTTTGTTGTTATAATTTATCTTATTTGTTTTCATTACGTAAAAACAAACTTTTTATTTCTTTCTTAACTTTATGTTTTTTTTCTAAAGGATTTTAAAATTATTTTTGAACATTTTTTTATTTAAATTTTTCAGTTGATAAAGTGTTTTAACTTTGAAATATACAATTAAGTTTTCAATGTTCACAAATTTGGCTTATTTTGAGTTCAAACAAATCTAAAACAAAAAAAAAATGTTTTAAAACTAAGTTCTGCTAAACTATGCTTCAAACAATTATTCTTAATAGGAACATCTCAGACATACTGCAAGTAAGCACTCGTTAAACTTTTAAATTCAAATACCTTTAAAGTTAATTTTAATTTATAATTGCAAGTTGTCGTATTGTTGCATGAGTTTTATAAAGATTTTATTTCAACGACTTATTAAAAAGACTTTAAATAATGTAGAAAAAACTGAAAGTACTAGTACAGAAAAATCATTTTGAAATTGCAGAAAATAAAAACCTATGCCCACTCAAAAACAAATGCGTCCCATAAAACGTAGTTTATGAAGCTTTGGTTACCACAAAATCAGAAATAAATCAATACGTAGGAAGTACTGGGGGCAATTTTGACCCGTTCGGCACTATTTTAACTTGTACAAGCAAATATTAAACAAAGAAGGTATTTAAATTCAACATTTCAAATTAACAGAGCTATAAGATTTTATATGCCTAAGTTATAACTACGTCACAATACAATAGTTGAATTGTAAACAGTTGAAGCAATAATTAAGTCTAGTTTTTTAGTTACAAGAATTGTTTTTTTTGTGTTGTTCATAAATTTTATAAGCATGCTATCTATAATTACATTTTTTTGTTTAAGTTTTTGAACTGTTATACTATCAAGTAGTTTACATTCTTCTCAACTTAACATAAACTATCCAGGAAATATTGTGATTTTCCGAAGTTTATAACTCGATGCTGTAAGTTTTATTTTGTTTCTTTTATTTTTACACATAAAGGAAAGTTTTAATCAAAGTTTAGCCTAATGTCTTCTACTTCTTACATGTTGATATAAAAAAAAATACAGATTTTATTCGACAGATGATCTCGTTTGATTTAGTTCAAACAAGTGAAACATTACTAAAATTAAAAATGTTGAATTGAAGTTATTTAGCTTGCTTAGTACAGTGCTTATTCACTTATACGGACGCTCACTTATCCGGACAGTTACGGTCAGAAAAAAGTAAAAAAAAATTTAAGTAGTAAACACAAAAATCGTTTATAAAGTTTCACAATATTTTATATTCCATGAGTTTTCTGCTGAAAAACGTGGAAAAACTATGAAACAAATGTCTATTATTTCTTATTTTAGTAAAACTTCCAATAAAAACTAGTTTGTTAGGAGTGATATGTTTCCGTTAAAGTCAAAGTTTCTCCCTTTCTTTCTGTCTGTTTTTTTCTTTGTTAATTTATTTTTTTTCAATTAAAGAGATAGATTTACTTTTTTTTTTTTTTAAAGATAAACTTAATTTATATTTTCTCTTAAACAAAAATTAACCTTTTTTAAAATTAATAGTTAGGGTAGGTGGAATTAAAAATGATGAATTTTACTTGTTTGACCCTCAAAAAGCGTATATAGCTGCAGAGGGTTAGTAAGTCTGATGTTTTTCTACCTTTGGAAAAATTAAATAACCTAAAGTTTAGCTTTTATTATTTAAAATTTTATTATATATTATTCACAATTACTATGTATTTGCTTTTACCATAACACTTTTAATATGCATTGCATTGTATGCAACAGTTATATTATTATTTTAATTTTGGTTTTGGTTTTTTGTACGTACCCGGAATTTCGGTTATCCGGACATGTTTACAGAAAAATCTTCTCTCAACGTGTCCAGATAAGTGAATAAGCACTGTATCTAATTATCGCGTTTATATAGGCAAAACTTTGTAGCCTGTCGGCCCGTTGTAGGTTAAATAACAAATAGTTAGGGCAAAATGTAAAAAAACTATTTCTTACCAAATGTAGACAACCGTAAATTTAATTAGCAAAAGTAATTTATTTATACTCTATTTATTTTTAAACTTTTTCTGTTATTTAAACTACATTAAATTTAATAATGTATAACTACGCTTAACTATTTGTAAAATAACTGAAATTATTTATTTATCTATGATTATAACATTTTTTTTTTATTTTCATACGTATTCAACCATATTTAAATATCCATACGTATATGGTGTTTTCAATTATTTTTATGTTAATTAAAATCACTACTATAACTATAAGTGACAGTCATAAGAAAACGAGCTTAAATTTTATAGTTTAGTTTTAGAAACGTCCTTATAGCAAGTTAAAAATACAAAACACGTTATGATGCGTAAAATAGGAAAAAACTTAAAAACTTTCTAAACTAAACATAAAAACTATTAGATTTTTAAACTATGAACTTATAAAGTAATTCTGAAACAGTTAATTAGATAAGTAATATGTATAAGGCTTTTAAGCCAAATCTTTTTTTAGTACAAAACTTATAGTCATGGAAAAAACACAATTTTAAAAATTACTAATTATAAATACTGGATGTTAGGTTCGAACCCACGTGGAAACTAACGCCTTAACCACTCCCATAACCGAGTTGTTGTTATGAGGCTGAATATTCAATTACTATACTACATTATATGTAGCTTTTATTAATTATAACAAGCTGATTTAAATTGATAAAACTGTTTTATTTTTTGGCGAACTATACAAGCATAAAAAAATATTTTTTGATAAATAAATACTAATCACTGGTTAATTTGTTTTTTTTTCAAAACTTTAATTAAAACATTAATGCTTAGTTTTTTAATATTCGAAAAATTAAATGATTTGCTTTGCATTTAAAAATAAAACAAAAGTTGTTTAAATTTCAAAAAAAAATTGGAGAGCCAATAAAAAGTTTTATATAACAATTTAATAAAACCTTTTTAACATATATACGATGTTTAAATAAATTTAATTTATATAGGATTATAGTAATTTGTATAACAAAATCAAGTTGCAAGTAAGTTTTAGTTTATATATGTTTGGTGCTAACCTAACACAAGTCTATTTTATCAAAATATACTTTATCTTCATGAGTGACTTTATTTTCAAAATAGGATTTACGTATAAATTCAATTTCAAATAATACGCTTTCCTAGTTAAAATTAACGTTTGATTACTATACGCTTAAAGTGGAAACTTTGTAATACTCTTTAACTTAAAAAGTAACTTTTTTACATTTTAAGTGTCTTATATAACCAACTTAAACTTATAACAATTAAAATTTTAAACTTACTTGTGTTCACGTTTTTAGTAATGTTCTCAAGTTTAAGTAAATAATTTATCAATTTCAAACTTGCTTATACTTGTAAGTAGCACATGTTTTAAAACTTGTTTGAAACTTAAGATATACTGAAGATAGCCCAAACTACACATTTTTGGTCTTTATTAAAGTTATTTTTCAGTACAAACTCTTAATAATAGTTTGAAAACATCCTTTTATGTTTAATACTTTTTATTATATTTAGGTAGATTAAATTATTTTGTTACTTTCATCACAAGTAAAAAAAAAATTTTTGCAACCTAAATACAAAAACGTACGATTGTGGAAGTTGTAATTAGTGTTATATTATATATTTCAAACAACCTATACGTATTTTTCATTTACTTGAATACTTATAAGCTTAACTTTAGAACTTAATAAAAAACAAAAACAATTTAAGGAAATTCATAAAAAGATAATATACAGTAAGTATATAGTTCCAATTAATAAATATTTGGTCAAAATAGATTTAAGACGGTAAAAAACTCAAGACAAATTTAAGTTTTCAGGTTTTTAAATATATTTTATTACAAAATTTTAAATTACTCAGTTTAACCGTAAAACAGATTTTCAAACTGTGATGCTGCAATAAAAAGTATTAAAATGACAAACTCTGCAAAAATCGACAAAATATTAGTAAAAATATCGTTAAATTTTTATTTAAAAATTGTATAATATGAAATTTTCATAATTATTACTCAACTGTTTTAAAGATGAGCAATTACAATGTTTCACCGCAAAGCGATTTTTTAAAATTGTAGATCGTACTCAAAAATAATTCTATTATTTAAGTTAGAGTTCAATTAGAATTCAATATTAAATTTTTATTTGAACTATTTGATTTTACAACACTGTATAGATATCATTTTAAAAATCAATTAAATTAGTTTTAATGCAGATTTTACTACTAAAATAAAAACAATCCGTCTTTTGTATATGTTATAGGTTTATAAATTTATAATCTATTTTCTAACAACTTTTAACAATTTAACTATCAAACAGTACTTAAAACACTTTATTTTATTTTTGTTAATCCTTGTTTTTTTGACTTATATAATTAAGTTTATTTTATATTGTATACGTGTAGTATTTGTTAAAAATTTTTTAGTAACTTTTTATAAATGAAATTTGAATAAATTTAACGTTTAATTAAGTATTTTGGTATGCTAATTTATCTAATTTCATAAATTTTAAGTACACAAAATTATATAAAGTGTGAATAAATATTTGTAGTTTATAAATGAAATGTTTTATGCAGTTAAAAAACCAATTTCTAATGTTTTATATAAATAAAATTTTCAATATCGGGGAACGAACCCGAGCCGTTTAGATGAAGGCCAGATACTCAACCAATCAACCATTTAGGACTGTAATAACAGAAGTTATTTTGCATTAATAAAGGTTTAAGTGAGCATTATTACGTAATAATTATAACACGTTTATGTAACTTAATTTTGTGTAACTTTAAAACTTGAAACTTTAGTGCTATATCTATATATTTCAAATTATTTGGTGCTGTTAAGTTTTTAGACATATTTAGATTCTTGTAAGTAATCTGACATAAATAAAAATAAGTTAATGACAACAAATGACCATTCAATTGACCATAAGATTTTATCGAAGATAAAGCTAAAAGCAAATATTACATACTTAAACGCTACAACAAAGTTAAATGTATTTAAAGCACTTTATCATATATATGTATGTAAATATTTTTAGTAAACTAAGATAATAGTTTTTGTGCTTTAAAACAAATTAAGTTAAAAAGTAGTCATAATATTTGTTTGTTTTATATAAAAAATTATAAAACGTTTATACTATATGTTTATTGTATCATTCTTAAAAGGGTGAAATCATTTTATTTGTAATTTTAGAAGATCGTAAAACAACTCTATACTTTTCTTTAATTTGAAGTTCTTTTTAATTATATCAATTAAGTATATAGTATAAAGTATAGATAGTTTGATGACTAATATAACTTTCACTAAACACTTAATTTATTTCTTTATAAGCTTAAATTTTAATACTTATTATAATTGCGAGATTTTCAGTGCTTAGTTTTTTTACTTAATTTTCATAAATTTCGTTTTTTGTACAAACTTATAAATTACAATTATATTCGAATAGGATATGATTAGGTTATAGCTTTACAAATTAAATTACTTTACTTGTACAATTTAGTTTTAAAGTTTTTTATAAATGAGCCTCTAACTATCAAAACTCTAACTTACTTTTATTAAAATTGTTTACGTGGTAAAATATTATATGTACTAATTAAAAACAACTGTTTTGTTGTTGGAATTCTTTTGAAAACCAAAAAAAAAAAAACAGTCCTTTATTAAAGATTAAATAAAAAAATTCTCCGTACACATATGTGAAATGAATCGTATTAATAATTTTATTTTAAATAAAAAACTTAAGAAAAATTAGATTTTTAGATATTAAATTTTTAATACATTTTATTTTGGTAGTTTATTTTGTTTAGTAAAATATCTCTTACGGTGTGTTTAGATTTAATATGGAGCAGTACTAAAAAAGTATTTTTTTAATTTATAGTCATAAGACTATTTTTAAATATAATTAACTTCTAGGAAATTTAAGTAGTCAAAATAAAAGTAGTTGTAGTAACGTAAATCTAAAAAGTGCAAAACACATAAAAATAATGAAATACTTTAAAACCATAAGTTATAACTATTTTCACTTGATGTACATGCCTTTTTATAAGATATTAAAAACAAAACTTTTAAAATTTATAGAATTTATGTTTAAGTAGTACTGCTAACAGGTTAAACTCTCCTGAATAACAATTAACGCAACTTTATAAACGCAATGTACTGATAACAATCACAAATTTCGATAGCTCAGTTGGTAGAGCGGTGGACTGTAGCTTGATGATAGAAATTCATAGGTGCTGGTTCGACACCGGCTCGAAGGAATAATTTTTAATATTATCTGTTAGTTGTGACAAATTTTACTATTTTTTTTAGTCATAGTGTACAAAATATAGTTTTTTAGGTTTAAATTATAAGCATACCATATTACTACAGTAAAAAATTTAAACCTCTTACTTAGAAGTTAATTTCGAATGTAACAAATTAAATTTTTAATTGCATGAAAGATTGACTTAATAAAAAGATATATCATTAAGTTATTTAAAATTCAAATGTTAAGTTGTTTTTTCTCATAACTACTTTAAATTTATTCTGCTGAAGTTGATTATGATATATAATCAATTAAGTTTAACAGCTGTATGAAATAGTTGTACTGGTTTTAAATACTTTTCATAGTTTTCACTTTGAAATAACCTATATGTATAAATTATTGTTAGTTTGATTCAACCGTTTCGTTCTTCACTGAGCCCGATTGAAAGGGCTTTTAAATGATTAATCAAAATTCATAGCTAAAATAAAACAACAACATTTTTATGTAGATTTTTGCTACAATCATCAGCTATTCAAATTAAAAGTAATCACTCAAATGAACAGTACTGGATTAAACCAATTACAAAAAACAGACAATGATTTAACTTCGAATTATGTTCAAGGCGCTTTAATGTTATAAGTAAGTTTACTTATCTTTGATAAGTAAATGTAAAATAGAGATAAAAGTAGTTATAGTAATGTTTTGTTCATAACATATATTTAAAAGTAACAATATAGAGCTGTTATTCACCATAACTAAATGTCACAACTGAAAATCAATCTGAGTATTACAATAAAAAATATATTTACAACAAAACCAGTGACAGGAGCGGGATTTGAAACCCGCGCCTACAATGTAGACTGCGACCTGAACGCAGCGCCTTAGACCACTCGGTCATCCTACTACGGACGTATTTAGTTATATATACTTTATAAACCCTGTACATTTAAATCATTTTCTGCCTGTGTCCAAAATAAGTACTACAAATAAAATAAAGATATACGAAACAACTAACTTTTTAAGCTTCCAAACTTTGTTCGAATTTTGCTATAATTTTTTAACTATTGACAGTCTGAGAAGTAAAACTCAAATATAGTTATTTTTTATTTTTGAAAAAACAATTTATATATAATATTTTAAACTTCATCATCGAAATTAGTTCTGTAAAACTTGAAGAACTCGGTTTCGTGCTTATGCACTCATCAACTTCAAAACAAGATCAAAATAAAGCACAAAACAAAACACAGACTTTTGTACTGAATATTTGTAATGTACAATGTTCAATTCTTACGTCATATTGTTTTTGTTTTTGTAAACTTTTGCATCGTTGTTTACCAAAGTGCTTTTCATTTTAAATCTGAACTGGCTGAAGATTGAAGAAAATCTTTTTTGTCTTTATGAAACAAATGTTCCAGTGTTTTTTAAAATCGTACATTTTAATAAATTATTCAAAAGCCCTTTAAGTGGGCTCAGTACAAGGTGTTCAAGTTTGAATAATAACCTTGTTATGTATATATATATTAAAGATTTTATGGTCGAAAGTTCTCGACAAATTAAATTGGAGCTAAATACTTATCTTATTGTATAAAAACTATAATTTATACAGCTCTTTCACACATGAAATGTAAAATTTTATGTGCTCCTCAGTAAGCTACAGTTTATTAAGCTTAAAACATTTTTCCAAAATAACCTTTCTAAACTTTCCTAAAAAGCATAAATTAACAAACACAGCGTATTATTTCAAATTTAGCTAATCGTACAATAAACTGCACCATAACTACGTCGTAATTATTGTAAAAACTTTCAAAATCTAAATTTCTGTTTACTATTATAATAAACTGCAGCTAACTGAGGAGCACATGAAATTTTACATTTCATGTGTGAAACAGCTGTATAAATTATAGTTTTTATATTAAAGTTTTTATATTTATATATATATGTAGAAAATAAGGTGAGTGTTTAAAATCAACCTGTTTCTACAGAGCCCACGTGAAGAGCTTTTGTATAATTTATTGATAAAATAATATTTTTAAAAATATTAGTACATATGTTTCATAAATACAAGAAAGATTGTCTTTAATCTTCAGCTAGTTTGAATTTAAAATAAAAAGTATTTTGGTGAATAGAGATGCAAAAGTTATACAAAAAACAATATGACGTAAAAATTGAAAATTGTACATTACAAATATTAGGTGCAAAAATTGACCTTGCATCTAATTAAACAAACAACTAAATTTCACAAAAACCACAGTTTTTTAGAGTTTTTTATGGTCGCTCAACTGTGGTTTTTGTGAACTTTAGCTGTTTGTTTAGTAAGATAGAAGATCCATTTTTGCACCGAATACTTGTAATGTTAAAAATAAAGTTAAAAAGTATGTGTTTTGTTTTGTGCTTTTTTTTGATCTTTTTTTTAAAATTGATGAGTCCATAAACACGAAACCGAGTTCTTTAAGTTTTACATTTTGAAACAAACCTTTGTATTAAAAAAACCCTTAAGGTGGGCTCCGTGTGAAAGGTTTAATTTATTAAGTTAATCAACTTATTTCTATATACATATATAAATAGATATAACATAATACAGTATAACATATATATATATATATATTTTAGATTATATATTTTATATATATTTTTATATATATTTTATATATATATTTTATATATATTTTTTATACATTTCTATATATTTTAGATATATTGAAAAAGGAAAAGATTTTTAGAGATGGTAACTTTGGTATATACCCTGAAGATGGTTTAGCAGTGGTGGACATTCTCCCGGGACCAGATATGGAGAGAAAAGTCAAACATCTAAGAAAAGTTTTTGAAAACATTGGTTTTGATGTCACCATCGAAGCCAATCTGTTTGTAACAGACTTCTTAGATGTTACTTTAGATCTTCAAAATGAAAGTCATAAGCCGTATAGAAAACCAAATGCGCATACGGTTTATGTGAATAGCAAGTCAAACCATCCAGAGCATGTGTTAAAACACATACAGGTGGCAGTGAGTAACCGCCTCCAGAAGATTTCTAGCAGTCAAAGCATTTTTAAGGAAACAACCCAACAATACCAGGAAGCTATAAGAGAAAGTGGGTACGATCACGAGTTAGCCTATAGCCACAAAAGCGAGAAGGGTAAGAACTAGAAAAGAAGGAGAAGAAATATTCTATATTTCAACGCTCCATTCTGCAAAAGTGTGGCAACACGGGTTGGGAAGCGCTTCCTAGAGATTGTGGATAATAACTTTACTGAAAACCATCCATATTGTAAAGTTTTTAACAGGAAGACACTAAAAGTGTCCTACTCCTGCATGCCAAACATGAAACAACTTATAATGGCACACAATCGAAAGATTTTAGACACGCAGGACAAAGAGAGGCGAATGTGTGACTGCAAAAACAAGAATGCCCGGTTAATGGAAGTTGTTTAATGGAACATATTATATATAAAGCTACAGTCATAACTGAAAACCAGACCAAGTTTTATGTTGGCTCGACTGGACTACCGTTCAAGAATCGCTACATAAAGCACAAGTACAGCTTCAAACACGAAAAACATAAAAATACGACAACTTTATCGCAGTACATTTGGAAACTAAAAAATAACGAAGTTAATTTTAAAATTCAGTGGGAAATATTAACAAGAACGAAAAATAAATATAGTTTAAATAACGGATATAAATTGTGTAATGCGGAAAAAATCGAAATTTTAAAAGTTAATAAATCAGAATCCCTAAACAAAAGAAACGAACTACAAACTGGCTGCATACATTATCGTAAACAATTTATCTAAAAACTATGTTAATAATTTTGTCTAAAATCAACTATCTATTATTACGTAATACCTAATTTTGTATAATTTTATTGCTGTACTTACAAGTTTGCTTTTCATTGAATAAAACTTGGCTGAAGACGCGTATTAAACGCAGAAACAGCTGTCTCAAGCAAAAGTTTATTTTTTGTATTTTAATTTTATATATATATATATATATATATATATATATGTATATATATTATACATTAAAAAAAAAATTAAAAACATTTAGAAGTAGTGTCTAGTGTCTACATCAGGGGTCGGCAAATTGCGGCCCGCGGGCCAATTGCGGCCCTCGAAGGGTAAATCTGCGGCCCGTGAGCACGTTTTTTTTTTGAATTGAATGCGGCCCGCAAAAGAAATTTTTGTGGCCTGCGAGCATGTTAATGTAGCCCGCTGAGCAACAATATGTTTTAAGTTAAATTTTTACTGGTAATTTGGTTTTGTTTTATTTCGTTTTAAGTTCATGTATAAAATTTTTAAATAATAAAAAGACTTTACTGTATTAGCTTAAAAATGTGAAAAAACAGATAAGCTTTCTAACAGGGTATTTTCTCATTTTTATATTAGCTTTCTTCTTACAACAGCAAGTAATTATTTGAAAAAAGAGTGTAAAGAGTGCTTAGATTTAGTAAGTCAGTTATATAATAGCTACTTAGTAAATAAACCAAATGCAAATGTTTTTCATTACGCACAAAAGTAATGCACAGTAATTAAATAAAATAGCATTTCTTTACAGTTTAGGTATTCATTTTAAATGTATTTTATACCTAAGTTGCTTTTATAGATGTATTATTACTAAATATTATATTTAAGTGTACACAAGTACATTTAATATAACATAATAATAAGAAATAAGGTTTATTTGATATTGGTTTTACACGTTTCGATTTTTTAGTAGTTTTTTTAACTTAAAATTCATTCCAATGCACACAAGTGTACAAAGATGCTTATATTTTAATCCACTTTTTATTTACTGCTTAAGTTAGATTAAGTTTAGTTTATGCATAAATGTCTAACATTATTGTATCTAAATGTAATTTCTAAGTGTGTTCAGAAACATTTAAAACAATATATATGACATAAATTAAAATAGCATTTGTTATGTACACATTTTTAATTTTCAAACAATGTTTTTAGGCAATGAAGTTAATTGTTATGCATTGCATACTAATATAAACAATTGCTGTTTGTTGAAACTACCAATTTAATACAAGCTAGATTCAAGAATGGTAAATTTATTAAGTTTGTAGTACATTGTGAATCAAATAAGTTCAAATTCAATTTTATAAATAACTAAACATTGCTACAAACTCAGACTATGACCATTTGAAGACTTTAAATCTCAGGCCAATTTAGTGTTTTTATTTAGTTATTTACTTGAACTGCATTTTGTATACAAAAACATCATGCTAGTTTTTTGTCACTCAGGCTGGCTTTTTTTCTTTAAAGAGTGGCAAATTAAATTTATGATGCATGTTTTGGTCAATACACAGTGTTGGTTTGAATTATAATATATCTTAATTTTAAATCTTGCAGCTGATACAATTTGAAATACTGTTTATACTACTGTATATAAGTGTGAATAATCAGTGTTGCCAAAAAACTTAAGTCCCGGTAAACCTGGAATCTGAAAATTTACACTTAAAAAATCTGAAAAAAGTTTGAATTTGAGAATTTTTGAAAAACTGGGAATTTCAAACAAGTTTTACTTGTAAAGTAATGAAATTTTAATTTGAAACAAAAATTTACCATATAATTATTTTTATTAAAAACCACAATTAAAGTAGCTTAATAGCATATTTTTAAAATTGATATGACGTTTAAAAGATTTTTTACCTTTAGTTTAATTTTATACTGAAAACAGAAGAAAAAATTTGTACTTTCACAAACTTTATATTGGTGCATTGCACCTTTGCTTTTAAAATCTATTTACCTATTGCTGTACTTTGCATTGGAACTAAACCTAAAAATTCTTCTAAAATTTCAAAATTAGTAAAAACAACTCATCTTAACAGATTGATTAAAGTCCTAATTTGATTTATGCTGCTTTATAATCTTCAGGCATTTCTTAAACACGACTTTTGTTGTCAGTTAAGAAATAAACAATAATCTTATACTACCGTCAACATAAATTCTTTAAGAAAATTAAAATTCTAAACGGTATCTTCTTTTTAGTAATTAGTTTTGCTACTTTATAACTTGCCTTAACTTGTTCTTCAATCAGTCTGTAGGTACTGAAGATAATCATGTGCTTTGTTGGAACTGACTTAGGCGATTTGCTTTTTTTCGTTTCTTGCAATAACTCCTAAATAACGTTTTTCAATGCTTATAGCTTGTCTTATATTTCACATTTAATCTTTTCAAATGCAAGATTTTTATTGCAGATAAAAAATTGCTATAATTCTTAATAGAAAGTTAGTTATTCGTCTTCATTAAAGGCTTAATAAGCTTTTATACTTTTGTAAAAAGTGTTTAATAAACCGTAATTGTCCATTGAAACTGACTTATAATACTTTTTTTTGATTTATATTTAATTCACTGTTAATAAACTTCGTTATTTCTTTATTTTATGAACTTTCTTTTAAACAGGGTTGCCAAACAAGCAGGCTAGTTTAAAAGTTTGAAGAATACAGACTAGGTTAAACCTGTTTAAGACACTTTTTAAGACTCAGGTGTGTGTGAAACTTTTATTTTAACCACTTTGAATTCTCAGAATAGTTTTTACAACCGTAATGTAGTTTAATAATTGTATTTTTCTTTCTTGTCTCTTTACATATTGTGTACTTGTTTAAAATGACGATATTTCAGTTAGGTATTTAAGCTTGATTAAGAAAAAGTTTTATGTTTTTTCAACTTTTAATTAACTTGGCTGGTTTGATATAACTTAGACATTTTGCTGTTAAAGTGGCAACCATGTAAAATACTAATTAATTACTAATAACGTATTTTATTAAAGTATTTGAGAGTTAATCAGGTTAAAAATTTGTTTTAGATTTTTACATAACAAATAGGTATTAGATTTATTTAGTTAATTTATTACTGAATTTTTAAAAGAGTGTAAACTATTTTAGACGCAATTTTTTTTTTAAATAAATATTTTTAGAAACATGTAAAAAGGGTTAATAGTACAAACAAGGCATAAAAGTGACCTCTAAAATATTTTTAAGCTTGAATTTTAATACAGAGTTAGGTTCAAAATTAAATTACAAAATATTAAGTTTACCCTATTAGTCTTTAAGAAAGTACATAGTTTATTAAGACTTAAGTACATTAGTCAATGTAAATTTTATTCTATAAAGTATTTATAATTTAAATAGACATTCTCTGTATATTTAAAAGTAAATTGTAATATCAAAGTGAATAAAAGTAAAAGTTTCTCTAGTAAGACTAAAAGCAAAATATTATTCAAATGTCACTAAAACTAAAACTGCGGTCCGCGAAAACTTTGAAAATTTGAAATTTGGCCCGCGAGCACCAACTGCCTGCCGACCCCTGGTCTACATGTATTTAAGATCTAAAAGACCTATTTTTAAAAACTAAGCTATGTTATTATTTACAAAAAACATAGCTAGTAAAGGAGTCGTACCCGCGACATTCGCGATATTAGCACGGCGCTCTAACTAACTGAGCTAACTATTTAATTTCTACCCTATACAAATGACGTATATTAAGATATTGTATGATAATTATCACGGTTCTTTGAAAATACACTAAGTTATGAACGTTTTATTTGATACACTTCTAGAAAATTACGACCTGTTACTAGTATGCTGCAAATTTAAGTACTTTAAATTGAATTTTTAAGAGTCAACTTACATATTAGTCGACTAATTTTTATTTTATGCGAAGAACTATCTACGTGGCTAAATTTTACAAAATAAAAAGGTTTAATTTGTGTTTACTCACTAAATATAGTTTTCATTAGACATAGATTGTCGTTTTATCTAAGAATTGTAAAACATGTGCTAGTTCTGACCTGAGCCATAAAAGCAGTTAAATTTCAGCAAGCATTTATTAATGTTGATTGTGTTTTCAAAAAAATGTTTGCAGCTATAATGGTGACGTATATTTTTAAACTTCTACTTGATATAGTTGTTTTGCTCAAAGTTGTCTAAATAAAATAACTGTTAAAATTTTGTTTATAAAGAGACACTCTTCATACATACACAAAACACTGTAATAACTATTATTACTTAATGTTTTATTACAACCATGACTATGTCGTTCAACAATTTTATTGTATTTAAAATCGAAAAACATTTCTACGAAAATATGTGTAAAATACAGAAACAGCTGTTAAAGTTATAAATTGTGTTATCTTAAAAAAAAATTATAATTGTATGAATCAATAGAAATACTTGATAGTTAGTTTAAACTGTTAATATCAAATATTAAAAAGCAAAAAATGCATTGCCCGGGAATCGAACCCAAAACATTAATGCTTATAAATAGATATGTTATGTAGCGTTTATATACTCACTAAATACTTTATGTTTTTGGTATGTTTTCAATAGGTAGAAATCTAAAATGTAAGAAGGGTCACTTCTGCACGGGTTGAAAAATTTGTAAATTGTTATTTTTTACTATCACTGTTGCCCCTTACCTTACCCTCAATCGATAATTTTTTTTTTCTTTTGTTCTGTTTTTTTTTTTGTTTTTTTGTACTATTAAATTTATTAGATATTTTTTTATCAGTGTAACCTCTAACCCTTACCCTCGGTTAGTATTTTTTTTTTTTTAGTTTTTTTCTTTAGTTTTGTTTTTAATTTTAGTTTTTTTATGTGTTTGTATATTTAATTTTTACTATCAATGTTCCCTTTAACCCTTACCAAGTGACCTCTCGTGCAAAAGTGACCCTTTGTGCAAAAATGTCTTCGTGCATACTAGTAGTATTACAACTTAGTCCAATTAACTTGATAAAACGTTTTGTTTTTGAAGTAATTTTATAAGAAATAAGTTTTATAACTTACTTTTTAATTTAAACATTAATTAGAAATGGTTTTAATTTATATTGGTTTTTATAAACTATAAAGAGTAAAGTCAAACTTTAGATTTAAAACATTCGACTGTTATTGTTCAACAAAGACACTTTTATGACCTTTTGTTTTTTATACTATTTGTAATAAATGCGGTCTGTTAACTATTATATAAGCAGGTCTTAAAATACAACATTGAATTTATTTTTTATTATATAAATTTAAACAACTAAAGTTATACTTTTAAACAATGATGAAAGTTTACAGTTCTACATAACCAGAAAATCAAATTTTATTTTTGACGCTTTTTCGATTTATAATGATACAATCTCTACAAGTTTTTCAATCAATAAAATACAATAAAAGTTGTTCGTGATTAGCAAAACATGTTTATGAATTTTTAGTTTTTAAACCTACATTATTTTTTAAACATTAATTGTAACTATATAGTTCAAGAAATGTGTAACTACAACTATTTAAAACACTTGAAATAGAAATTAAAAATGATTACGTCTTATGCTGAATTGAACATTAAGAAAGTCGTTTTTTGAACAAATTAGCTTGAAGTTAAATTAGGGACTAATGTCACAGTAATTTATTCTAAGTACTTAGAATAGCATTTAAGTATAACAAGTTTTAATTGTTTAGTGTAAAATTTAACATATAACTATACCAATATAAAACACAACACAGTATAAAAAATGAACTATACTTTTAGCTTAAACTTGCACAAACATATTGAAATTAATTTACCCTACAGCTGCTTTTAGTAAAAGTACTGGCTGAGACGGATATTTATTTAATTTATTACCTCTTGTACATGTGTTTAACATACATTATTGATTTCAAATCAAAATTAAAGTTAATTAAAAAATGTATATAATTTTTGATTAAGTTAACGTTATTTGATGTTAAAACTTATACATAATCAGTATTTAGGTAAAAATGAGCTCTGAATTAAAAAAAAAAATGTGGCAGAGACGGGTTTCGAACCCATGCCATCGAAATAACTGGACCACTCGGCCACTCGACTGAACAGAATAAATTGATATTATAAATAATAAGTCAAACGTTTTATTACGTCACAAAGCAAACATGTTTGTCTTAAGTAAACTAGGTTGCTAAGAATATTTGCTGATGGGTGCTTGGATTAGTTTGTAGTTTAGAACAGTATTTTTTTATACTTAAACATTTACTGTTTTAACTTTGGATAACATTTGTTAAATCTCATCTCTGTCGTTCATTATTATTATTATTTTATTTATAACTATGTACTAATTCTTTTTTGAAAACAGCACCTGTTTATTATATTCAAATATACTTATTAACAGCTCATTAAACTACTCAGAGACTCTAGTAAATTATTTGATGTAATGATACTTTTGTTTTAGATAAGATAGCCTTTCTTAGTCATAAATCAACACTTGGTAAATCACATCTCTCTTAATTTCAAATACTATTTTATCAGATAGATACAAATATAAATATTTTTTTAAACATTATTACTATTTCAACTAATTATCACTAAATTTTTAAAACGAGTATATTATACGTTTTTAAATACACTCAATTGCTATTTTGAAAATAAAAACAAAAGCATTGACCATTTATAATTAAGTATAATTTTAGTAGAGTCAATTAGACATTTTATGAGGATAAAAATAACTTAAAATATTTATAAGTTTTAAACATATTCGAACGTAAAAGAGATTAAAATTTGTATATAAATGTATAGTTGTTTAAAATTTTAATTTAATCGCTAATAGAGATGCGTAGAAAGTTCACTGGAATATATAAAAACATATTTACACAGTACTAGAAGTTTAAACTAACACACAGAAACATGCGTTTGTTTAATAAAGAAAGAGTACTGTGTAATTTATTTATTACATACATAAATATAAAAGTTTATCAATAAAAGTATATTTTAAATATACCAAAACATACGTTTCATAAAAACCAAAAAATTATTTTTTATCTTAAGCTAGTACGATCTGAAATCTAGTGGGTTCTGTGGAAAGTGTTTAAGTTTAATTTATCACATTATTATTTATAAACAAATATATATACTGGATTCTTTTTTGAGTTTTGTTTATAACTAAAACTTTTTGGAAATAAAGTTATAAATATAAAACCATTCCTACAATACTTTACGTAGTAATTTAAGTATTACATGTTTTCTTTCCGTATTTTTAAATAATTATATTTAGGCTCTCAGTATCTTAAACCTAGTATAAGTAAAAACAATTTCTGAAGGTTTTAAAGTTATCAAATAGTTGTGTGCAATTTATATTTTACATTTAAATCTCAAATGTATTCCCAACACGATAGATAAGTTATGGCCATTGGGGCCAACTTTGTCTAATATATTCATAAGCTTTATAGTTGACGACTGTTTTGTGTTTTGACTTCAAATATGTTGACGACTGTTTTGTGTTAGGAAAAGATGAGAAAGAGATTGATAAATTGATTATTTTTGTAAACTTTAGCAAATTTGAAAGACCTGATACCAACCTTAAACTTGTAAATTGTAGTTAAAAGTTAAAAAAAAAGTTAAATTTTAAATTTTATTAAATGTACGCTTATTATTATGTTAAAGTTTAACTTATAAAAATTTCTATATAAAAAACATTTCAGCTGCTTAAGTTTTTATCTTAAGTAGCTGGTTTACATTTTAGTATGTAGTAACCTTAACTGCTTAAAAAAAATTGTAGTTGTTATGAAAATTAGATAAATAAAAAGGCAACAAAATAGCTAAGTTTTAAAACACTGTTTAATTAAATAGACCAGTTGAAAAGACAAGTACAAAACAATACTTTTGCATGTTCAGTTTATTAATAGTTACGCTTGCGTTTATATAGTTTTTATTCTCCAGTTTACAAAAGCGTCGATGTTGTAACGGTTAGCATTGGTGCCTTCCAAGCACTAGTTCCGGGATTCCCTGTCGACGCAGTATTGTTTTAGATTTTAATGGACAATTTCAAATGATTACTGCTCTATGTGTTTTTAATTAGTAATTACAGCTTCAAAAAATTTCAAACACTTATTTAAAACTTTAGTATAACTAATTTACTCCATTATATAAAGATTTTGTTTTAGGCCTAAAACTTTTCAATATAGTTTTTGTATGGTTTAGATTAAGGAAGCCTTAACTTATTAATAAAAACATTTCTAACGTTGAAGAGATATTTAAAAATATACAAACTAGATATAAGCTTTAGTGGTTAGTGTTTAAAGCTGTAAATTTGTTACTAAAGTTATAGATAATTGCAATTTATGTTTGTAATCAAGTAAATTAACTGAAAAAAAGCTAATGTTGTTATCAAAACTTATCAGAAAAAAGTTTATTTAATTTACTGAAATTACAAGTTTAAATGTGTATTAGGCTTATAAGATAAAGCTAAAAGTTTAAACTCAATTTTGGTATAAAAGTTGTAATTATCTTTTTTTTTAAGCACATAATTATAAATTTTCTAACCTTTAATAGTACTTTGTAATCAGTACGTAATATAACATATACATGAAAACATTTATTTGTATGAATTAAAACTATTAAAAAGTTTACAACACTTGCATTAGTTCAGTTGCTTAGCAAATTTAAAAGCTTATTTATCATTTAGTAACAACATTCATTTTTATGCCGTTTACTGCTGTTAAAAATTAGAAAAACTTGTCCGTTTCATTAAAAAAAGTTAAAGTTTTATTTAAGATATAACGTAAGCTGAAACATTTTTCTAGCTGTTTTCAAAGTGTAAAAAACAAAAATTAAATAAAACAAATATATAGATGTATGATATTAGATAGTTAAAAATCAACAAGTTTTAGTTTAGGAAACTGATAAATATTGAAACTAAAATAGCTTTTGGTCATAACATATTGTAAATTAAGTTATTTTGAATTTTACCATAAAAATAATAAATATAAAATTTGAAATGTTTTATAGCAAACAAAAACTTTAAGCACAAACAGTTTTACAACATAAGTTTAAATTAAAATTGAAATAGTAAGGAAGTTAATTTTAAGTAGGTTTAATTGCATCAACAAAAGTATATAAGTAAGCATTAAGCTTAGAGCGAATTTTCAAGTATATACACGCTATATGCAGTAATTATAAACAGCAGAGTGGCGCAGCGGAAGCGTGCTGGGCCCATAACCCAGAGGTCGATGGATCGAAACCATCCTCTGCTACTTTCTCGCTGTAATCGTATAGTGGTTAGTACTTCACGTTGTGGCCGTGACAACCCAGGTTCGAATCCTGGTTACAGCACTTTTTTATTATTGCTATATAAAAATTTATTATTATTAGTTTTCACGAAAATATATATAACAAATTTGGTCAACATAAGAAAAAATTATAATAATTATATTCATTTACATAGTAATGAGACTTAGTCAAAAGATTTCAATTTATCATAGTTTTATAAGTAATAAAAAGCTCTTGTCTTAAAAAATAGTTTAAGATTAAAACTCTGCTTCACTTTAACTCCTTATATTATATTTGCTTAAACATGTTTTGTTATAAAAAATATTTTTGTGTCTTTAAAACGCTTTTTCATAAATAACATAAATAAGTTAGCTTTTAATAATAACAAAGAGCATAAAGGTTTACCACATACATGAATAAGTAGTTTTGATTACTAATATATGCACTAAAGTCTAAATGTAATCAACAGCAATATGTTATATTTTTTCGAATTGTTTGTTGCATAAAGGTAGATAATGTTTTTAGTTTAAATAGTTTCCTAGTTGAAGAGAGTGAATTCTAAAAGTAGATTAGTAATAAATGTTTTACTATGGCTAAGTAAAATAAAACGTTACTATGCAAACAAACATTATTCGAAAAACAAGTTTAAATGTTTCAGAAAAATTAAATAATACACAAAGTTTAAGACAATTCAAAACACAAATACAGTATTTCAATTATTGAGCATAATAGAGTAATAATGAAATAAAAACTTTTACACATTAAATATTTATTAGACAGTGAAATTGGTTAGAACTTCAAAAACTTCATCTTGATGTATTTGAGAAAAGTTTAACTATATTAAACAAAAGTTCTTTATAAGCCATTCATATAAAAATAACCTTTGCTAGAATGTTATGTTAAAGCTTACTTTTTTTAAGTTCAAAAAATCATATATAACACTTAACTTAAAACACTCTGCATGCAAAAAACATAGGTTTTTAAACGTGAAAAGTTGCTTGTAGACGTCCTCCCAGGTGGTCTAGTGGTTAGGATTCGTGGCTCTCACCCACGCGGCCCGGGTTCGATTCCCGGTCTGGGAACGGTTTTTAATTTATTGAAATAGCCTAGATTTAAAATTAAAATTTTTAATATTTTTTACCTTATAATGAAAACTTGTAAACTTAATTATTAAAGTTACACATGCTTTCGTTAACATATTTCATTAGAACTTTAATATAGCGGTTCATTGAGTGCGACGTGACTAATTGGACTTATGTGAACGCAAAAAAATATATACTTAAACTGTTTTGAGCTGTATAGAATTTCACAAAAAAATACAGTAATACTTAAACTTAAAACAAAACAGACAATTTAAAATAGTGACTTGTATTTTGTTGTTTTAAGTACAAAGTCTAAAAAAAACAGCTTTAGTGCTAAGTAATAATAAAACTAAAAGTCTTATTATCAAAAGTGAAGGAAAATACTCTTCATTAAAAGTTAATGACAAAAATCGTCCTCGGGTGGGCTCGAACCACCAACCTTTCGATTAACAGTCGAACGCGCTAACCGATTGCGCCACGAAGACTTGTTTGGCTTACACTTATACTGATTATATATTAAAGTTTTCTCGCTTCACATTTGCGTCATTAATTACAAGTATGTACTCAGTTGCTAAGTTTAAAACAAATCTGAATGCTTTAGTATAAAGTTTTCGAGCATTTTTTGATTAACTCAGTACACTAACCATTTTTTAAAAATTTGTAGTTTTGAAAAAATTTCTTTTTTTATAATTTGAATAAGTATTTATTTTTTACAACTACAGAAAAATTACATAACTCTTCTCAATATGAAATCAGGTTTAAAAATTGTTTTTTAGACTATCATTAATGTTTAATCTAATTACCAATTATTTTGAAACTTTAATATCAGGGTAGCTGTCTAAATTGCGCGAGCGTACAAAATTGCACGAGGGGACAAAATTGCACAAAAACAGTAAATTGCATTAAGATACTTTTGCACGAAGACTAATTTGCACGAAAGCGCAAAATTGCACGTAGACAAAATTAAATATTTTACAAAAAAAAAAAAATATCAAAAAAAAAACAATTTACATACACACATGTATCTAACATTATATACCCATTAAATATACTTTGAACTCTACGTAAAGTGGTATAGTTTCTATCTGAAATATTTTTAATTTAAAAATTTATCAATAATTTAAGCAAATAACTTGAACTATTATATGATTCCAAAACGAGAAAAAATAAATTACAGCTATAACATTAAAATAAATATAAATAAATTTTAGTTTAAAAATCAAATCAATTTATTTTTGTTTGTTTTTTAATAAGTTGAAATAATTTGATAATAGAGTCTAAATTTTTAAGCATACTTTTTAAAAAGATAAGAATTTCAAATTAATTAATTTTTTTTTTTATCGTTTTTAAATCATTTAAAAGTTTAAGCTATTTGCTTAATCTATTAATAAATTTCAAAATTAAAAACATTTCAGATGAAAACTATACCTTTTTACGTACAGTTCAAAGTGTATTTAATGTGTATATAATGTTAGTTACATGTGTTTATATAAATATTTATTATTTTTGATATTATTTTTTGGCAAAATATTTATTGTTGTGAAGTTTAATATTCTCATTTTAGATAGAGATTTTCGTTTTAGAATTTAAACTTCGACTGAATTATTTTTATATTTTTTCATTTGCAGGTTATTATAAATTTGATAGAGTTAGGTATGCAATTCGATGACCGAGAGGTCTTTTTGCGTATCCAGGTCCTTGAACCAAAAAATTTTGAGCAATTTTTCGTTTTTGTTCAATAAACCACTTATTAAAAACAATCGGAAAATATTTTACATTTGCATGAACAACATTAGAAAAAATTCAAAAATATAACTAGAAATACTTAAAAATAAAAGCAATGAAGAAAAAAAAAACACTTTGCAAACAAAAAATGCAAGTTAAAAAAATTATGAGTAAATGAAAAGTAGTAATAAAAGGAGGAAATTGGTCTTAATTGTTATTATTTCTTTTAAACTTATTTAATTATTTATTTCATTTATTTTGAATTTTTTTATTAATTTTATTAACTTTTGTTTTGGATTTTTATTTAATGTTTTTACTATTTAATTTATTAATTTATAAGTTTTATAAATCTTATTTATTTTTTAATAAAAAATAATTAAATTTATTTAATATAGATAAATTTTATAAATATTTAGTTTTTAGTTATTTAATTTTTTAAATTCATACCTTCTTTATTATTTATTTTAATCTATTTAGCATTTAGTTTTTATTTTTTATTTGAAAATATTTTTTTTTTACTAAAAAATATTATATATAATAGACACTGCAACTTTCACATTTTTTTAAATTAAGTTATTATTTTTTTTATTATTATTTTATCTGGAATTTTTTACTTAATATTTTTTTTTTAATTGATTTGTTTTTTTTAAATTAAAGTTTATTACTTAGTGTTTTTTTTTCTTAATTTTTTATTATTTAGTTATTAAATTTTGTAATTCAAATCTTTTATTTTATGAATATTATATAATTTTTTTTCGTATTTTTCTATTATTTAGTTAATTAAATTTTTAAATCTGATTCTTCTTTTTTTAAATATAATATAAATTTTTTCGTGCAAAAGAGTCTTCTCGTGCTATTTTGTCCCCTCATGCAAAATTGTCTACGCGCAATTTTGACCCGTCCCTGGAAAGGAAACAAAATCCGTGCAAAACTGACCCTCCGTGCTAAATTGGCATTCGTGCAAAAATGACCCTTTGTGCAAAAGTGTCTGCGGGCAAAATTTCTGCTCGTGCCAAAATAAACCCTCGTGCAAAAATGTCTCCGTGCAAAAGTGAACCTTCGTGCAATTTTGTCTACGTGCAATTTTGCGCTTTCGTGCAAATTAGTCTTCGTGCAAAAGTATCTTAATGCAATTTACTGTTTTTGTGCAATTTTGTCCCCTCGTGCAATTTTGTACGCTCGCGCAATTTAGACAGCTACCCTGATATTAAAGTTTCAAAATAATTGGTAATTAGATTAAACATTAATGATAGTCTAAAAAACAATTTTTAAACCTGATTTCATATTGAGAAGAGTTATGTAATTTTTCTGTAGTTGTAAAAAATAAATACTTATTCAAATTATAAAAAAAGAAATTTTTTCAAAACTACAAATTTTTAAAAAATGGTTAGTGTACTGAGTTAATCAAAAAATGCTCGAAAACTTTATACTAAAGCATTCAGATTTGTTTTAAACTTAGCAACTGAGTACATACTTGTAATTAATGACGCAAATGTGAAGCGAGAAAACTTTAATATATAATCAGTATAAGTGTAAGCCAAACAAGTCTTCGTGGCGCAATCGGTTAGCGCGTTCGACTGTTAATCGAAAGGTTGGTGGTTCGAGCCCACCCGAGGACGATTTTTGTCATTAACTTTTAATGAAGAGTATTTTCCTTCACTTTTGATAATAAGACTTTTAGTTTTATTATTACTTAGCACTAAAGCTGTTTTTTTTAGACTTTGTACTTAAAACAACAAAATACAAGTCACTATTTTAAATTGTCTGTTTTGTTTTAAGTTTAAGTATTACTGTATTTTTTTGTGAAATTCTATACAGCTCAAAACAGTTTAAGTATATATTTTTTTGCGTTCACATAAGTCCAATTAGTCACGTCGCACTCAATGAACCGCTATATTAAAGTTCTAATGAAATATGTTAACGAAAGCATGTGTAACTTTAATAATTAAGTTTACAAGTTTTCATTATAAGGTAAAAAATATTAAAAATTTTAATTTTAAATCTAGGCTATTTCAATAAATTAAAAACCGTTCCCAGACCGGGAATCGAACCCGGGCCGCGTGGGTGAGAGCCACGAATCCTAACCACTAGACCACCTGGGAGGACGTCTACAAGCAACTTTTCACGTTTAAAAACCTATGTTTTTTGCATGCAGAGTGTTTTAAGTTAAGTGTTATATATGATTTTTTGAACTTAAAAAAAGTAAGCTTTAACATAACATTCTAGCAAAGGTTATTTTTATATGAATGGCTTATAAAGAACTTTTGTTTAATATAGTTAAACTTTTCTCAAATACATCAAGATGAAGTTTTTGAAGTTCTAACCAATTTCACTGTCTAATAAATATTTAATGTGTAAAAGTTTTTATTTCATTATTACTCTATTATGCTCAATAATTGAAATACTGTATTTGTGTTTTGAATTGTCTTAAACTTTGTGTATTATTTAATTTTTCTGAAACATTTAAACTTGTTTTTCGAATAATGTTTGTTTGCATAGTAACGTTTTATTTTACTTAGCCATAGTAAAACATTTATTACTAATCTACTTTTAGAATTCACTCTCTTCAACTAGGAAACTATTTAAACTAAAAACATTATCTACCTTTATGCAACAAACAATTCGAAAAAATATAACATATTGCTGTTGATTACATTTAGACTTTAGTGCATATATTAGTAATCAAAACTACTTATTCATGTATGTGGTAAACCTTTATGCTCTTTGTTATTATTAAAAGCTAACTTATTTATGTTATTTATGAAAAAGCGTTTTAAAGACACAAAAATATTTTTTATAACAAAACATGTTTAAGCAAATATAATATAAGGAGTTAAAGTGAAGCAGAGTTTTAATCTTAAACTATTTTTTAAGACAAGAGCTTTTTATTACTTATAAAACTATGATAAATTGAAATCTTTTGACTAAGTCTCATTACTATGTAAATGAATATAATTATTATAATTTTTTCTTATGTTGACCAAATTTGTTATATATATTTTCGTGAAAACTAATAATAATAAATTTTTATATAGCAATAATAAAAAAGTGCTGTAACCAGGATTCGAACCTGGGTTGTCACGGCCACAACGTGAAGTACTAACCACTATACGATTACAGCGAGAAAGTAGCAGAGGATGGTTTCGATCCATCGACCTCTGGGTTATGGGCCCAGCACGCTTCCGCTGCGCCACTCTGCTGTTTATAATTACTGCATATAGCGTGTACATACTTGAAAATTCGCTCTAAGCTTAATGCTTACTTATATACTTTTGTTGATGCAATTAAACCTACTTAAAATTAACTTCCTTACTATTTCAATTTTAATTTAAACTTATGTTGTAAAACTGTTTGTGCTTAAAGTTTTTGTTTGCTATAAAACATTTCAAATTTTATATTTATTATTTTTATGGTAAAATTCAAAATAACTTAATTTACAATATGTTATGACCAAAAGCTATTTTAGTTTCAATATTTATCAGTTTCCTAAACTAAAACTTGTTGATTTTTAACTATCTAATATCATACATCTATATATTTGTTTTATTTATTTTTTGTTTTTTACACTTTGAAAATAGCTAGAAAAATGTTTCAGCTTACGTTATATCTTAAATAAAACTTTAACTTTTTTTAATGAAACTGACAAGTTTTTCTAATTTTTAACAGCAGTAAACGGCATAAAAATGAATGTTGTTACTAAATGATAAATAAGCTTTTAACTTTGCTAAGCAACTGAACTAAAGCAAGTGTTGTAAACTTTTTAATAGTTTTAATTCATACAAATAAATGTTTTCATGTATATGTTATATTAAGTACTGATTACAAAGTACTATTAAAGGTTAGAAAATTTATAATTATGTGCTTAAAAAAAAGATAATTACAACTTTGATACTAAAATTGAGTTTAAACTTTTAGCTTTATCTTTTTAGCCTAATACACATTTAAACTTGTAATTTCAGTAAATTAAATAAACTTTTTTCTGATAAGTTTTGATAACAACATTAGCTTTTTTCAGTTAATTTACTTGATTACAAAAATAAATTGCAACTATCTATAACTTTAGTAACAAATTTACAACTTTAAACACTAACCACTAAAGTTTATTTCTAGTTTGTATATTTTTAAATATCTCTTCAACGTTAGAAATGTTTTTATTAATAAGTTAAGGCTTCCTAAATCTAAACCATACAAAAACTATATTGAAAAGTTTTAGGCCTAAAACAAGATATTTATGTAATTGAGTAAATTAGTTATACTAAAGTTTTAAATAAGTGTTTGAAATTTTTTGAAGCTGTAATCACTAATTAAAAACACATAGAGTGGTTATCATCTGAAATAGTCCATTAAAATCTAAAACAATACTGCGTCGACCGGGAGTCGAACCCGGAACTAGTGCTTGGAAGGCACCAATGCTAACCGTTACAACATCGACGCTTTTGTAAACTGGAGAATAAAAACTATATAAACGCAAGCGTAACTATTAGTAAACTGAACATGCAAAAGTATTGTTTTGTGCTTGTCTTTTGAATTGGTCTACTTAATTAAACAGTGTTTTAAATCTTAGCTATTTTGTTGCCTTTTTATTTATCTAACTTTCATAACAACTACAATTTTTTTTTAAGCAGTTAAGGTTACTACATACTAAAATGTAAACCAGCTACTTAAGATAAAAACTTAAGCAGCTAAAATGTTTTTTATATAAAAATTTTTAAAAGTTAAACTTCAACATAATAATAAGCGTACATTTAATAAAATTTAAAATTTAACTATTTTTTTAATTTTGAAATACAATTTACAAGTTTAAGGTTGGTATCAGGTCTTTCAAATTTGCTAAAGTTTATAAAAATAATCAATTTGAAATTAGTTTCAGCGTATTTGTTACTAAATTGTTCAAACATAGTTTATATCTGACTTTATACTAAACTTTTTAATCCTGTTTTATCTATAGTTGACATAATTATGTTAATTACCGCATACGTTAAACTCATATTTATTACTTCAAAACTGTAAAATACTTTTCTTACAAAAGTTTAACAGTTTTTTTTTTTTTTTTCAATTAAATTAAACTAGTTAAAAATAACATTGCAATTAATTTGATGAAATTTACTCTAGTATGCTATGTTCCAGTGGTGTCGCGTGGTCTTTTGGTTAGGGGGTGTTGCAGATTCACATTGTCAAATTAAAAAAAATCCCCTAGTTTGAAACATTTATATTAAAATTATAAAAGTAATACGAAAAAATAGCAAGCTTTTCAGAAAAAAATTTAATATGCTTGTTTAACTAAATAATAATTTAATTGAAAAAAAAAACACATATCTCATACCTTTGTATATCATAACCGTTTCTTAAAAACTGTAGCTATTTTTATTTTTATTTATGTCCATGTAAGTTTATGTATTTGCACAATCATAAATATACTAACTTCATTATTTAATTTATTTTCTTTATTTTAGGACTTGTCTAACTAGCAATAAAAAACAAAAACATGCAACCAACTTAAAATCGAAGTTGCCCCTGTTCGAGTTATCCCTGCTCGAGTTGTTCCTTCTCGAGTTGCTCCTGTTAGAGTTTATTCCATCCATAGTTGTTCCTGCTTTAATTTTCCCTGCTCAAGTTGTATTGCTCGAATGAACTTGTATAGAATTTTTTTAAGAACTTTTTTAGATAGAAATTTGTTTAAAGTTAACGTTTAATTCATCTTTTTAATTTGTTATTGTGTTTAATTTCATGTATTTAAGGTACGAACAATTGTATAAAAAAAAAAATATAAAACCGTTTAAAAACCAATTTTTAATTTTCGATTAAAACAAAAGGTTCCTTTATCGGAAATCGAACCCGGGCCGCCTGGGTAAAAGCAAGGAATCCTAAGCACTAGACCACGTCGGACTATGTTATCAGACGTTACTTTGCATATATAAACATATAAGTAAGCGTTATGACGTAACTATTAAAGCATGTTTATGTTATTTAAAATTTATTACTCAAAAATTTAGTGCTATATGTATATATTTCAAATTATTTGATGCTGTTAAGTTTTAAAAATTATATTAACACTTTAGCAATTACACCGCTAAACGTATTACCAAATACTTAAATATATTGCTCTGTAGTTTGATAATCCATTTACTACTGTAAAGCTAGTATATTTTAAAGCTAATAATAATTTTTATATTTATAATGTTTAGTTTGAATTAATTATTATTTAAAATCATTCTTTAAAAGTATATAATGATGTTTTTCGTCTAAATTAGAACATATAGGTATAAGTTACAACTAATAAAAATTATTATTACTTAAAAGATGCATCTCTGCCAGGGTTCGAACCCAGAACTTCTGAGTTCTAAGATCAGCGCGTTATCGATTACTGTATTTTGAATATATAAACTTAAAATGGTAATTCAAGTCTTACTTTGCACTAATGCTTAATAGTTATTACTTTTTTACCAATTGTATTATAGATAGCGGTTTGTAAACGCACTAACCAATATATCATAGTTTAAAGATACTAAGGATATTAATATGAAAGTTTGAGCTAAACAACTAATTAAATAATGTTAACTATACAAAATAGTTTTAAACACTACTATTGTGTAAAACATTTTAGAGTATAAAACATAAATTGTGACTTGTGTTATTCTTGTTGCTACGCAAGAATATTACAAGTTTCAATTTCTGTTCTTGCGTAGCAACAAGAATATTACAAATTACACTTTTCTTAAATTTTTGCTAACGGAAAATTACTGTAAAAAACGAAAGAACCATTCTTTTTGGAAGTTCTTTTATTTTTTATAGCCTAATATTCTAAACTATTAACCCACTATAACAAGTAAAAACAAATTTTTGTAAAACAGTTCAGACTTATATTTAAATATTACTTTAAGCAATCAATAACTTTAAATTAAATATTTTTTTGGTAAGTTGAAAGCTTTGTTGTAAATAAACTATAAAAAAATTACTTATATCCTACTTAAATTTAAAAACAACAAGCAAAACGGTATTAAACGGGAATCGGACCCGGGCCTTCCGCGTGGCTGGAAGAGATCCACCACTGAACCAACAAGGGTTGAAAAAATTACAACATGTAGCGTTTATAAACTTACTTAAATGAATTAACTTTCTGCTTGTATTTTATGATAACGTTTATTTACACTGAAAAGACTTTGTTTGTAAATGTGATAACTACAACCTTTTAGTCATAAGAATGATTACTTTGACTAAATACTTAAAATAAGTTATAGTTTTCAAAGTAGTGAACTAAAGTTTAAATGATACCAGGTTTAGTTTTAACAATAAACTCCTTAAACACATCTACATAACAATTTTTAAACATTTAAATCAAAACTTTTTAAATAAATTATACTTAATAAATAGTACATTTAAAGTTAAAACACCAAGGTAAAAAAGTCTTTAATTTCAAAAAACGAAAAGAATTACAGTATTATGAAATTAGTTAAGAATGAAAATAGTGTCATTTTCAATAGTTTATTATCCTGTGTAATTTAAAAAAGTGCCACCAGAGAGGTTTGAACTCCCGACCCCTGCTTGACGAGAGCAGTGCTCTGCCACTGAGCTATAGCGGCTTGCAATGGATCTAGTTTATTGCGTTTATAAACCTCACATGCACAAGACAAGCTGAGTAAACACCTAATAAGCACACCGCTATTCCAACCAGAAAAAAATTTATAATGTTAATTATTTTTTGTTAAAGCGTCTTTACTTAAAAGTTCAAAATAAACTTAAACAGATTTGTAGTAGAAGCTGAGTTTTTTAAGTTATAGTAAATTTCAAGCAGAAGTGTTACTGTTACAATTACTAATTTCTTTATACTACCATTGTATTAGGTTATCTGACTTAACACTGTTTTTGTTTAAAATAAAAATATTCTGCCTAAAAAATATATTATTTAGTGATAAAACTGCTCTTTTATGGCTAATACATAACTGGCAAAACACTTACAAAAATATTTAAATTTATACGACCTTAAATAGTATTATATTACCAAAAGGCCTCAAAGGGCATCTAATGTTTTTTTCTTAAATGTAGATAATTAACAAATTTTTAAAAAAAAAGTTCAATATGTTGAATGACGAAAAAGCTTTATAACTGGTTTAAAAATCTAATAACAATTCAGTTGTTTGGGAAGTTTTTAGAAACACTTATAGACCAATTTACTAGCTTAGCTATTTTATTTCTAAGTTAGTTTTCTCTTCACATAGTTTATTTTAAACTGATTTTATACACTGATTACGAAATTGGATTATAGATCTGTTGATTAAAATTTCATGCAGTTTTTTAAGTTGTATATAAAACTTACTTTAAATATAAGTAACAGGAACTTTTATTTTCTCATTTCAGAACATACTATTAATCATTTTATATTATTTACACTAAGTTGCATAGTAGTGTGACTATATACATACTTGAAAGTAGTTTTTTGTACATTGATTACTTTGTTAAACAGTTGGTATAGAAAAGTGTTTTTTGAATCACCTATTTTTGCATGCAAAGTTTTAAGCATGCTTAAATTAAAGTAAAGGCTTATTCTAAAACTTGCACACTAATGCACAGAGTTAGGGTTTTATATTAAGATAGTATTTAGCTATCAAAAAAATATATAACCATAGATAATTTTTTGTGTTAGTAAAACCTCTTAAAAAACTCTAACTTATGACTTGTTATTTCTGTCATCAAAATAAGTTAAAGGATGCATGAAATGAACAAACTTATTTTTTTGTACTACAATTGTAATATTAAGAATATAGTTGAAACTTATGAATGGACTTACAAAAATGTATTATTGATATTACTGCTTAAATTCCCATCAAAGCCTAAGTGAAATGATATTTAATTTTTGCTTTAAAAACTCTATCGTTTTAGATTAAATAACTTTGTGGTTTTGAAAAATGCGATGTTATTTTTCTGTTATTTTACTTAGAGTTTATACTTTCAAAAGTACTTTTTTTTCTTGAACTCAACTCAAACTCAGTAAATAGTAATTGCTGAAGTTTTTTAAAATAGATTCCTTGTTTAGCTTATATATTATAAAATGCTTATTTAAACACCACTTTTTTAAAACTCCTCTAAATACTTCTGAAGTTTTTCATGGATATGACTTATGAGCAGACTTAAGCTGTTTATATTTTGTCAAGTTTAAAGTTGACTGTTTAAATTAAACAACTTTTTGATAACCTAAAAAATCATTTTTTTCCTTAAGCAACCTGTTTTTACTTTTCAGTTTAATTTAAGATTTAAATCTATCTAAATAGGGTATCTAATATAAAATATTTGCAGCTTTGAGTATATGTAACATATTATATTTGCTAGATATAGAAATACAACAAATACTTATAAATGTTTATATATATTTTTTTTATCCAAAATACTGTTTAAATGCACTTTAAAAACTCTAAATAAAATATTACGTTGATGCTTAATAGAAATAAAATTTTGATCAACTTCTGCATATTTGCAAATTTTAAGTAAACTTAAGATTTTTTCTATAACTTCAATAAAAGTGAAGGTAAAACTTAATAACTTTTGAAAATAAGTATAATAGTTGTTCATAAAATACTCTTACTTAAACTTCATACAACTAAAAACCTTAATTTATTAAAATTAATAGAGAAACATAGTAATTAAAACATCAAAACACAACAAAAAATGATAAGGATTTAATGTGTTTTCCTCAAAGACGTAGTCGCGCAGTGTTGATCATGACGTAACAATCAAAACTTCCAGCGTTATAAACTGAAAATTTGCAGGTATTGATGTGTGGCCGGTTAGCTCAGTTGGTTAGAGCGTCGTGCTAATAACGCGAATGTCGCGGGTTCGATCCCCGTACTGGCCACATTACATCCTCGTTAGTATAGTGGTGAGTATTCCCGCCTGTCACGCGGGCGACCGGGGTTCGATTCCCCGACGGGGAGCATTTTTATTTTGCTAAGTTTAGTTAACATTAATCATGACGTAACTGTCATAGATTTTGTGTAAGTAAATTAATTAACACTAATAATCTATACAGAAATTTATAAATAGAACAAAATTAATAAAAATTTGTTTTGAAGTTTAACCAATGTAGTTTTTCTTATTAACTATTCTAAATTAAAACTTTTATAGTTTTTTCAGCTATGTTTAAGTAATAGTTAAGTTATTTCGTACATCTTATTTTTACACATGTATATCTTTGCTACAGTTTGAAAAAATAACAAATTTACTATATGCTTTTAACATGTAACTAATATTTTAATAAGAAAATAAACTTAATTTATTTTAAAAGAATTAATATTAAGCTTTCTGAATTTATAAAAGTTAAGTTTACTTACGTATTTATAAAAACAAATGGTTTTTTTGTTATAATAATTCAAACGGATTATCATCGAAACCTTTGTCAAGTTATAATCAAACTTTTAACCATGGCTGAAAAAACTATAAAAGTTTTGTTCTAAAATAGTTAATAAGAAAAACTACATTGGTTAAACTTCAAAACTAGTTTTTATTAAATTTATTCTATTTATAAATGTCTGTATAGATTATATTAAAAAACTTACTTTCTGATCGCTTAATTAGTCAAAGTAAAATACGTTAAAAAGTTTTTGATTTTTATCATCAATTAAGTGCTAAAAAAAAACAAGTAATTTTAAAACCAGTAATTATTTTGTGCTAAAAGTGTTATTTTTCTTTTTTATTTAATATTTTTACTTGAAGAGTATAAATATTTTTACATTTGAATAGATAAATAACCCATTGTATAATTTTGAAATAATTTTTAAGGAGTGAATTCTAATAGATTTGAACTTAACTTATATAAATGAAAATATAAAGATATCTATCAAAATCGTACTATTGATATAAAGTAATAGTAGTAGTATTACTACAATTCCTAATTCAAAGATTACTAACAATGTTGTAATAACAGTAATTTGTAACAGCTTAAATACTAAAAGATAAATCTGAAGTGTTTTTTCTATTGTTGCAACACTAGTTTCAATAACTACGTCACAAAATTTGAATTATTACGTCACAATGTATGACGGTTTTATTTAAAATTGCTACAATTTCAATATCGGCGTGAGCCTGGCTAGCTCAGTCGGTAGAACGTTGGACTCTTAATTCAACGGTCAGGGGTTCAAGTTCCCTGTCAGGCTCCTAATTGTGCAAATTTTTAGGAAATTATTTAATTATATCATCTCAATTTTTAAAAAAATAGTTATGTTTGCCTATGCATTGTTTATTTTAAAAATTAATCATTTTTCTTCTACTTACGAAGAACATATTTTGTTGAATATATTTACGAGTAAATTAACATTGAAATAATTTTATTTATTGTTGGATATAAGAACTGAATAACAAAACTACAACATAACTAAATAACATTTAAATAACAAATTTTTGAAAAGCTTAGTCTTTTGTAACCACAAACTATATATATATTTAAAAAAACTATTTACTTGGTTTCTTAATATGATTTGTTTTGTATTGAAAACTGTTTAGCTATATAAACTATAAAAGTATATTACAAACGTGAGCTGCGATGGCCGAGTGGTTAAGGCGTTGGACTCGAAATCCAATGGGCATTGCCCGCGCAGGTTCAAATCCTGCTCGCAGCGTTTTATTTTATTCTGGAGTAGCTGTAGTATATATAAATTATTTAAATATAAAAGTCACCTTTTTAATTGATAAAACATGTACAGATTTTATCATTTCTACTTTTAGTATTTTAAAGTAAGATGACTTTTCACTTAACTTAAATACAAACTAGATCTAATAAAAGTAAAAAAAAATTTAGATAATTTTTTTTTAATCACGATGACCTACAAAAATTTTTTTCTACAAAATGTGACTTTTTCTTTTAAATATGTTTTTTCTTATAAAAACTGCCGGTTTAAGAACATAAACTGCTTAGTTTTTATTAAAACAATCACCTTTAAAGTAATTTAATGTTTTAAAGTTGTACGTAAACTACGTAACCAAAGTGTTGTTTATTCTAAGGTTTAATAAATTCTTAATGTATTCTATTAAAAACAAAATTTTAAGTTTTTGAGTATTCTAATATTTTTAACTTTATTTCTAACAAAAAACTAAATAATTCAAAAAAATCATTAAGCTAAAATAAAATAACTATAAATATTTACAGTTGTTGTAGTCTAAATGTTCTAAGATTTTAGAGAATAAAAAAAAAAATTCCGATTTTTAGAACTTAGAAGCGAACTTATAGTTATTTTTTATTTTTGAAAAATTATTTTATATATAATATTTTAAACTTCATCATCGCAATTAATTCTGTAAAGTTTAAAGAACTCCGTTTCGTGCTTATGCACTCATCAACTTCAAAACAAGATCAAAATAAAGCACAAAACAAAACACAGATTTTTGTACTAAATATTTGTAATGTACAATGTTCAATTCTTACGTCATATTGTTTTTGTTTTTTTTAAACTTCTGCATCTTTGTTTACCAAAGTGCTTTTCATTTTAAATTTCAACTGGCTGAAGATTGAAGAAAATCTTTTTTGTCTTTATGAAACATATATTCCAGTGTTTTTTAAAATCGTACATTTTAATAAATTATTTAAAAGCCCTTGAAGTGGGCTCAGTAGAAGGTGTTCAAGTTTGAATAATAACCTTAATATATATTAAAGATTTTATGGTCGAAAGTGCTCGACAAATTAAATTGGAGCTAAATATTTACCTAATTGTATAAAAACTATAAATTATACAGCTGTTTCACACATGAAGTGTAAAATTTTATGTGCTCCTCAGTAAGCTACAGTTTATTAAGCTTAAAACATTTTTCCAAAATAACCTTTCTAAACTTTCCTAAAAAGCATAAATTAACAAATACAGCGTATTATTTCAAATTTAGCTAATCGTACAACAAACTGCACCATTACTACGTCGCAATTATTGTAAAAATTTTCAAAATCTAAATTTCTGTTTACTATTATAATAAACTGTAGCTTACTGAGGAGCACATGAATTTTTACATTTCATGTGTGAAACAGCTGTATAAATTATAGTTTTTATATTATAGTTTTATATATATATATGTAGAAAATAAGGTGAGTGTACAAAATCAACCTGTTTCTACAGAGCCCACGTGAAGGGCTTTTATATAATTTATTAATATAATAAGATTTTAAAAAATATTAGTACATATGTTTCATAAAAGCAAGAAAGATTGTCTTTAATCTTCAGCTAGTTTGAATTTAAAATAAAAAGTATTTTGGTGAATAGAGATGCAAAAGTTATACAAAAAACAATATGACGTAAAAATTGAAAATTGTACATTACAAATATTCGGTGCAAAAATTGACCTTGCATCTAATTAAACAAACAACTAAATTTCACAAAAACCACATTCAAGCGACCATAAAATACAAAATTTTTTAGAGTTTTTTATGGTCGCTTAACTGTAGTTTTTGTGAACTTTAGCTGTTTTTTTAGTAAGATAGAAGATCCATTTTTGCACCAAATATTTGTAATGTTAGTAATAAAGTTAATCAGTATGTGTTTTGTTTTGTGCTTTATTTTGATCTTGTTTTGAAGTTGATAAGTGCATAAGCACAAAACCGAGTTCTTCAATTTTTACATTTTGAAATAAACATTTTTATTAAAAAAACCCTTAAGGTGGGCTCCGTGTGAAAGTTTTAATTTATTAAGTTAATCAACTTATTTATATATATATATATAAATATATATATATATAAATATATATATATAATAGCGGGCAAATTCGGAGGCATTTATTGCTCAAAATTTTTTTAAACTTTTCTTTCTATATTTTTTCAAAGGCGTTCGACGAAAGTCGGATGCCTTTTGTTTTATCCAAAATTTTATGCTTTATTTTTTCGAAGGCGTTCGACGAAAGTCGAATGCCTTTTTTTTAACCAAAATTTTATGCTATGTTTTTTATAAGGCGTTTGACGAAAGTCAGATGCCTTTTTTTTTACCTAAAATTTTATGCTATTTTTTTTATTAATATAATACAATATAATATACATATATATAATTTATTGAAATGACGATTTTAAAAACACTGGAACATTTGTTTCATAAAGACAAAAACGATTGTCTTTAATCTTCAGCCAGTTTGAATTTAAAATAAAAAGCACATTGGTAAACAAAGATGCAAAAGTTTACAAAAAAACAAAAACAATATGACGTTAAAATTGAACATTGTACATTACAAATATTCAGTACAAAAATTGATCTACCATCCAACTAATCAAACAACTAAAATTGACGAAAACAACAGTTAATTGGCTATAAAATACTTCGAAATTTGTTTTATTTTAATAGGAGCTTTTTCATATGTCGACAAGACGATATGAATTCACTCCTCTTATTTAAACAACCTTCCTTTTTTAACGCATACATAACGGATATAAGCAAGTTTTATATAATTAATTTACAACAACGCTATCATTAATATTAATAATTTGTTAGTAATGATTGGTTGCTTAAGTAATAATGGGATCAAAGTCTGACAGATTTATAAAATATTATTTTAAATGGTAATAGTAGAATTTAAAATATATTTGTATAATTTATATCATTAAGTAATTTGCTTAGATCATACTTTTAAATTAATATTGTTAATATCGTGTAAGGCGTTTGTTTAGGTTAGTGTGTTTATTAATTGCCATCTATAAACAAAAATAGTTAAGTGTGCTAATTATAAAGAATTAGTGCAGAGTTAGACTTGGACTTACATTTTACGTTTATATACTCAATATTCTCTAACTGTTCAAAATATAGGTTTAATCGTTTGCTAACAAAAAATATAATATAAATAAAAACAAATTATACAGTAATCTTCCTTTATTGTACCAACATATGTTTCTGTGTGTTAAGGAATCAACACACTTCAACTGGGTTCTGTAAAAAATAATTACTGTAATGAAAGAATAGAAGCATAGAATAAAGTTGGTGTATACATGTTTATCATTAAAATAAAATAATTTCTACAGATAATAGTTAATAATAGGTAAAATACTTAATATTAAATCCGACTGTTATAAAACTATATAATATTTGTAAATATTAAGTCTAAAACAAGTAAAGTAAACTAAAATAAACAACAAAATAACAAATCATAATACAAACAAAGCACTCACGTTAATCGAAAAAATAACTGATACACTCAATATTCACATTGCAATCAGTTGTCTCCGTAGCGCAATGGATAGCCCGCTGGACCTCTGATCATAATGTTCCGGCGGAAATGCATTTTTTACTTATTAAGTACTTTAAATAGTTTTATTAATTGCTTAACTTATACCTACATTTTCTACGTTAGACGAAAATCATAACTTTACAATTACTTAAAAAAATAGTAGAGAAATCAATTCGAATTGAACACTATAAATAAGCAAATTACTTATTCTTAGCTTTAAATACTATTAGTTTCACTGTAGTAAACGGATTATCAAAAAACAAAGCATATTCAAATAGAATTAAGTAGTTTGATAATACGTTTAGCGGTATAACTTCTAAATACTCTAATAAATATTTTGAAGTAAAAACTATTCTGTCATATAAATATTCTGTTATTAAGTTATTATAGCTTACCAATAAAATTATTTCTAAAACTTTTACCTGTATCTAAACTACTTGTTTTTATAGATTGGATAATACAGCCTTCTTTCCATAGGACAGTTTTCGTCCTTATAAGAAACATATATATAAGTTTATAAGCTTCAAAAAAAGCTATCATCAATAAAAGTTTTCAGTGACCAAGCATTTTTTGTAGTTTTTGTTTTAATAGTTTACTTGGTTTCCATGTGTTAAATATATTTTATATTTATTTTCGAGTAAAATGTTTTAAAAAAGGTTACTACAGCTTAGTATTAGTAAACGTTATACAGTAACCTCTCGCATCTTTACGCACTCGTGACGTTACGCGCTCTCGTTTTAGTTACGCATTTTAATAATCTAAAACAGTGGTCGGCACGGTGTACACTGGTGCACACTAGTGTACACGAAATTTATTTTGGGGTGCACGAAACTTTTAGGGTACACGAAAGTCATTTAGGGGTGCACAGAATTTTGAGATTACATTATTATATTTATTTAGTTTAAGCGACATACTTAAATATTTAAGTTAAATCTAGCCCTGGTGTTTAGTTTAGCTTTTAATTTATTGGCCATTTTACTCTCATGATCTATTTTGGTATTGAAAATCACATAACATTCTTTATATCAACATTGAGGAAGCAGTTTGCATCTGAAAGAATAGAGAGAAAACTCGAAGATCTTGTGAAATCAGTTGGCTGATGTGGAGGAAGCTTTCATCCAGCTAAGATCATGAATATATTAAAAGGTTAGTATTTTTCTTTTTACTTACAGTATTAGTAGATTACAGTATTTTGCTTAGTGAAGAAAGTTTCTTTTATAAATTATTAATACTACCTACTTTAAAAACTAAACAATAATTCCTTTAAAAATATTCACATGATAATTATAATATTTTTATACTTAAAGGAAAATTAAAGAATTTATGTTCAATAAAAATACTTAAAAAAGATAAAAACAGTTAAAGTATATTAAAAAAAATTTCTAAATAGATTCATAAAAGTAGTAATGAACAAGTTTTAAGTAACAGATTTAAGTTTTGAATAACACAAGTTAAGTAAATATCATACCTTTGAATTTATTTTATTAATTAATTAATTAACCTATCCATAATTGAATAGTACATATAAAGTTTAAAAGAAAATATAGGCTAAATTGACATTGAGTTGCCACACACTGAGGATAGTTTAAATTTTATAAAAGTTTTTGAAAATCTCAAGATGGCTAGAACTTTTCTTTTTTTTTCTTAAACTCAGGCTAGCTAGGTATGCTTTTTATTAAACTACTTGTTACTTAGTTTATTGACTTTAAAAGTTAAAAAATTTATTCTCTTAATTATTTTATTTACTAGCTATTTTGATCTGTTGGTTTAACAAAATATGTTGTATCTGTTGTATGATTCAAGGTTGCCACACACTCAGCCTAAATGTTTTTTTTTATTAGAAATAAAGTCTTATTAAGCATGTTATTTTTCTTGCAAAAGTTAGTCTAGTTTTGGACTTGTGTAGAATCTTTGAATGTATGTATGATTTTTATTTTTGAAATATAAAAAATTTATTTAGTCATTTATCAAAATATTAATTTAAGTATACTGCTACTTTTGAGCTTTGGTTTTCTCTTTTCTTTATTAAACTAAAAATGACCAAGGCTAGTTTTATTGTAACTATTACAGAGTCCTACACTTAGTGCAACTCAGGACAGTATAAATATTTTACAATTCTCAGGATAATTTGTTTTTTGAATCTTGTTCCAATATTTTCTATTTCATTAAATGAAATTTCTTTGTTGTAGTTTCAAATTTTTTTTTTTTAATTCCAATTTTGATGAATAACCTGAGTTGTTTTTTAAACTTTATTTATATTGAATATTTATATATGATGTTTTATAAAAATTTCAAAGTTTAAGAGTCAGGATAATTTTTTAACTCAAAGAGTAACAACAGTGCTAATACTTGATCTTAAATTTATGAATTATACTAAGCAGTAATTTAATAATTTTGTTAGAAGAGTTATAGTATGTGTTTTTAAGATGTAAATCTTTCTTTATGCCTACCAAAAATTTAAAAAAAGACTAAACAATTTTGTTTAGAATTTAAAAATAACTTATAGTTTTATATTAAAAACCAAAAATTTATTATTTGTGAAATGTTAAGCTATTTTTTTTTCTGTTTTAGTTGTGCTTATTTGAAAATAGTTTTTTTTTAAATGTTTTAAAATGATGTACAGTTCCTCAGTTGTTTTACTTAATTTGAATATTTTGAAAGAAAACTTACTGTTAATTGATATCTTTTTCAGTATTTTTATTATGTAAATGCAAAAATATAGACAGTTTAAAGGTATTATGATACTTTATCAAAACTCAGACTAGTAAGGATTTAAAAAAATACCCATTTTAGGTTAGAATGCTTTTCCTGAGCTTGGGCTTGGTTTTGATTTTTGATTAACAACCCTTTTTACCTTAAAACTATAGTTTAAAAATGTATGTTTGTTATAAATTTGATATTTCATGTTATCAAAAAGTTTGCCACACAATCAGAATAATCCTGGATGATTTAAAAATTTTGAAAATCTCAGTATGACATAAGATAACTTAGAAAATTTTGAATTTGTTTTTTAAACCCAGGCTGACTCAAGATAGTTTTTTTTATCTCAGTATAGTTTTAAGATTTCAGGCATTTTTTTCCTACATTTTGAATGAGATATAGTTAATATAGTCCCATTAAATTATTTTGTAACTTTTAGTATTTTTTGCTGAAGATATATGTTTTTCTTGCCTTTGAAAATAAAAAAATGAAAAAAACTTAGATGACTACAGTTCAGTTTAAAGTCATTCAGGACAGTCTTGATCTGTCAAATCAGTTTTAACCCAAAGGATTACAATCCTGTCAAGCTTATTCAACAGTATCTACTTTAAATGTTTGACATAATAAAAAATGTTTTTTGTTTCAAAGAGAAGCAACTCTGGTCTTAATATAATTAAATTCTTTACTTAGCGAATTATTGATTGTCTTTTTGAGTTTTTTCTTGCATTTTACAACTTTTACTTACTATAACTCTGACTTTAAATATAACTCTTATTAAACTAAGCTAAAAAAAATATAACACAAAAATAATTTTAAATATTTACAGTAAGGTATCAAATTTACTGTATAATACTTATCTTAAACCAAATGTTTTACTTGAGATGATTATTTATATTTTTTATAGATATAAAAAGTTTTGTAAGTTAAATCATCACAATTTTTTTAAAGCTATAAAGTTTTTTTTTAATAATGATTAAACTAGATTAGAAGTCAGTAATGACATTAGTTTTTTGATAAAATTTTCACACACTCAAACTACTTTGGATAACTCTTATGCTATTTTAAAGGTTGGAAAACTTTGGCAAAGTAACTTTTTAAAAGATACTTATGCTGAGACATTATACCTCAATTGAAGAACTTACTTGACAAGTTAAACCACAACCCAGTAGCAGTTCCAATAAACAGCTCATTATGGTAAGATAGTTTTAGAATAATAGGTCTCTTGGTATTTTAGTCTCTTATATTACACTAAAAAAAATTAAAAGTCAATTCTACTAATATTGATTAAAGTGTAAAATTTTACAAAAATGATTTATTCATTTTTATAGGTGCTTAATAACTCTTGAGAAAAATCTAATTATTAATATGTAAATTTAATTAATTTTCATTAATTTACTTGTTTTTTTTTGAAATCATAAACACTTTATTTAGTTTAAAAAATTACTTGTTTTTATTAGTAACAGCTTTGTTTTGCTTTTTTTTTGAACATTGTAATTTTATTTTCTTTATGTTATAGCTCATTTTTATTCTTACTTATTTTAATAAGTTGAATAGTAGAGTCCAAATTCTTAAACATACTTTTTAAAATTTAAATATTTATAATTTTTTTTTTTAAGACATGTAAAAGATTAAATTATTGATAAATTTTAAACTTAAAAACATTTCATGTTAAAACTTTACCTTTTAACGTAAAGTTCAATATAGATTTTATGTGTGTATGATGTTAGATACTATTATATAATTTTTTTTTTATTGATATTTTTGTTCATAAAAAATAGTTGATGTTTTAAATTTTAATAGTCTCATTTTAAAAAGTTTTTGTTTTAGAGTTTGATTTTAACTGTTAAGTTTTTTTATAATTTTTTAGCTCATTATAAATTTGATTAAAGTTGGGTATGCAACTCGATGACCGAGAGGTCTTTTTGTGTATCCAGGTCCTTCATCCAAAAATAATTTTTGAGCAATTTTTTCAATAAACCTCATTAAGACCTGAATTATTACTAAGCATTAACTTTAAAACCTTAATTTTAGGTTTGATCAGATTCGTGCAAGCAACAAGACCAACACATACAGTTCCAGATCAACAAAACGGATTTAGCTAGGATAATATTTTCATGTCTTTTTTGTCGTTACTTTTTGGTGTAATTTTTGTTTCCTTAATTTTTTCGTGGCAATACATCTGTTAAACACATATAGTAATCGATTATTAAAAAATCATTAAGTAGAGTTAACTAAATAATTAAATTTACCATGCAATAAAAAGTACCAAGACTGCTGATTGTTAATTGGGATTGTGGCAATGTATTAAATTAATCTAGTTAGTATTTTAGACCTGGGTGATACAAGTAAAATATTGTTGTAAAAATTAGATCACCGATATAAGTTTATTAAAATGGATAGGGTAAAGTGAACAATTTTAAGTTATCTTGTAAAAATTAATTGGGTGTTCCCGAATTATTAGTAAAAAAATCGATTTAAAGTATTTACATATTCTTCAACACTAGCGGCGCTAAAAAATGGAAATTGGGGTGCACCAAATTTTAATTTTGTGATTTAGGGTTCACGGATTCAAATTGGCGTGCCGACCACTGGTCTAGAGGTATGGTTTCCGTTTAGGCTGGGTGAGGTCCCGATTTCAAATCCCGGACAGAAACACAATTTTGTTAATGCTAGTTATATTGGTTAGTAAGCCAATCTACTACATATTTTTACTACTGAATATTATCTACTTACTTTAGAGACAACGATTTGTATTTTTAAACTTAAGTCTTTCTTTTTTTTACTTATCATACTTTTAAGAACTATCTTTAATAAATTTTTATAACTAAAAACATACAACAATATACTTTTTAAATGACATGGTTTTCAAATAATTCTAAACAACAGTGCACCTAAATTCTATTATTTTCTGTAAATATTATGAATCGGTTTAATTTTCTAATATTATTTCTTAAAATAGTTTTCGAAGTTAGTAGCAGGATATTAAGTTGCACTTGATTACTGTTTAGATTTGGTTGGAAGTTTTGAGCTAAAAAATCATTCAAGCGTTAAGAGAAAGCTCGCAAGGTCAAGTTTTATACTGATGCAAGTTTAATACACTTGACAAAGGGAGAAAATAAAGTGCATAACAGAAACCCTGAAGCAACATTGAGTTATGGAATGTTTTATATAAGCTGATACAACAGATAGACGGGGAGATTCTAGCCACAGCCTGCTGCAGTAAACGTGATAATGAAGAATAGACATTTATATTGTTTTCTTGTCTTATATAAAGTGTTTTTTGATTAGTATTATTTTTATAAGTATTTCTTATTTACATTCTAAGTAGTTAAATCGTATTTTGTTTCATACATTCTTAAAGTATATTCTTGCTAGATTAAATCTTGTGTAAAGGTTTTGACCACATTTAAAGTGTTTTCTAAATTTGATGTTCTTTATATATTTGTTAGTGTTTGCAATTGTTCTTTATATAAAATATGTTAACTCATGTCATGCCTAGTTTTGTATAGAGTAGCCTAAGTATTATTGGTATCATTATTTAGTATAAGTTAAGTTTAATATTAAAGGTACCTACATCTGGAGGTTACAAGTTTTAATAAAATTTAAACACTTTCGATAAGCTTTTAGCAATATATGTTTACAGCATGACTTGGATAGAGTAAAACACTATTGTAAAAACATAACAACTTGAACTAATTTATTTTTAAGATTTAAACAAATTACGAAATTTATGAATGTAGAAACAAAAAAAACAATAGATTTTTAAGTTTAATTAAAAACTTACACAACTAGTAGCTAAAACTAAAGAAATTTGGAATTTGAAGTTGATTGTATACTGTTCTATACGGGAACGGATCTAAATTGCACAAAGATAAAATTGCACGAGATTACTAAACTGCACGAAGACAAATTTGCACGAGGGGAAAAATTGCACGAGAGAACAAAATTGCACGAAGACGATTTTGCACCAAGGGTTAATTTTTCATGAGTTAAATTTTTGCACGAAAGATAAAAAAATACAGAAAAAATAAAAATGAAAGCTATCGACCAAGGGTAAGGGTTAGGGGTAACAGTTATAATAAAAAAAAAAAAAGAAATAAAAAAAAAAGTTTAAAATAATAATAATAACTTACCGACCGAGGGTAAGGGTTAGGGGTAACAGTAATAGTAAAATGTTAATAAATAAGAAAAATAAAATTAATAAATAAATTACAAAAAAAAAAGATTAACCCGTGCAAAATTGTCTGCTCGTGCTAAAGTGTCTTCGTGCAAAAGTATCTTCGTGCAATTTTATCTTCGTGGAATTTTATCCCCTCGTGCAAAAGTATCTTCATGCAAAAGTATCTTCGTGCAATTGTGTGCACTCGTGCAATTTTGTCCCCTCGTGCAATTTTGTACGCTCGTGAAATTTAGACAGCTACCCGTTTTATACATATAAACAAATCTAATATCATGTTAAATTTAAACTTCATTACACCTATACGTTAGTAAAAATAAAGTAAAAGTTATTAAGAAATTTGAAATTTGGAAGTGATTACTACGTTTAATAACATACAAAAATAAAAGTTGTTAAGCAAAAAACATGAACGTTTTGATTAGTTAAGTTTATGTTTTATATATTTAGCAATAGTTATAATCATATAACAAGCTCATGTAGTAGTATTTAAAACTAAAACTTGTAGTTGCTTTGAAAGTTATGCAATAAAAGATTTTTATTTTAGTAATATTTTAATTTTGTTTTCAAGAGCGCATAACAGGTAACTTAAATACGCTACTAAATTAACACTTTAAACTAAAAGTAAACAAAAGACAATGATTTATGGTTTAAGCAAGCGAAATAAGGTTTTTGTATAACAATGCAATTAAAAAACTAAAGTCATTTGTATTAATTTAAAAACAAACTAGTGTAAGGTGACAGTGTAGTACTAATTTGATATATTAAATTTGGTAAAAGTTATAATAAGACAATTCCAAAAATAGTGTTATGACTTGGTGTTTTTTTGTAAAAAATGTAATACTATTTATTTTCTTAATTTAGGTGATTATAACAGCTAAATGCCATGTAAAATGCTATAATTTATCTCTAAAATAATGATAAATAGAGAAGCAATTAAAACAAAGGTTAAATAAAGTTTCTATGTTAGTTTATAGTTTTATTTTAGAAGTTAGTAACAGCACTACTTTATAGTTGTTTAAAAACTAGGTTATAGTAAAGTAAGCTTACCATTAATTAAAGAATATTAATCATTTTTAAACTATTATTAATAGCCCAGCAATTTTAACCATTACAAAAACTTTGAGTTTTAGTTTTAATAGATAATGTTAAATCAATAAAATTGTTGTATAGTTTTGTATTTCCAATTCTAATTTTGTGTAATAGTTTTTAAGAATGATTAATGTTGCATAATAAAATATCAGAAAATAATTAAACAAATAAAAACAAGGGCCCGTCCGGGATTTGAACCCGGGACCTCCCGCACCCTAAGCGGAAATCATACCCCTAGACCAACGGGCCACGTGCTGATCAACAACAAATGCTGATTATATATTTTAACAACATTGTATCTGATGCATACGTTGTTCTTATTTCTTAGTAGCAAAGCCTTAGCTTATAAATAGCGTTATAACAAATGATAATACAAGCTTAAAAGTTTTATAAGCTTTACGAATTTATTATGGATTATTGCATACTCTTTTGTAGACTAAACTAGCTAGAGTAGTAGTATTATGTTTAAGTATGTTTGATAATATGTAGTTTTTTGTTAAGTATTTATTAATTACAGTCAAATAAATTTAGATTTTTATAAAACTCTTATCATAGAAAATTGTTTTACTTTTGATGATTCTTTTTCATTAATTAAAATAAAACTTTGTAGCTATGTATGGTACAAGATTTTTCATGATTATAAAGAACTAATTGAAGTTTTAGATGATAATTTTAGTCTAAATTAGACAAACACTGAAACTTGTTTATTAAACACTAATTGGTTTTTAACCCTTTTTACAAATTAAAAACTAATTCTATTTAAGTATATATGTTTCTAACTTGATAGCATTTAGAGCTTAGAGCTAGTAAAAGAGTTAATGACTAATTTAAGTAAAAAGTTTTTGTAAATATGAAAAATAGTATGTAAATAAGTTTAAAATTACGCTTTTAATATTTACTAATATTATCTATGTGTTTTCAGTTTAAAAAACTAACAATTTTTTTTAGCTTTCTTTTGTTCAATTTGATTATATTTTTATACTTTTTATTTTGATTTACTAATCATATACACTCTTTTACAAGTTTTAGTTTGGAAATTATTCTCAAAATTGAATCAAAATATTTAGTGAATACTAAAAAATATATTCAATTTGTATTTAAACTGAATTGAATGGGTGTAACAAACGGTTAGTTCAATTATACAATTTATTTTTGTCTGAATGCTATTTAATAATTATTCAAGTTTTTTAATACTTAAAAGTAGTCAAAAAAATTTAAAATCGAAAATATCCCAAAATATATTGATATATGTTATTAAGACCAACATATATTTTTTAAACATATTAATGTTATAAATTTAAATAATCCGTCAAACATTTATTTGAATGTACTATTTTTAAAGTTTGTTTTGCTTTTACTTGTATGCATCGAAAATAAATTAGTAAATGTTAATTATATTTTAACGAAAGACAATTTATTTGACAATTTTATATGCATATTTATTTTATAAATTAAATATAATACTCGTCTTTATCTAGAAAAAAACATTAAGCTTCTATAACTACAGTTTTTAAAATAAGTATAAAGTTTAAACGATATTTTAAAAATTGTGCTCATTGTGCACAAAATAGTATAATATAAGTAATCAAATCATATTGCTTAGAAAACTAGTTAAACAATCTCAAAGAAGGATACTGTTTAATTTTGAGCGCATTATATAATTAGTTTTGTATATTACTTATAGATTTTATTTTTTAGAAGTTTATAGGTTTAATATTATCTTTTTTATACATACCATTACATCACTTCACATGTGTGATAGCAATTCAAATTCAGCCAATTGAAACCGAGTAACTTAAAAGGTTTATATACGCGCGGTATAGGTTACCAACAAGTGTTTCCGTAGTGTAGCGGTTATCACGTTCGCCTAACACGCGAAAGGTCCCCGGTTCGAGCCCGGGCGGAAACATATTTTGTTTTTGAGTTTTGTTAGAATAGACATTTTGATTAATGTAACATTTTTCATAATTTACTGGTGTGCTGAAACAAGGTGTTTATTGCAGCTTTGACAAAATTGTATTAAATTTTTTAAGTGAATTATAACTTGGTATGTTGTGTAAAATTTTAAAAAAATGTTGAAGGACTATAATGTTCTAGATATATAATAATATTGAGGACAGTGAAACAGCTGTAAAACTTATTTGATTTTAAAAAAGTAAATCCATACGTTTATATGGACTTAATGAAACAATTTCTTAATATTTTTTTTTAAAAACAATATCTTAAATACTTTTGTTGTTATAGGGACAATTTTTTTTTTAAATACCACCTCAAGCATGTTAAAATTTTAATAAACATAGACTATTATTTAGTAAATAAAGTTGTTATAACATAACTTTTTGATGTTACATTACTTAATGTTACATTAAATTAGATAAAGCTAAAATAAATATTATGAAAGTTGTAATTATTAAGTTTAAAACATAAATCTTATAAATTTTAATACATTTAATTATACGCACATGTAACCAGAAAAGTTTAATAAAGTTTTCATTTAATTTCATCAATCAAAATTTTGGTAAGTAAATGCAGTTGTAACAAATGTACTTTATAAAGCCTAAGTTTTGGTTTGACGACGTGAGCCTGGCTAGCTCAGTAGGTAGAGGGTTGCACTGTTAATACAACGGTCAGGGGTTCAAGTCCACTGTCAGGCTTCTTTTAAATTATTAATTTTTAATCTGTTTTGTTACATGTTTCGTTCAAGTTGAGTTTTATAGTCTATATCATATATTGTTTTTTAGTAAAATTACAAAATCTAAACATTTTAAATATGAACAAGTTTATAAAGGGTGAAAGTAGTTTTGACCAAAATAAGATACAAACAATAAATTATTTAAAACTATGCATTTACATTTTTGTTGTTGTGTATAATAAAAAGTATAAATAAGAAAAATTTGAAAACTGCTTAAAGCATATTTGTATATTTTGTTAACTAAAAATTACTTGTTTGATTAAAAGTGATCTGCTTTTGTGGTTTTACCTTAAACGGTTTAAAGAATAACTTATAAAACCTAATAGCTTAATTAGCTTAAAAATGTTAAACTATCATCTTGTAAAAATTAACTTAAAGTATACTTAAACTATTCAGCGAATCAAATCAAGTTTTGTTTACATGTAAAGATACAATCTATTTTATACAATATTTACAATTTTAGCTAATAATATTTTCAATAGGTTAAATATTCTTGTCTAATTTAAGCACTTCTTAATTTAACGAAAATATCATAGGACAGAAAGTTTTTATGATAAAAATACAAGCAACTCAAACTTTAAGCTAAATCATACAATAAAATTATTTGCCTTTTTCGTCGCTTAAACTGTTTAATCGTTGGTTTAAATCTAAATAAGCTGCTTTATTACAATACTGATAGTTTTTATTTTTGAATAACTTTATCATTTATCCTCTAACTTTAACAAAAAGTCAGATATTTGTTATTACGTGTAAACACTTAAACTCAATCATTTAATACAAACAAATACAAATACATTACTTCACAAAAGTACAACTAAGCAAAAAAGTTATAGACAGTTTATATACAACCAAAATTTAATACAATAAACTTTTCATTCAGTTTTACGAGTACCTCTTTTATATGACGTAATGATTATTTTTGAACTAAAATGGATAAATTGTAAAGATTAGAGGAAATATATTTAACTTATTAACGGAATTGTACTAAATTCACTAACTGGTTTTATTAAGCAAAAATATTAAGTTAGACTAGCAATACGTTTAGCAGCTTAACAACTAAATATAGTGGTGAATTTATGTTTTCGGAACACACAAAACTGAAATAAAGTTCTTAAAAAACTTAAAATGAAGAAAAAATTAAGCTTAGTTAAAAAGCATAAACTAAATATTTGCAATCATTTCTGTGTTAGGTACAAATAGAGATAGTTGTAACTTTACAGTTGAATATAGGCTTAATTTGTAAATCGTCAGTAAGACGGGGTGGCCGAGTGGTTAAGGCGATGGACTGCTAATCCATTGTGCTCTACACGCGTGGGTTCGAATCCCATCTCCGTCGTCTTTTTTGCTTACTCTATTTGATATGTGTTGTATAGAGATTGTTTTTTGTTCAAAACACTAAAGAGTTCATCAATCTCTTTCTCATCTTTTCGTAACATAAAACAGTCGTCAACATATTTGAAGTCAAAACACAAAACAGTCGTCAATTATAAAGCTCGTGAATATATTAGACAAAGTTGGCCCTAATGGCCATAACTTATCTATCGTGTTGGGAATACATTTGAGATTTAAATGTAAAATATAAATTGCACACCACTATTTGATAACTTTAAAACCTTCAGAAATTGTTTTTACTTATACTAGGTTTAAGATACTGAGAGCCTAAATACAATTATTTAAAAATACGGAAAGAAAACATGTAATAGTTAAGTTACTACGTAAAGTATTGTAGGAATGATTTTATGCTTATAACATTACTTCCAAAAAGTTTTAGTTATAAACAAAACTCAAAAAAGAATCCAGTATATATATTTATTTATAAATAATAATGTGATAAATTAAACTTAAACACTTTCCACAGAACCCACTAGATTTCAGATCGTACTAGCTTAAGATAAAAAATTATTTTTTGGTTTTTATGAAACGTATGTTTTGGTTTATTAAAAATATACTTTTATTGATAAACTATTATATTTATGTATATGATTAATAAATTACACAGTACTCTTTCTTTATTAAACAAACGCATGTTTCTGTGTGTTAGTTTAAACTTCTAGTACTGTGTAAATATGTTTTTATATATTCCAGTGAACTTTCTTCGCATCTCTATTAGCGATTAACTTAAAATTTTAAACAACTATACATTTATATACAAATCTTAATCTCTTTTACGTTCGAACATGTTTAAAAATTTTAAATATTTTAAGTTATTTTTATCCTCATAAAATGTCTAATTGACTCTACTAATATTATACTTAATTATAAATGGCCAATGCTTTTGTTTTTATTTTCAAAATAGCAATTGAGTGTATTTAAAAACGTATAATATACTCGTTTTAAAAATTTAGTGATAATTAGTTGAAATAGTAATAATGTTTAAAAAAATATTTATATTTGTATCTATCTGATAAAATAGTATTTCAAATTAAGAGAGATGTGATTTACCAAGTGTTGATTTATGACTAAGAAAGGCAATCTTATCTAAAACAAAAGTAGTATTACATTAAATAATTTACTAGAGTCTCTGAGTAGTTTAATGAGCTGTTAATAAGTATATTTGAATATAATAAACAGGTGCTGTTTTCAAAAAAGAATTAGTACATAGTTATAAATAAAATAATAATAATAATGAACGACAGAGATGAGATTTAACAAATGTTATCCAAAGTTAATACAGTAAATGTTTAAGTATAAAAAAATACTGTTCTAAACTACAAACTAATCCAAGCACCCATCAGCAAATATTCTTAGCAACCTAGTTTACTTAAGACAAACATATTTGCTTCGTGACGTAATAAAATGTTTGACTTACTATTTATAATATCAATTTATTCTGTTCAGTCGAGTGGCCGAGTGGTCCAGTTATTTCGATGGCATGGGTTCGAATCCCGTCTCTGCCACTTTTTTTTTTTAATTCAGAGCTCATTTTTACCTAAATGCTGATTAAGTATAAGTTTTAACATCAAATAACGTTAACTTAATCAAAAATTATATAAATTTTATTATTTAACTTTAATTTTGATTTGAAATCAACAATGTATGTTAAACACATGTACAAGAGGTAATAAATTAAATAAATATCCGTCTCAGCCAGTACTTTTACTAAAAGCAGCTGTAGGGTAAATTAATTTCAACATGTTTGTGCAAGTTTAAGCTAAAAGTATAGTTCATTTTTTATACTGTGTTGTGTTTTATATTGGTATAGGTGTTAAATTTCACACTAAACAATTAAAACTTGTTATACTTAAATGCTATTCTAAGTACATAAAATAAATTACTGTGACATTAGTCCCTAATTTGACTTCAAGCTAATTTGTTCAAAAAACGACTTTCTTAATGTTCAATTCAGCATAAGACGTAATCATTTTTAATTTCTATTTCAAGTGTTTTAAATAGTTGTAGTTACACATTTCTTGAACTATATAGTTACAATTAATGTTTAAAAAATAATGTAGGTTTAAAAACTAAAAATTCATAAACATGTTTTGCTAATCACGAACAACTTTTATTGTATTTTATTGATTGAAAAACTTGTAGTGATTGTATCATTATAAATTGAAAAAGCGTCAAAAATAAAATTTGATTTTCTGGTTTTGTAGAACTGTAAACTTTCATCATTGTTTAAAAGTATAACTTTATTTGTTTAAATTTATATAATAGAAAATAAATTCAATGTTGTATTTTAAGACCTGCTTATATAATAGTTAACAGACCGCATTTATTACAAATAGTATAAAAAACAAAAGGTAATAAAAGTGTCTTTGTTGAACAATAATAGTCGAATGTTTTAATACTAAAGTTTGACTTAACTCTTTATAGTTTATAAAAACCAATATAAATTAAAACCATTTCTAATTAATGTTTAAATGTAAGTTATAAAACTTATTTCTTATAAAATTACTTCAAAAAAAAAAACGTTTTATCAAATTAATTGGACTAAGTTGTAGTACTATGCACGAAGAAGTTTTTGCACAAAGGGTCACTTTTGCACGAGGGGTCACTTGGTAAGGGTTAAAGGTAACATTGATAGTAAAAATAAATTAAAAAAAAAAAAAAAATAACAAAAAAAAAAAAACTACAGAAAAAAAAACCTAAAAAAAGGTAAAAATTAGTAACCGAGGGTAAGGGTTAGAGGTAGCACTGATAAAAAAATATCTAATAAATTTGTTAGTACAAAAAAAACAAGAAAAAAAAACAGAACGAAAAAAGAAAAAAATAATTATCGATTGAGGGTAAGGTTAAGGGGCAACATAGTTGTTCCTGCTTGTATTTTTCCTGCTCAAGTTGTATTGCTCGAATGAACTTGTACAGAATTTTTTTAAGAACTTTTTTAGATAGAAATTTGTTTAAAGTTAACGTTTAATTCATCTTTTTAATTTGTTATTGTGTTTAATTTCATGTATTTAAGGTACGAACAATTGTATAAAAAAAAAATATAAAACCGTTTAAAAACCAATTTCTAATTTTCGATTAAAACAAAAGGTTCCTTTATCGGAAATCGAACCCGGGCCGCCTGGGTAAAAGCAAGGAATCCTAAGCACTAGACCACGTCGGACTATGTTATCAGACGTTACTTTGCATATATAAACATATAAGTAAGCGTTATGACGTAACTATTAAAGCACGTTTTAATATTTAAAATTTATTACTTAAAAATTTAGTGCTATATGTATATACTTCAAGCTATTTGATGCTGTTAAGTTTTAAAAATTATATTAACACTTTAGCAATTACACCGCTTAACGTATTACCAAATACTTAATTATATTGCTCTGTAGTTTTATAATCCATTTACTACTGTAAAGCTAGTATATTTTAAAGCTAATAATAATTTTTATATTTATAATGTTTAGTTTCAATTAATTATTATTTAAAATCATTCTTTAAAAGTATATAATGATGTTTTTCGTCTAAATTAGAACATATAAGTATAAGTTACAACTAATAAAAATTATTATTACTTAAAAGATGCATCTCTGCCAGGGTTCGAACCCAGAACTTCTGAATTCTAAGATCAGCGCGTTATCGATTACTGTATTTTGAATATATAAACTTAAAATGGTAATTCAAGTCTTACTTTGCACTAATGCTTAATAATTATTACTTTTTTACCAATTGTATTATAGATAGCGGTTTGTAAACGCAGTAACTAATATATCATAGTTTAAAGATACTAAGGATATTAATATGAAAGTTTGAGCTAAACAACTAATTAAATAATGTTAACTATACAAAATAGTTTTAAACACTACTATTGTGTAAAACATTTTAGAGTATAAAACAGAAATTGTGACTTGTGTTATTCTTGTTGCTACGCAAGAATATTACAAGTTTCAATTTCTGTTCTTGCGTAGCAACAAGAATATTACAAATTACACTTTTCTTAAATTTTTGCTAACGGAAAATTACTGTAAAAAACGAAAGAACCATTCTTTTTGGAAGTTCTTTTATTTTTTATAGCCTAATATTCTAAATTATTACCCCACTATAACAAGTAAAAACAAATTTTTGTAAAACAGTTCAGACTTATATTTAAATATTACTTTAAGCAATCAATAACTTTAAATTAAATATTTTTTTGGTAAGTTGAAAGCTTTGTTGTAAATAAACTATAAGAAAATTACTTATATCCTTCTTAAATTTAAAAACAACAAGCAAAACTGTATTAAGCGGGAATCGGACCCGGGCCTCCCGCGTGGCTGAAAGAGTTCCACCACTGAACCAACAAGGGTTGAAAAAATTACAACATGTAGCATTTATAAACTTACTTAAATGAATTAACTTTCTGCTTGTACATTATGATAACGTTTATTTAAACTGAAAAGTCTTTGTTTGTAAATGTGATAACTACAACCTTTTAGTCATAAGAATGATTAATTTGACTAAATACTTAAAATAAGTTATAGTTTTCAAAGTAGTGAACTAAAGTTTAAATGATACCAGGTTTAGTTTTAATAATAAACTCCTTAAACACATCTACATAACAATTTTTAAACATTTAAATCAAAACTTTTTAAATAAACTATATTTAATAAATAGTACATTTAAAGCCCAAAACAGTTAAAACACCAAGGTAAAAAAGTCTTTAATTTCAAAAAACGCAAAGAATTACAGTATTATGAAACTAGTTAAGAATGAAAATAATGTCATTTTCAATAGTTATATATGTTATCCTGTGTAATTTAAAAAAGTGCCACCAGAGAGGTTTGAACTCCCGACCCCTGCTTGACGAGAGCAGTGCTCTACCACTGAGCTATAGCGACTTGCAATGAAATCAGTTTATTGCGTTTATAAACCTCACATGCACAAGACAAGCTGAGTAAACACCTAATAAGCACACCGCTATTCCAACCAGAAAAAAATTTATAATGTTAATTTTTTTTTTGTTAAAGCGTCTTAACTTAAAAGTTCAGAATAAACTTAAACAGATTTGTAGTAGAAGCTGAGTTTTTTAAGTTATAGTAAATTTCAAGCAGAAGTGTTACTGTTACAATTATTAATTTCTTTATACTACCATTGTATTAGGTTATCTGACTTAACACTGTTTTTGTTTAAAATAAAAAAATTCTGCCTTAAAAATATATTATTTAGTGATAAAACTGCTCTTTTATGGCTAATACATAACTGGCAAAACACTTACAAAAATATTTAAATTTTATACGACCTTAAATTGTATAATATTACCAAAAGGCCTCAAAGGGCATCTAATGTTTTTTTCTTAAATGTAGATAATTAACAAATGTTTAAAAAAAAAGTTCAATATGTTGAATGACGAAAAAGCTTTATAACTGGTTTAAAAATCTAATAACAATTCAGTTGTTTGGGAAGTTTTTAGAAACACTTATAGACCAATTTACTAGCTTAGCTATTTTATTTCTAAGTTAGTTTTCTCTTCACATAGTTTATTTTAAACTGATTTTATACACTGATTACGAAATTGGATTATAGATCTGTTGATTAAAATTTCATGCAGTTTTTTAAGTTGTATATAAAACTTACTTTAAATATAAGTAACAGGAACTTTTATTTTCTCATTTCAGAACATACTATTAATCATTTTATATTATTTACACTAAGTTGCATAGTAGTGTGACTATATACATACTTGAAAGTAGTTTTTTGTACATTGATTACTTTGTTAAACAGTTGGTATAGAAAAGTGTTTTTTGAATCACCTATTTTTGCATGCAAAGTTTTAAGCATGCTTAAATTAAAGTAAAGGCTTATTCTAAAACTTGCACACTAATGCACAGAGTTAGGGTTTTATATTAAGATAGTATTTAGCTATCAAAAAAATATATAACCATAGATAATTTTTTGTGTTAGTAAAACCTCTTAAAAAACTCTAACTTATGACTTGTTATTTCTGTCATCAAAATAAGTTAAAGGATGCATGAAATGAACAAACTTATTTTTTTGTACTACAATTGTAATATTAAGAATATAGTTGAAACTTATGAATGGACTTACAAAAATGTATTATTGATATTACTGCTTAAATTCCCATCAAAGCCTAAGTGAAATGATATTTAATTTTTGCTTTAAAAACTCTATCGTTTTAGATTAAATAACTTTGTGGTTTTGAAAAATGCGATGTTATTTTTCTGTTATTTTACTTAGAGTTTATACTTTCAAAAGTACTATTTTTTCTTGAACTCAACTCAAACTCAGTAAATACTAATTGCTGAAGTTTTTTAAAGTAGATTCCTTGTTTAGCTTATATATTATAAAATGCTTATTTAAACACCACTTTTTTAAAACTCCTCTAAATACTTCTGAAGTTTTTCATGGATATGACTTATGAGCAGACTTAAGCTGTTTATATTTTGTCAAGTTTAAAGTTGACTGTTTAAATTAAACAACTTTTTGATAACCTAAAAAATCATTTTTTTCCTTAAGCAACCTGTTTTTACTTTTCAGTTTAATTTAAGATTTAAATCTATCTATTCAACAAATAGGGTATCTAATATAAAATATTTGTAGCTTTGAGTATATGTAACATATTATATTTGCTAGATATAGAAATACAACAAATACTTATAAATGTTTATATATATATTTTTTATCCTTAATACTGTTTAAATGCACTTTAAAAACTCTAAATAAAACATTACGTTGATGCTTAATAGAAATAAAATTTTGATCAACTTCTGCATATTTGCAAATTTTAAGTAAACTTAAGATTTTTTCTATAACTTCAATAAAAGTGAAGGTAAAACTTAATAACTTTTGAAAATAAGTATAATAGTTGTTCATAAAATACTCTTACTTAAACTTCATACAACTAAAAAACTTAATTTATTAAAATTAATAGAGAAACATAGTAATTAAAACATCAAAACACAACAAAAAATGATAAGGATTTAATGTGTTTTCCTCAAAGACGTAGTCGCGCAGTGTTGATCATGACGTAACAATCAAAACTTCCAGCTTTATAAACTGAAAATTTGCAAGTATTGATGTGTGGCCGGTTAGCTCAGTTGGTTAGAGCGTCGTGCTAATAACGCGAATGTCGCGGGTTCGATCCCCGTACTGGCCACATCAAATCCTCGTTAGTATAGTGGTGAGTATTCCCGCCTATCACGCGGGCGACCGGGGTTCGATTCCCCGACGGGGAGCATTTTTATTTTGCTAAGTTTAGTTAACATTAATCATGACGTTACTGTCATAGATTTTGTGTAAGTAAATTAATTAACACTAATAATTTATACACAAATTTATAAATAGAACAAAATTAATAAAAATTTGTTTTGAAGTTTAACCAATGTAGTTTTTCTTATTAACTATTCTAAATTAAAACTTTTATAGTTTTTTCAGCTATGTTTAAGTAATAGTTAAGTTATTTCGTACATCTTATTTTTACACATGTATATCTTTGCTACAGTTTGAAAAAATAACAAATTTACTATATGCTTTTAACATGTAACTAATATTTTAATAAGAAAATAAACTTAATTTATTTTAAAAGAATTAATATTAAGCTTTCTGAATTTATAAAAGTTAAGTTTACTTACGTATTTATAAAAACAAATGGTTTTTTTGTTATAATAGTTCAAACGGATTATCATCGAAACCTTTGTCAAGTTATAATCAAACTTTTAACCATGGCTGAAAAAACTATAAAAGTTTTGTTCTAAAATAGTTAATAAGAAAAACTACATTGGTTAAACTTCAAAACTAGTTTTTATTAAATTTATTCTATTTATAAATGTCTGTATAGATTATATTAAAAAACTTTCTTTCTGATCGCTTAATTAGTCAAAGTAAAATACGTTAAAAAGTTTTTGATTTTTATCATCAATTAAGTGCTAAAAAAAAACAAGTAATTTTAAAACCGGAAATTATTTTGTGCTAAAAGTGTTATTTTTCTTTTTTATTTAATATTTTTACTTGAAGAGTATAAATATTTTTACATTTGAATAGATAAATAACCCATTGTATAATTTTGAAATAATTTTTAAGGAGTGAATTCTAATAGATTTGAACGTAACTTATATAAATGAAAATATAAAGATATCTATCAAAATCGTACTATTGATATAAAGTAATAGTAGTATTATTACTACAATTCCTAATTCAAAGATTACTAACAATGTTGTAATAACAGTAATTTGTAACAGCTTAAATACTAAAAGATAAATCTGAAGTGTTTTTTCTATTGTTGCAACACTAGTTTCAATAACTACGTCACAAAATTTGAATTATTACGTCACGATGTATGACGGTTTTATTTAAAATTGCTACAATTTCAATATCGGCGTGAGCCTGGCTAGCTCAGTCGGTAGAGCGTTGGACTTTTAATCCAACGGTCAGGGGTTCAAGTCCCCTGTCAGGCTCCTATTTGTACAAATTTTTAGGAAATTATTTAATTATATCATCTCAATTTTTAAAAAAATAGTTATGTTTGCCTATGCATTGTTTATTTTAAAAATTAATCATTTTTCTTCTACTTACGAAGAACATATTTTGTTGAATATATTTACGAGTAAATTAACATTGAAATAATTTTATTTATTGTTGGATATAAGAACTGAATAACAAAACTAAAACATAACTAAATAACATTTAAATAACAAATTTTTGAAAAGCTTAGTCTTTTGTAACCACAAACTATATATATATTTAAAAAAAACTATTTACTTGGTTTCTTAATATGATTTGTTTTGTATTGAAAACTGTTTAGCTATATAAACTATAAAAGTATATTACAAACGTGAGCTGCGATGGCCGAGTGGTTAAGGCGTTGGACTCGAAACCCAATGGGCATTGCCCGCGCAGGTTCAAATCCTGCTCGCAGCGTTTTATTTTATTCTGGAATAGCTGTAGTATATAAATTATTTAAATATAAAAGTCACCTTTTTAATTGATAAAACATGTACAGATTTTATCATTTCTACTTTTAGTATTTTAAAGTAAGATGACTTTTCACTTAACTTAAATACAAACTAGATCTAATAAAAGTAAAAAAAAATTTAGATAATTTTTTTTTAATCACGATGACCTACAAAAATTTTTTTCTACAAAATGTGACTTTTTCTTTTAAACATGTTTTTTCTTATAAAAACTACCGGTTTAAACACATAAACTGCTTAGTTTTTATTAAAACAATCGCCTTTAAAGTAATTTAATGTTTTAAAGTTGTACGTAAACTACGTAACCAAAGTGTTGTTTATTCAAAGGTTTAATAATTTCTTAATGTATTCTATTAAAAACAAAATTTTAAGTTTTTGAGTATTCTAATATTTTTAACTTTATTTCTAACAAAAAACTAAATAATTCAAAAAAATCATTAAGCTAAAATAAAATAACTATAAATATTTACAGTTGTTGTAGTCTAAATGTTCTAAGATTTTAGAGAATAAAAAAAAAAAATTTCCGATTTTTAGAACTTAGAAGCGAACTTATAGTTATTTTTTATTTTTGAAAAATTATTTTATATATAATATTTTAAACTTCATCATCGCAATTAATTCTGTAAAGTTTAAAGAACTCGGTTTCGTGCTTATGCACTCATCAACTTCAAAACAAGATCAAAACAAAGCACAAAACAAAACACAGATTTTTGTACTAAATATTTGTAATGTACAATGTTCAATTCTTACGTCATATTGTTTTTGTTTTTTTTAAACTTTTGCATCTTTGTTTACCAAAGTGCTTTTCATTTTAAATTTCAACTGGCTGAAGATTGAAGAAAATTTTTTTTGTCTTTATGAAACATATGTTCCAGTGTTTTTTAAAATCGTACATTTTAATAAATTATTTAAAAGCCCTTGAAGTGGGCTCAGTAGAAGGTGTTCAAGTTTGAATAATAACCTTAATATATATTAAAGATTTTATGGTCGAAAGTGCTCGACAAATTAAATTGGAGCTAAATATTTACCTAATTGTATAAAAACTATAATTTATACAGCTGTTTCACACATGAAGTGTAAAATTTTATGTGCTCCTCAGTAAGCTACAGTTCATTAAGCTTAAAACATTTTTTTTAAAATAACCTTTCTAAACTTTCCTAAAAAGCATAAATTAACAAATACAGCGTATTATTTCAAATTCAGCTAATCGTACAACAAACTGCACCATTACTACGTCGCAATTATTGTAAAAATTTTCAAAATCTAAATTTCTGTTTACTATTATAATAAACTGTAGCTTACTGAGGAGCACATGAAATTTTACATTTCATGTGTGAAACAGCTGTATAAATTATAGTTTTTATATTATAGTTTTAAATTTATATATATGTAGAAAATAAGGTGAGTGTACAAAATCAACCAGTTTCTACAGAGCCCACGTGAAGGGCTTTTATATAATTTATTAATATAATAAGATTTTAAAAAATATTAGTACATATGTTTCATAAAAGCAAGAAAAATTGTCTTTAATCTTCTGCTAGTTTGAATTCAAAATAAAAAGTGTTTTGGTGAATAGAGATGCAAAAGTTATACAAAAAACAATATGACGTAAAAATTGAAAATTGTACATTACAAATATTCGGTGCAAAAATTGACCTTGCATCTAATTAAACAAACAACTAAATTTCACAAAAACCACATTCAAGCGACCATAAAAAACAATATCTTTTAGAGTTTTTATGGTCGCTTAACTGTAGTTTTTGTGAACTTTAGCTGTTTTTTTAGTAAGATAGAAGATCCATTTTTGCACCAAATACTTGTAATGTTAAAAATAAAGTTAATAAGTATGTGTTTTGTTATGTGCTTTATTTTGATCTTGTTTTGAAGTTGATAAGTGCATAAGCACAAAACCGAGTTCTTCAATTTTTACATTTTGAAATAAACATTTTTATTAAAAAAACCCTTAAGGTGGGCTCCGTGTGAAAGTTTTAATTTATTAAGTTAATCAACTTATTTATATATATATATAAATATATATATATAATAGCGGGCAAATTCGGAGGCATTTATTGCTCAAAATTTTTTTAAACTTTTCTTTCTATATTTTTTTCAAAGGCGTTCGACGAAAGTCGGATGCCTTTTGTTTTATCCAAAATTTTATGCTTTATTTTTTCGAAGGCGTTCGACGAAAGTCGAATGCCTTTTTTTTTACCAAAATTTTATGCTATGTTTTTTAAAAGGCGTTTGACGAAAGTCGGATGCCTTTTTTTTTACCTAAAATTTTATGCTATTTTTTTTATTAATATAATACAATATAATATACATATATATAATTTATTGAAATGACGATTTTAAAAACACTGGAACATTTGTTTCATAAAGACAAAAACGATTGTCTTTAATCTTCAGCCAGTTTGAATTTAAAATAAAAAGCACATTGGTAAACAAAGATGCAAAAGTTTACAAAAAAACAAAAACAATATGACGTTAAAATTGAACATTGTACATTACAAATATTCAGTACAAAAATTGATCTACCATCCAACTAATCAAACAACTAAAATTGACGAAAACAACAGTTAATTTGCTATAAAATACTTCAAAATTTGTTTTATTTTAATAGGAGCTTTTTCATATGTCGACAAGACGATATGAATTCACTCCTCTTATTTAAAATACCTTCCTTTTTTAACGCATACATAACGGATATAAGCAAGTTTTATATAATTAATTTACAACAACGCTTTCAATTTATCAAATTAATAATTTGTTAGTAATGATTGGTTGCTTAAGTAATAATGGGATCAAAGTCTGACAGATTTATAAAATATTATTTTAAATGGTAATAGTAGAATTTAAAATATATTTGTATAATTTATATCATTAAGTAATTTGCTTAGATCATACTTTTAAATTAATATTGTTAATATCGTGTAAGGCGTTTGTTTTGGTTAGTGTGTTTATTAATTGCCATCTATAAACAAAAATAGTTAAGTGTGCTAATTATAAAGAATTAGTGCAGAGTTAGACTTGGACTTACATTTTACGTTTATATACTCAATATTCTCTAACTGTTCAAAATATAGGTTTAATCGTTTGCTAACAAAAAATATAATATAAATAAAAACAAATTATACAGTAATCTTCCTTTATTGTACCAACATATGTTTCTGTGTGTTAAGGAATCAACACACTTCAACTGGGTTCTGTAAAAAATAATTACTGTAATGAAAGAATAGAAGCATAGAATAAAGTTGGTGCATACATGTTTATCATTAAAATAAAATAATTTCTACAGATAATAGTTAATAATAGGTAAAATACTTAATATTAAATCCGACTGTTATAAAACTATATAATATTTGTAAATATTAAGTCTAAAACAAGTAAAGTAAACTAAAATAAACAACAAAATAACAAATCATAATACAAACAAAGCACTCACGTTAATCGAAAAAATAACTGATACACTCAATATTCACATTGCAATCAGTTGTCTCCGTAGCGCAATGGATAGCCCGCTGGACCTCTGATCATAATGTTCCGGCGGAAATGCATTTTTTACTTATTAAGTACTTTAAATAGTTTTATTAATTGCTTAACTTATACCTACATTTTCTACGTTAGACGAAAATCATAACTTTACAATTACTTAAAAAAATAATAGAGAAATCAATTCGAATTGAACACTATAAATAAGCAAATTACTTATTCTTAGCTTTAAATACTATTAGTTTCACTGTAGTAAACGGATTATCAAAAAACAAAGCATATTCAAATAGAATTAAGTAGTTTGATAATACGTTTAGCGGTATAACTTCTAAATACTCTAATAAATATTTTGAAGTAAAAACTATTCTGTCATATAAATATTCTGTTATTAAGTTATTATAGCTTATCAATAAAATTATTTCTAAAACTTTTACCTGTATCTAAACTACTTGTTTTTATAGATTGGATAATACAGCCTTCTTTCCATAGGACAGTTTTCGTCCTTATAAGAAACATATATATAAGTTTATAAGCTTCAAAAAAAGCTATCATCAATAAAAGTTTTCAGTGACCAAGCATTTTTTGTAGTTTTTGTCTTAATAGTTTACTTGGTTTCCATGTGTTAAATATATTTTATATTTATTTTCGAGTAAAATGTTTTAAAAAAGGTTACTACAGCTTAGTATTAGTAAACGTTATACAGTAACCTCTCGCATCTTTACGCACTCGTGACGTTACGCGCTCTCGTTTTAGTTACGCATTTTAATAATCTAAAAGATTCAAAATTTAATATTGAACTATTTAGACTTGTTGTATATTTTTAATTTAAAATATGTTTTTAAATGCTAACTCACCTCTCTATATCTTTAGACTTTGTAAACTTATGTTCCTTAACTAACTGATAAACATTTAGTTATACCTCAGTATATCAGAAATTACGTTAAAAATAAGAGATTAAATTAAAATTCTAAAATATTTTCTTAAATTTTATACATTTTAGTTCAAAAGAAGAAATCCGTTACAGCACAAAATGCATATTATTGTAAAAGGCTATAGAAACAAATTTAACCACACCATTTTTTAACTGTTAACAACTGCCTCATTATTAATTGAATTAGGTAAGTAGAATAGAATACAAATGTTAAGTATCAAATAAGTCACATATCAATAAAGACAAAGATAAATTCTACTTATTATTAAAATTAGTAAAAAAAATTTACAAGTATTATTATTTTATATAAATTTAAATCCTTTTTTTAGTATATGTAGAGTTTTATCTTTTGTTTTTATATTTACAAATGAAGTAAACAAATTGTTAAAAGTGAAAAAGTCCCCAGTCTGCTTTTAACTAGAAGCAATATCAAAAAACAGCCATTGTAGTAAGTATATTTCATACCTCCCGTATCTTTACGATCTCTCCTATCTTTACGCATTTTTTCTGTGGACACAATGTGCGTAAATAAGCGAGAGTTTACTCTATATGAAAATAATTTTCATTTAAAAACAGAAAGTTTTCTCAATTTATTTTGATTAATAGTAATAAAAAAATAAGTTGGTATAGTTCAAATATAACTATAAAATCTAAATATTTGTAAAAAAGCTTTAAAACTTATTGTTGTAATAGAAATAGAATTAAAGAAATTTCACTAAAACACTTTGAATAGTACTTTGATAAGAAGTTTGATCGCACAACTTACTTTAATTAAAAAAACTTTAATGTGAAATCACGACGAATTTACAACTTTGTAAAAAAAACAAGTTGAGATATTTGATAGGTTTTGCAAAGAAAATTATACCTTAATGATATACTAAACAAATGAATGTTTTTTTTTGTTTAAGGTTGAAAATTTTTTTTTATATAATCTCATGCTAGATTGAAATTTAATATTCCGATACATGCAAAAAATCTCAAATAGATACTTCCCTGTTTTTAGTTCAGTGCGATTTAGGTCTACTGTACTATAATTAAAATTAAAAACGTTTTAACTATAAGGGTTCTTGTTATTTGAAAAACTAAGAGAGCGAGGCACCACCGGTATTCGAACTTGTGGTTTCCTGTTTTTTAAATTGGCGCTTTAAACAATTAAGCCATAGCGCCAAATATTTAATTTGAAATATTCTGATAAATAAACGCATAAGTTAATTATGACGTCACTATGATATTGTAATTTTTTCTCGCTTACATTACAACGCATTGACCATATTATTTATATGACTGAATTAAATTGTTTCTGAAAATATTATTTAATTGCTTTTTGATTTTGTTATTTGATAGTTTTTAATGATGAAATAACGTTTTAAGTCCGGCTTAACCTACTTTACTTAAACTGCACTTTTTAAAATTAAACTGTAGTCTTTCTGTGACTTAAATGAAAGTTTATTTTATTAAAGTTAGAATTAATCTTTATATTTTAACTTTAAATCATTGACAAACATAGTTAAAAATTGTAAAAGTTTAAAATATGCATCATACTTTTCGTAACCTATAAAACTAAAAAGTACTTTTGCAGTTTTTTATGTTACTTTAAAAATTGGAAAGTGTTTATATTTTACATAAAGTTTTATGTTGTTTGTTTTCATTCAAAAGGTTAATAATTATAGTTTCATAATTTATTTTTCTTTTATAGTAAAATTTTTTATTTTTTAATTAGTTTGATAAATATCGAAATTTACTAGATTTCTTTACAACAAAAAGACGACAAAAATAGAAATTCGAAACCAAAGTTAAAGAAATATGCTTATAAGGATGTTAGTTTAATCTAGTTTTTCAAATATTTATACTAAAAATATATTGTAAATTTTTTAAATTTTAAATTTTTTAATTCCACCAAAACGCTAAGTTATAGGCGAATGTTTAAACAGGTTTTCAATCTTGAAATAATTACTTAATATTATTCAAAATCTTCAAAATAAAGTGATTTATAAAAAGTCAGATTATAAGCGAAATACTACTACTATTTTAATTTTTTTCAGTTGAACCATATTTACTATTTTGAACCATAAAAGTTTTTGAGTTATCTATCCAAAAAAAAATCTCCACTAGCTTTGATTTTTTTTGAATGGTTTCCAAAAACACTATAGTATCTTTAGATATAACTTTTACATAACTGTAGAATATACACTGTTTACCATAAAATGACAGTTTATTATATGAAAAAAACATGTAGTTTTATTAAATTTAAAACTAGTGCTTACAACTGATTATGTTAGTTGTTTTAAGGTTTATAAGCTGAAAGTAATTAAAAATTGCTAAATTAAAGTGGATAAATTTTATATTAAGTATTTTGTACTTTAATTGTTAAATACATTTTAATTAGATGATATCAATTACGTTTTACAGCTAATTGTTAAAGTTACTACGTGTGAATTCGTGTTAATTATTATTCCGTTTATTCTCAATTAAAAATTTAATAAATAGGAAGAAAAATTTATTACGACTTCAAACTAAACACTTTACTATTAAACTTAAAGTACTTACTTTAAAAAAGTTTAGCGACCGTTGATAATTGTGACATGTTTAAGTACACACGTGTATTTATATATACCTCACATTCATAATTCCCTCAAGCGTCCGGCTAGCTCAGTCGGTAGAGCGTTGGACCTTTAATCCAACGGTCGTGGGTTGAAGCACCACGATGGGCGTGTTATTTTTATGTTTTTCTTACATTTGAAGTTATCTTTTGTTGATAGCTTTTTACATCATTTTAATAAACTGCCAGTTAGATTTATTTGTTCAAATAGTTAAAACCATGGGTTTGGTAAATTTGCTAAATCTTTTTTTGACTTTTTATTATACAAACAAAATATTTTTTGATTTTTCACAAAGTAAAAGCTTATTGACATTTATTTGGTCAAACTTCTGCTAACTTTTTTATTATTAAAAACACAATTTATACATTTAACACAATATTTTTTCGGGTACGAAAATCCTTTATAAACTAAGTTAGATAGGTTTCGTTTTTGCTTTCTTAAGACTAGATCTGTTAAAACAATTTCGAATTTTGATAGCTATACTAAAATGATAGTTGTAATAGAAAACTAAAAACAAAAAATATTAGTATTAACTCACATTTATTAGTAATTTTTTTTTTTAATTTACACTTTATTCTATATGTGCACCATACTTCAGGAAACTTGTAATAAATTAATTTCTTCTTAAGAATGTAAGCTTCAGGCTCTAAAACCAAAGCGCTGAAAAGTTAAAGAAAACTAAAAAAGTTGTCATAACTTAGATTTTATAAACAAAGACAATTTTTACGGCTTAACAAAATACAAATCAAGAAATGCGTCGACCGGGAGTCGAACCCGGAACCAGTGCTTGGTAGACACCTATGCTGACCGTTACACCATCGACGCTTGTGGATTTTAAGAATTTACTGTATATAAAGTCAAAAGCTAATTTAGCTAGCTATGTAGTGCAATCGAAGACTACCATATGTGCGTTCAAGCGTTAATTTTTTTGCCATTAGCTCGACAGAATGTGCTTTAATATTGCGCTGCAAATTTTAAACGTGTTTTTGCTCGCTAGCAGTATAATATGCAGTTTATCTGCTCATTTAAGCGGTAAATTCTCACGTGGTTAAGCGCTTATGGCTGTAAATTTGATGCTTTTTTGCAAATCGCGCACTTTACTTGGTAATTGCTTTTATGTTCATTCGTATATTTTAATACGTTTGGTTAAAAAACATTACGTTTGTGATTATATTAAATTGATAATTTAAATTTATATCTATTTAGATTAATGAATGACTAAGAAAATGAACCTAAGTATTTTTAAACGATTTATCAAACTGTAAAAATAAAGTGATATATATGAAAAAAAATCTACCTAGCTAATGAAAGTTTTTTGCTAAAATTTAATAACTGACCAAAGTCGTGAGTTTTAGGGAAAACTTATCGTATATTAAACTATATATAACGACAAAACTATATTGAAATTATATAAAAGTAGATAATTAAACTTAAATAAGAACTCTAAGCTTGTACTAGAAGTTAAATTAAAAACGTTTAATGATTTAAACATACTTGAACTTATAAACTTTTCAAAGTTACCAATCAATTGATTAAAAGTTATACTAACTAATCAATCTTAACATTATTTCAAGTTTAAAAAATGTATCAATTAATTTAATATGTCTGTTTTGTTACATATTTTTTAACTAGTCGGTGTAAAACTTTAAAAGTTAAGCAAATTATTGTTGTTAAAGGTTTAAAACTTTAACTTTGAGTTCAAGATTCTTGAAAAAGTAAATGTGTACACAAAATGAGTTCATTTTACCAAAGTCTGCACTGTTTAAAGTGCTACATGACCAAAAACTTAAAAAGGACCTATAGTGTTTTAAATACTTCGTTTTTAGCTCTTAGTTATTGACAGAATAATATGAATTGTTTTATTTTTTTTAAATATGCTGTTAAAAATTAAACAAAATCTTTGTTTGTAAATGAAAATCAATTGTTAAAATAAAAGTCTATTTGAATTTTCTTTGAGTTAAAACTAAGTAAATTTGTAATAAGATAAAACCAAATGTTATTACACTTACCAAAATATAAGTATAATAGAAATAGTTTATGCTTTTTAATTTAATTTTTCTTTAGAGACTTTAACAGTTCAGATCCTAGTAAGCAGAACTAAAAATGTTTTAAAACAGCTAAGTAAAAACGGCAATCATTCTAAAATTAAAGATTTAGGTATTTTTATTTCTTTTTTATTATGCTAAGCAAACTAAGAACAACAAGAGGGTCTACAAATATTTTTTAGTTTGCGTAGAATTTCGAAAAATAACAAAATTAGCGTTTTTATTTTCTTTGAATTTTTACTAAAGATGTTTTCATTAGTCAGTTAATTTAGACTGTTTTAAAGATATTATTTTTGACTAAGTAAGAAGACCCTAATTAAAGATCGAAACTGAGTATAACCAAAAGTGGCCAGAACCCCAAAAACATCAAATTTATATAAAAACGATAACACTGACTACTAAAGTTAATTCACTGAATTTATTACAAAGAATATAACTATAAAATTATAAGTATTTTTCGAGATATTCTAACAGACTAAAAAAAGGCCAAAATGTCCTACTTTTTCTATGGGCACTAGCACTAGCCCAATGAACCAAACTCATAAAAAAAAATATGTCATGTGTTAAATAAGTTGATTTTTGTTTATATGCTTAAATTTTAGTAATTTTATGCATCTTTTTTATTTTAGTTTTATTTTTTAAAGCTGAATTTTAGAATTTGTGGTTTTAATTAATAAGTGTACAACTGAAAGAATAAGATGTTTTTGATACAAAAAGTATGTAAAACTTATATTTACAAAACTAGTTTAAGAAAATACTAATTTTTAAACATAGATGACAAATAATATTGATATTGAACAAGCAAGTTTGTTTTATAATTTCTTATTGTTTAAGCTTCAGATAAACTATTTGCAAAGAATCAAAAAACAATTCTGCTAGTTTCATAGATACTATTTCATAGTCTAAAAGTTAAATAGAATCATTAACTTTTCAGGTACGTAGAAGTTGATGTTTAAAAACGAGAAAATTTCTAAATATAATAACTTTACTTAGATAACAGGTGAGTAAATTAATTAAATTTCAGTTTTTTTAACTTTGTGTTGCACTTTATTTTAGTGTGCTTCTTATCACTGTATTTCTAATTAAGATAATAATAATCTAATTTAAGTATTTTAAATTGAATTTTTATGGGTCAACTTACATATTTGTCGACTAATTTTTATTTTATGCGTAGAACTATCTATGTGGCTAAATTTTACAAAATAAAAGGTTTAATTTGTGTTTACTCACTAAATACAGTTTTCAATAGACATAGATTGTCGTTTTATCTAAGAATTGTAAAACATGTGCTAGTTCAAACCTGAGCCATAAAAGTATTTAAATTTCTGCAAGCATTTATTAATGTTGATTGTTTTTGTCAAAAAAATGTTTGCAGCTATAATGGTGACGTAATATTTTTAAACTTCTACTTGATATAGTTGTTTTGCTCAAAGTTGTCTAAATAAAAATAATTGTTAAAATTTTGTTTATAAAGAGACACTCTTCATACATACACAAAACACTGTAATAACTATTAATACTTAATGTTTTATTACAACCATGACCATGTCGTTCAACGATTTTATTGTACTTAAAATCGAAAAACATTTCTACGAAAATATGTGTAAAATACAGTAACAGCTGTTAAAGTTATAAATTGTGTTATCGTAAAAAAAACTTATAAATATATGAATCAATAGAAATACTTTATTAATTAGTTTAAACTGTTAATATCACCTATTAAAAAGCAAAATCTGCATTGTCCGGAAATCGAACCCGGGCCTCCCGCGTGGTAGGCGAAAATTCTACCACTGAACCAACAATGCATATGATAGATATGTTATGTAGCGTTTATATACTCACTAAATACTTTATGTTTTTGGCATGTTTTCAATAGGTAGAAATCTAAAATGTAAGAAGGGTCACTTTTGCACGGGTTGAAAAATTTGTAAATTGTTATTTTTTACTATCACTGTTGCCCCTTAACCTTACCCTCAATCGATAATTATTTTTTTCTTTTTTCGTTCTGTTTTTTTTTCTTGTTTTTTTTGTACTAACAAATTTATTAGATATTTTTTTATCAGTGCTACCTCTAACCCTTACCCTCGGTTACTAATTTTTTCCTTTTTTTAGTTTTTTTTTTCTGTAGTTTTTTTTTTTTTTTTTTTTTTTTTTTTTTAATTTATTTTTACTATCAATGTTACCTTTAACCCTTACCAAGTGACCCCACGTGCAAAAGTGACCCTTTGTGCAAAAACTTCTTCGTGCATAGTACTACAACTTAGTCCAATTAATTTGATTAAACATTTTTTTTTTGAAGTAATTTTATTAGAAATAAGTTTTATAACTTACATTTAAACATTAATTAGAAATGGTTTTAATTTATATTGGTTTTTATAAACTATAAAGAGTTAAGTCAAACTTTAGTATTAAAACATTCGACTATTATTGTTCAACAAAGACACTTTTATTACCTTTTGTTTTTTATACTATTTGTAATAAATGCGGTCTGTTAACTATTATATAAGCAGGTCTTAAAATACAACATTGAATTTATTTTCTATTATATAAATTTAAACAAATAAAGTTATACTTTTAAACAATGATGAAAGTTTACAGTTCTACAAAACCAGAAAATCAAATTTTATTTTTGACGCTTTTCAATTTATAATGATACAATCACTACAAGTTTTTCAATCAATAAAATACAATAAAAGTTGTTCGTGATTAGCAAAACATGTTTATGAATTTTTAGTTTTTAAACCTACATTATTTTTTAAACATTAATTGTAACTATATAGTTCAAGAAATGTGTAACTACAACTATTTAAAACACTTGAAATAGAAATTAAAAATGATTACGTCTTATGCTGAATTGAACATTAAGAAAGTCGTTTTTTGAACAAATTAGCTTGAAGTCAAATTAGGGACTAATGTCACAGTAATTTATTTTATGTACTTAGAATAGCATTTAAGTATAACAAGTTTTAATTGTTTAGTGTGAAATTTAACACCTATACCAATATAAAACACAACACAGTATAAAAAATGAACTATACTTTTAGCTTAAACTTGCACAAACATGTTGAAATTAATTTACCCTACAGCTGCTTTTAGTAAAAGTACTGGCTGAGACGGATATTTATTTAATTTATTACCTCTTGTACATGTGTTTAACATACATTGTTGATTTCAAATCAAAATTAAAGTTAAATAATAAAATTTATATAATTTTTGATTAAGTTAACGTTATTTGATGTTAAAACTTATACTTAATCAGCATTTAGGTAAAAATGAGCTCTGAATTTAAAAAAAAAAGTGGCAGAGACGGGATTCGAACCCATGCCATCGAAATAACTGGACCACTCGGGCACTCGACTGAACAGAATAAATTGATATAATAAATAGTAAGTCAAACGTTTTATTACGTCACGAAGCAAATATGTTTGTCTTAAGTAAACTAGGTTGCTAAGAATATTTGCTGATGGGTGCTTGGATTAGTTTGTAGTTTAGAACAGTATTTTTTTATACTTAAACATTTACTGTATTAACTTTGGATAACATTTGTTAAATCTCATCTCTGTCGTTCATTATTATTATTATTTTATTTATAACTATGTACTAATTCTTTTTTGAAAACAGCACCTGTTTATTATATTCAAATATACTTATTAACAGCTCATTAAACTACTCAGAGACTCTAGTAAATTATTTAATGTAATGCTACTTTTGTTTTAGATAAGATTGCCTTTCTTAGTCATAAATCAACACTTGGTAAATCACATCTCTCTTAATTTGAAATACTATTTTATCAGATAGATACAAATATAAATATTTTCTTAAACATTATTACTATTTCAACTAATTATCACTAAATTTTTAAAACGAGTATATTATACGTTTTTAAATACACTCAATTGCTATTTTGAAAATAAAAACAAAAGCATTGGCCATTTATAATTAAGTATAATATTAGTAAAGTCAATTAGACATTTTATGAGGATAAAAATAACTTAAAATATTTAAAATTTTTAAACATGTTCGAACGTAAAAGAGATTAAAATTTGTATATAAATGTATAGTTGTTTAAAATTTTAAGTTAATCGCTAATAGAGATGCGAAAAAAGTTCACTGGAATATATAAAAACATATTTACACAGTACTAGAAGTTTAAACTAACACACAGAAACATGCGTTTGTTTAATAAAGAAAGAGTACTGTGTAATTTATTAATCATATACATAAATATAATAGTTTATCAATAAAAGTATATTTTTAATAAACCAAAACATACGTTTCATAAAAACCAAAAAATAATTTTTTATCTTAAGCTAGTACGATCTGAAATCTAGTGGGTTCTGTGGAAAGTGTTTAAGTTTAATTTATCACATTATTATTTATAAATAAATATATATACTGGATTCTTTTTTGAGTTTTGTTTATAACTAAAACTTTTTGGAAGTAATGTTATAAGCATAAAATCATTCCTACAATACTTTACGTAGTAACTTAAGTATTACATGTTTTCTTTCCGTATTTTTAAATAATTGTATTTAGGCTCTCAGTATCTTAAACCTAGTATAAGTAAAAACAATTTCTGAAGGTTTTAAAGTTATCAAATAGTGGTGTGCAATTTATATTTTACATTTAAATCTCAAATGTATTCCCAACACGATAGATAAGTTATGGCCATTAGGGCCAACTTTGTCTAATATATTCACGAGCTTTATAGTTGACGACTGTTTTGTGTTTTGACTTCAAATATGTTGACGACTGTTTTATGTTACGAAAAGATGAGAAAGAGATTGATGAACTCTTTAGTGTTTTGAACAAAAAACAATCTCTATACAACACATATCAAATAGAGTAAGCAAAAATGACGACGGAGATGGGATTCGAACCCACGCGTGCAGAGCACAATGGATTAGCAGTCCATCGCCTTAACCACTCGGCCACCCCGTCTTACTGACGATTTACAAATTAAGCCTATATTGAACTGTAAAGTTACAACTATCTCTATTTGTACCTAACACAGAAATGATTGCAAATATTTAGTTTATGCTTTTTAACTAAGCTTAATTTTTTCTTCATTTTAAGTTTTTTAAGAACTTTATTTCAGTTTTGTGTGTTCCGAAAACATAAATTCACCACTATATTTAGTTGTTAAGCTGCTAAACATATTGCTAGTCTAACTTAATATTTTTGCTTAATAAAACCAGTTAGTGAATTTAGTACAATTCCGTTAATAAGTTAAATATATTTCCTCTAATCTTTACAATTTATCCATTTTAGTTCAAAAATAATTATTACGTCATATAAAAGAGGTACTCGTAAAACTGAATGAAAAGTTTATTGTATTAAATTTTGGTTGTATATAAACTGTCTATAACTTTTTTGCTTAGTTGTACTTTTGTGAAGTAATGTATTTGTATTTGTTTGTATTAAATGATTGAGTTTAAGTGTTTACACGTAATAACAAATATCTGACTTTTTGTTAAAGTTAGAGGATAAATGATAAAGTTATTCAAAAATAAAAACTATCAGTATTGTAATAAAGCAGCTTATTTAGATTTAAACCAACGATTAAACAGTTTAAGCGACGAAAAAGGCAAATAATTTTATTGTATGATTTAGCTTAAAGTTTGAGTTGCTTGTATTTTTATCATAAAAACTTTCTGTCCTATGATATTTTCGTTAAATTAAGAAGTGCTTAAATTAGACAAGAATATTTAACCTATTGAAAATATTATTAGCTAAAATTGTAAATATTGTATAAAATAGATTTTATCTTTACATGTAAACAAAACTTGATTTGATTCGCTGAATAGTTTAAGTATACTTTAAGTTAATTTTTACAAGATGATAGTTTAACATTTTTAAGCTAATTAAGCTATTAGGTTTTATAAGTTATTCTTTAAACCGTTTAAGGTAAAACCACAAAAGCAGATCACTTTTAATCAAACAAGTAATTTTTAGTTAACAAAATATACAAATATGCTTTAAGCAGTTTTCAAATTTTTCTTATTAATACTTTTTATTATACACAACAACAAAAATGTAAATGCATAGTTTTAAATAATTTATTGCTTGTATCTTATTTTGGTCAAAACTACTTTCACCCTTTATAAACTTGTTCATATTTAAAATGTTTAGATTTTGTAATTTTACTAAAAAACAATATATGATATAGACTATAAAACTCAACTTGAACGAAACATGTAACAAAACAGATTAAAAATTAATAATTTAAAAGAAGCCTGACAGTGGACTTGAACCCCTGACCGTTGTATTAACAGTGCAACCCTCTACCTACTGAGCTAGCCAGGCTCACATCGTCAAACCAAAACTTAGGCTTTATAAAGTACATTTGTTACAACTGCATTTACTTACCAAAATTTTGATTGATGAAATTAAATGAAAACTTTATTAAACTTTTCTGGTTACATGTGCGTATAATTAAATGTATTAAAATTTATAAGATTTATGTTTTAAACTTAAAAATTACAACTTTCATAATATTTATTTTAGCTTTATCTAATTTAATGTAACATTAAGTAATGTAACATCAAAAAGTTATGTTATAACAACTTTATTTACTAAATAATAGTCTATGTTTATTAAAATTTTAACATGCTTGAGGTGGTATTTAAAAACAAAATTGTCCCTATAACAACAAAAGTATTTAAGATATTGTTTTAAAAAAAAAATATTAAGAAATTGTTTCATTAAGTCCATATAAACGTATGGATTTACTTTTTTAAAATCAAATAAGTTTTACAGCTGTTTCACTGTCCTCAATATTATTATATATCTAGAACATTATAGTCCTTCAACATTTTTTTAAAATTTTACACAACATACCAAGTTATAATTCACTTAAAAAATTTAATACAATTTTGTCAAAGCTGCAATAAACACCTTGTTTCAGCACACCAGTAAATTATGAAAAATGTTACATTAATCAAAATGTCTATTCTAACAAAACTCAAAAACAAAATATGTTTCCACCCGGGCTCGAACCGGGGACCTTTCGCGTGTTAGGCGAACGTGATAACCGCTACACTACGGAAACACTTGTTGGTAACCTATACCGCGCGTATATAAATCTTTTAAGTTACTCGGTTTCAATTGGCTGAATTTGAATTGCTATCACACATGTGAAGTGATGTAATGGTATGTATAAAAAAGATAATATTAAACCTATAAACTTCTAAAAAATAAAATCTATAAGTAATATACAAAACTAATTATATAATGCGCTCAAAATTAAACAGTATCCTTCTTTGAGATTGTTTAACTAGTTTTCTAAGCAATATGATTTGATTACTTATATTATACTATTTTGTGCACAATGAGCACAATTTTTAAAATATCGTTTAAACTTTATACTTATTTTAAAAACTGTAGTTATAGAAGCTTAATGTTTTTTTCTAGATAAAGACGAGTATTATATTTAATTTATAAAATAGATATGCATATAAAATTGTCAAATAAATTGTCTTTCGTTAAAATATAATTAACATTTACTAATTTATTTTCGATGCATACAAGTAAAAGCAAAACAAACTTTAAAAATAGTACATTCAAATAAATGTTTGACGGATTATTTAAATTTATAACATTAATATGTTTAAAAAATATATGTTGGTCTTAATAACATATATCAATATATTTTGGGATATTTTCGATTTTAAATTTTTTTGACTACTTTTAAGTATTAAAAAACTTGAATAATTATTAAATAGCATTCAGACAAAAATAAATTGTATAATTGAACTAACCGTTTGTTACACCCATTCAATTCATTTTAAATACAAATTGAATATATTTTTTAGTATTCACTAAATATTTTGATTCAATTTTGAGAATAATTTCCAAACTAAAACTTGTAAAAGAGTGTATATGATTAGTAAATCAAAATAAAAAGTATAAAAATATAATCAAATTGAACAAAAGAAAGCTAAAAAAAATTGTTAGTTTTTTAAACTGAAAACACATAGATAATATTAGTAAATATTAAAAGCGTAATTTTAAACTTATTTACATACTATTTTTCATATTTACAAAAACTTTTTACTTAAATTAGTCATTAACTCTTTTACTAGCTCTAAGCTCTAAATGCTATCAAGTTAGAAACATATATACTTAAATAGAATTAGTTTTTAATTTGTAAAAAGGGTTAAAAACCAATTAGTGTTTAATAAACAAGTTTCAGTGTTTGTCTAATTTAGACTAAAATTATCATCTAAAACTTCAATTAGTTCTTTATAATCATGAAAAATCTTGTACCATACATAGCTACAAAGTTTTATTTTAATTAATGAAAAAGAATCATCAAAAGTAAAACAATTTTCTATGATAAGAGTTTTATAAAAATCTAAATTTATTTGACTGTAATTAATAAATACTTAACAAAAAACTACATATTATCAAACATACTTAAACATAATACTACTACTCTAGCTAGTTTAGTCTACAAAAGAGTATGCAATATTTCATAATAAATTCGTAAAGCTTATAAAACTTTTAAGCTTGTATTATCATTTGTTATAACGCTATTTATAAGCTAAGGCTTTGCTACTAAGAAATAAGAACAACGTATGCATCAGATACAATGTTGTTAAAATATATAATCAGCATTTGTTGTTGATCAGCACGTGGCCCGTTGGTCTAGGGGTATGATTTCCGCTTAGGGTGCGGGAGGTCCCGGGTTCAAATCCCGGACGGGCCCTTGTTTTTATTTGTTTAATTATTTTCTGATATTTTATTATGCAACATTAATCATTCTTAAAAACTATTACACAAAATTAGAATTGGAAATACAAAACTATACAACAATTTTATTGATTTAACATTATCTATTAAAACTAAAACTCAAAGTTTTTGTAATGGTTAAAATTGCTGGGCTATTAATAATAGTTTAAAAATGATTAATATTCTTTAATTAATGGTAAGCTTACTTTACTATAACCTAGTTTTTAAACAACTATAAAGTAGTGCTGTTACTAACTTCTAAAATAAAACTATAAACTAACATAGAAACTTTATTTAACCTTTGTTTTAATTGCTTCTCTATTTATCATTATTTTAGAGATAAATTATAGCATTTTACATGGCATTTAGCTGTTATAATCACCTAAATTAAGAAAATAAATAGTATTACATTTTTTACAAAAAAACACCAAGTCATAACACTATTTTTGGAATTGTCTTATTATAACTTTTACCAAATTTAATATATCAAATTAGTACTACACTGTCACCTTACACTAGTTTGTTTTTAAATTAATACAAATGACTTTAGTTTTTTAATTGCATTGTTATACAAAAACCTTATTTCGCTTGCTTAAACCATAAATCATTGTCTTTTGTTTACTTTTAGTTTAAAGTGTTAATTTAGTAGCGTATTTAAGTTACCTGTTATGCGCTCTTGAAAACAAAATTAAAATATTACTAAAATAAAAATCTTTTATTGCATAACTTTCAAAGCAACTACAAGTTTTAGTTTTAAATACTACTACATGAGCTTGTTATATGATTATAACTATTGCTAAATATATAAAACATAAACTTAACTAATCAAAACGTTCATGTTTTTTGCTTAACAACTTTTATTTTTGTATGTTATTAAACGTAGTAATCACTTCCAAATTTCAAATTTCTTAATAACTTTTACTTTATTTTTACTAACGTATAGGTGTAATGAAGTTTAAATTTAACATGATATTAGATTTGTTTATATGTATAAAACGGGTAGCTGTCTAAATTTCACGAGCGTACAAAATTGCACGAGGGGACAAAATTGCACGAGTGCACACAATTGCACGAAGATACTTTTGCATGAAGATACTTTTGCACGAGGGGATAAAATTCCACGAAGATAAAATTGCACGAAGATACTTTTGCACGAAGACACTTTAGCACGAGCAGACAATTTTGCACGGGTTAATCTTTTTTTTTTGTAATTTATTTATTAATTTTATTTTTCTTATTTATTAACATTTTACTATTACTGTTACCCCTAACCCTTACCCTTACCCTTGGTCGATAGCTTTCATTTTTATTTTTTCTGTATTTTTTTATCTTTCGTGCAAAAATTTAACTCATGAAAAATTAACCCTTGGTGCAAAATCGTCTTCGTGCAATTTTGTTCTCTCGTGCAATTTTTCCCCTCGTGCAAATTTGTCTTCGTGCAGTTTAGTAATCTCGTGCAATTTTATCTTTGTGCAATTTAGATCCGTTCCCGTATAGAACAGTATACAATCAACTTCAAATTCCCAATTTCTTTACTTTTAGCTACTAGTTGTGTAAGTTTTTAATTAAACTTAAAAATCTATTGTTTTTTTTGTTTCTACATTCATAAATTTCGTAATTTGTTTAAATCTTAAAAATAAATTAGTTCAAGTTGTTATGTTTTTACAATAGTGTTTTACTCTATCCAAGTCATGCTGTAAACATATATTGCTAAAAGCTTATCGAAAGTGTTTAAATTTTATTAAAACTTGTAACCTCCAGATGTAGGTACCTTTAATATTAAACTTAACTTATACTAAATAATGATACCAATAATACTTAGGCTACTCTATACAAAACTAGGCATGACATGAGTTAACATATTTTATATAAAGAACAATTGCAAACACTAACAAATATATAAAGAACATCAAATTTAGAAAACACTTTAAATGTGGTCAAAACCTTTACACAAGATTTAATCTAGCAAGAATATACTTTAAGAATGTATGAAACAAAATACGATTTAACTACTTAGAATGTAAATAAGAAATACTTATAAAAATAATACTAATCAAAAAACACTTTATATAAGACAAGAAAACAATATAAATGTCTATTCTTCATTATCACGTTTACTGCAGCAGGCTGTGGCTAGAATCTCCCCGTCTATCTGTTGTATCAGCTTATATAAAACATTCCATAACTCAATGTTGCTTCAGGGTTTCTGTTATGCACTTTATTTTCTCCCTTTGTCAAGTGTATTAAACTTGCATCAGTATAAAACTTGACCTTGCGAGCTTTCTCTTAACGCTTGAATGATTTTTTAGCTCAAAACTTCCAACCAAATCTAAACAGTAATCAAGTGCAACTTAATATCCTGCTACTAACTTCGAAAACTATTTTAAGAAATAATATTAGAAAATTAAACCGATTCATAATATTTACAGAAAATAATAGAATTTAGGTGCACTGTTGTTTAGAATTATTTGAAAACCATGTCATTTAAAAAGTATATTGTTATATGTTTTTAGTTATAAAAATTTATTAAAGATAGTTCTTAAAAGTATGATAAGTAAAAAAAAGAAAGACTTAAGTTTAAAAATACAAATCGTTGTCTCTAAAGTAAGTAGATAATATTCAGTAGTAAAAATATGTAGTAGATTGGCTTACTAACCAATATAACTAGCATTAACAAAATTGTGTTTCTGTCCGGGATTTGAAATCGGGACCTCACCCAGCCTAAACGGAAACCATACCTCTAGACCACTTGATCCTCCGACTGTATTGCATAATAAACTTACCACCTACAAGTCAGAACACTTTAAGAAAGCTTGCTTTATTCTACTTTAATTTATATGAAGTAAAAGTATCGCTTCACAGCGTTACAAACACTTAAGATATGTGAAAACTAAATTTTTGAGTTTGTTTGTGAAATCTTTATTTAATGATAGTTTAAAAACTTGCTACAAAAATCTTAAAAAACAAAGTCAATAACTGTAAAAACTGTGTTGTTATACATCACCTTAGATAAAACTAGTTTTTGTAACTAAAGTAATACATAACAACATTACAGTCTTCAAATTTGAGCAAAATCTAAAGAAAATTTTTCTATATGTATTAACATTTAAATAATTTAAATTAATAAAAACAAAACTTTAAAAAATACTCCATTAACTTCTTTTAGCTACAGGTGATTTTAGCAAACAAGCTTAAATATTTGTGTTATAACTTTAACTATTAGTTTTAGCAACATACATAATTAAATATAATTTCACGTGTTTAAAGTATTTCACTTCTTGAAAGCTTTACTTGAAGTCTGAAAAAAAATATTTTGCTTTTAAAGAACTTGCTTTATTGTTATGTATATAATATTAAATTCTATGTATTATTATATTTTATATAGAAATTGTTATACAGTTGAAATAAAATTTATTTATCTGTTTAGAGCATGCATTTAAAATATATACCACTTTCTGAAATACAGATTGTTTTAGTACTAGTTACTCTTATATATTAGTAGGAAATCATTAAACGTTTGTGCTAATAATTATTTAAAACTAGTTTGTAAACGTAAATAAATTTTTCATTGAATATTCTGTAACAGAACAGCAAAAATATGTGGAGGTGCCGGGCATCGATCCCGGTACCTCTCGCATGCTAAGCGAGCGCTCTACCATCTGAGCTACACCCCCACCTGGAAGTGATCATCCCGTGGCGTTTTTAAATAATCATATTTTTCGTCAAGTTCTTTTATCTTATCTGCTCGTTGCCTGGTAAGTGCGTTTATTTTGCACTAAGCTATCAATGATAATTAACTTCATCGATTTGACACTTGCTTATCATAGTAATGTGTATGTAGCAGGGGCGTAGCGTGGGGAGGGACACTGGCGCATGCGTGCCACCCAAAAAAAGGAAAATGTAAAAAAAAGAATGTAATATCTTTATCCTTTATAGTTTATTTTTTCTGCTTAGTTTGCCTTTTTTCAACTATGTTTATCTAGTATTCAAAAAGTTAAACGAAATTTTGAATACCAATTAATGACAAGTTAGAAAAGTACATGTTATTACTCAATATACTGATTCGGTGCGTAATTGCAAATGCGCACCGATGTTGATGAAAAACTCCATAAGGAAAAATTTTATAAGTTCATTAACTTCATAAGAATTTAGACTCAAACAGTACGCAGTTAATATAGCGCACCGCTGAAGTATAAGCTTATGGCAGATTATTTTTCTACAAAAAGTTTACAAAAATACGTCACGCTTAAAGAAAAATTAAACAATTTTACAAATATTTTTTATGCTACATTGTTAAGACTACTGCTAGTTTTCTGAACTTTATTTTTGTAAACATACAAGATAAGCGTGTCGGCCTATGAGAAATAAACTTTGTTTGTGATTTTTATTTAAAACAAATACAATCAAATGAATTAAATTTAAAAAGTATACTTTTAACTATTTTATAAAGTTTATAACTGGTATTACAGTTTATTACAACTTTGTAAAATAGTTAAAAGTATACTTTTTAAATTTAATTCATAACTGGTATTACAGTTTATTACAACTTTGTAAAATAGTTAAAAGTATACTTTTTAAATTTAATTCATTTGATTGTATTTGTTTTAAATAAAAATCACAAACAAAGTTTATTTCTCATAGGCCGACACGCTTATCTTGTATGTTTACAAAAATAAAGTTCAGAAAACTAGCAGTAGTCTTAACAATGTAGCATAAAAAATATTTGTAAAATTGTTTAATTTTTCTTTAAGCGTGACGTATTTTTGTAAACTTTTTGTAGAAAAATAATCTGCCATAAGCTTATACTTCAGCGGTGCGCTATATTAACTGCGTACTGTTTGAGTCTAAATTCTTATGAAGTTAATGAACTTATAAAATTTTTCCTTATGGAGTTTTTCATCAACATCGGTGCGCATTTGCAATTACGCACCGAATCAGTATATTGAGTAATAACATGTACTTTTCTAACTTGTCACTAATTGGTATTCAAAATTTCGTTTAACTTTTTGAATACTAGATAAACATAGTTGAAAAAAGGCAAACTAAGCAGAAAAAATAAACTATAAAGGATAAAGATATTACATTCTTTTTTTTACATTTTCCTTTTTTTGGGTGGCACGCATGCGCCAGTGTCCCTCCCCACGCTACGCCCCTGCTACATACACATTACTATGATAAGCAAGTGTCAAATCGATGAAGTTAATTATCATTGATAGCTTAGTGCAAAATAAACGCACTTACCAGGCAACGAGCAGATAAGATAAAAGAACTTGACGAAAAATATGATTATTTAAAAACGCCACGGGATGATCACTTCCAGGTGGGGGTGTAGCTCAGATGGTAGAGCGCTCGCTTAGCATGCGAGAGGTACCGGGATCGATGCCCGGCACCTCCACATATTTTTGCTGTTCTGTTACAGAATATTCAATGAAAAATTTATTTACGTTTACAAACTAGTTTTAAATAATTATTAGCACAAACGTTTAATGATTTCCTACTAATATATAAGAGTAACTAGTACTAAAACAATCTGTATTTCAGAAAGTGGTATATATTTTAAATGCATGCTCTAAACAGATAAATAAATTTTATTTCAACTGTATAACAATTTCTATATAAAATATAATAATACATAGAATTTAATATTATATACATAACAATAAAGCAAGTTCTTTAAAAGCAAAATATTTTTTTTCAGACTTCAAGTAAAGCTTTCAAGAAGTGAAATACTTTAAACACGTGAAATTATATTTAATTATGTATGTTGCTAAAACTAATAGTTAAAGTTATAACACAAATATTTAAGCTTGTTTGCTAAAATCACCTGTAGCTAAAAGAAGTTAATGGAGTATTTTTTAAAGTTTTGTTTTTATTAATTTAAATTATTTAAATGTTAATACATATAGAAAAATTTTCTTTAGATTTTGCTCAAATTTGAAGACTGTAATGTTGTTATGTATTACTTTAGTTACAAAAACTAGTTTTATCTAAGGTGATGTATAACAACACAGTTTTTACAGTTATTGACTTTGTTTTTTAAGATTTTTGTAGCAAGTTTTTAAACTATCATTAAATAAAGATTTCACAAACAAACTCAAAAATTTAGTTTTCACATATCTTAAGTGTTTGTAACGCTGTGAAGCGATACTTTTACTTCATATAAATTAAAGTAGAATAAAGCAAGCTTTCTTAAAGTGTTCTGACTTGTAGGTGGTAAGTTTATTATGCAATACAGTCGGAGGATCAAGTGGTCTAGAGGTATGGTTTCCGTTTAGGCTGGGTGAGGTCCCGATTTCAAATCCCGGACAGAAACACAATTTTGTTAATGCTAGTTATATTGGTTAGTAAGCCAATCTACTACATATTTTTACTACTGAATATTATCTACTTACTTTAGAGACAACGATTTGTATTTTTAAACTTAAGTCTTTCTTTTTTTTACTTATCATACTTTTAAGAACTATCTTTAATAAATTTTTATAACTAAAAACATATAACAATATACTTTTTAAATGACATGGTTTTCAAATAATTCTAAACAACAGTGCACCTAAATTCTATTATTTTCTGTAAATATTATGAATCGGTTTAATTTTCTAATATTATTTCTTAAAATAGTTTTCGAAGTTAGTAGCAGGATATTAAGTTGCACTTGATTACTGTTTAGATTTGGTTGGAAGTTTTGAGCTAAAAAATCATTCAAGCGTTAAGAGAAAGCTCGCAAGGTCAAGTTTTATACTGATGCAAGTTTAATACACTTGACAAAGGGAGAAAATAAAGTGCATAACAGAAACCCTGAAGCAACATTGAGTTATGGAATGTTTTATATAAGCTGATACAACAGATAGACGGGGAGATTCTAGCCACAGCCTGCTGCAGTAAACGTGATAATGAAGAATAGACATTTATATTGTTTTCTTGTCTTATATAAAGTGTTTTTTGATTAGTATTATTTTTATAAGTATTTCTTATTTACATTCTAAGTAGTTAAATCGTATTTTGTTTCATACATTCTTAAAGTATATTCTTGCTAGATTAAATCTTGTGTAAAGGTTTTGACCACATTTAAAGTGTTTTCTAAATTTGATGTTCTTTATATATTTGTTAGTGTTTGCAATTGTTCTTTATATAAAATATGTTAACTCATGTCATGCCTAGTTTTGTATAGAGTAGCCTAAGTATTATTGGTATCATTATTTAGTATAAGTTAAGTTTAATATTAAAGGTACCTACATCTGGAGGTTACAAGTTTTAATAAAATTTAAACACTTTCGATAAGCTTTTAGCAATATATGTTTACAGCATGACTTGGATAGAGTAAAACACTATTGTAAAAACATAACAACTTGAACTAATTTATTTTTAAGATTTAAACAAATTACGAAATTTATGAATGTAGAAACAAAAAAAACAATAGATTTTTAAGTTTAATTAAAAACTTACACAACTAGTAGCTAAAAGTAAAGAAATTGGGAATTTGAAGTTGATTGTATACTGTTCTATACGGGAACGGATCTAAATTGCACAAAGATAAAATTGCACGAGATTACTAAACTGCACGAAGACAAATTTGCACGAGGGGAAAAATTGCACGAGAGAACAAAATTGCACGAAGACGATTTTGCACCAAGGGTTAATTTTTCATGAGTTAAATTTTTGCACGAAAGATAAAAAAATACAGAAAAAATAAAAATGAAAGCTATCGACCAAGGGTAAGGGTAAGGGTTAGGGGTAACAGTAATAGTAAAATGTTAATAAATAAGAAAAATAAAATTAATAAATAAATTACAAAAAAAAAAGATTAACCCGTGCAAAATTGTCTGCTCGTGCTAAAGTGTCTTCGTGCAAAAGTATCTTCGTGCAATTTTATCTTCGTGGAATTTTATCCCCTCGTGCAAAAGTATCTTCATGCAAAAGTATCTTCGTGCAATTGTGTGCACTCGTGCAATTTTGTCCCCTCGTGCAATTTTGTACGCTCGTGAAATTTAGACAGCTACCCGTTTTATACATATAAACAAATCTAATATCATGTTAAATTTAAACTTCATTACACCTATACGTTAGTAAAAATAAAGTAAAAGTTATTAAGAAATTTGAAATTTGGAAGTGATTACTACGTTTAATAACATACAAAAATAAAAGTTGTTAAGCAAAAAACATGAACGTTTTGATTAGTTAAGTTTATGTTTTATATATTTAGCAATAGTTATAATCATATAACAAGCTCATGTAGTAGTATTTAAAACTAAAACTTGTAGTTGCTTTGAAAGTTATGCAATAAAAGATTTTTATTTTAGTAATATTTTAATTTTGTTTTCAAGAGCGCATAACAGGTAACTTAAATACGCTACTAAATTAACACTTTAAACTAAAAGTAAACAAAAGACAATGATTTATGGTTTAAGCAAGCGAAATAAGGTTTTTGTATAACAATGCAATTAAAAAACTAAAGTCATTTGTATTAATTTAAAAACAAACTAGTGTAAGGTGACAGTGTAGTACTAATTTGATATATTAAATTTGGTAAAAGTTATAATAAGACAATTCCAAAAATAGTGTTATGACTTGGTGTTTTTTTGTAAAAAATGTAATACTATTTATTTTCTTAATTTAGGTGATTATAACAGCTAAATGCCATGTAAAATGCTATAATTTATCTCTAAAATAATGATAAATAGAGAAGCAATTAAAACAAAGGTTAAATAAAGTTTCTATGTTAGTTTATAGTTTTATTTTAGAAGTTAGTAACAGCACTACTTTATAGTTGTTTAAAAACTAGGTTATAGTAAAGTAAGCTTACCATTAATTAAAGAATATTAATCATTTTTAAACTATTATTAATAGCCCAGCAATTTTAACCATTACAAAAACTTTGAGTTTTAGTTTTAATAGATAATGTTAAATCAATAAAATTGTTGTATAGTTTTGTATTTCCAATTCTAATTTTGTGTAATAGTTTTTAAGAATGATTAATGTTGCATAATAAAATATCAGAAAATAATTAAACAAATAAAAACAAGGGCCCGTCCGGGATTTGAACCCGGGACCTCCCGCACCCTAAGCGGAAATCATACCCCTAGACCAACGGGCCACGTGCTGATCAACAACAAATGCTGATTATATATTTTAACAACATTGTATCTGATGCATACGTTGTTCTTATTTCTTAGTAGCAAAGCCTTAGCTTATAAATAGCGTTATAACAAATGATAATACAAGCTTAAAAGTTTTATAAGCTTTACGAATTTATTATGAAATATTGCATACTCTTTTGTAGACTAAACTAGCTAGAGTAGTAGTATTATGTTTAAGTATGTTTGATAATATGTAGTTTTTTGTTAAGTATTTATTAATTACAGTCAAATAAATTTAGATTTTTATAAAACTCTTATCATAGAAAATTGTTTTACTTTTGATGATTCTTTTTCATTAATTAAAATAAAACTTTGTAGCTATGTATGGTACAAGATTTTTCATGATTATAAAGAACTAATTGAAGTTTTAGATGATAATTTTAGTCTAAATTAGACAAACACTGAAACTTGTTTATTAAACACTAATTGGTTTTTAACCCTTTTTACAAATTAAAAACTAATTCTATTTAAGTATATATGTTTCTAACTTGATAGCATTTAGAGCTTAGAGCTAGTAAAAGAGTTAATGACTAATTTAAGTAAAAAGTTTTTGTAAATATGAAAAATAGTATGTAAATAAGTTTAAAATTACGCTTTTAATATTTACTAATATTATCTATGTGTTTTCAGTTTAAAAAACTAACAATTTTTTTTAGCTTTCTTTTGTTCAATTTGATTATATTTTTATACTTTTTATTTTGATTTACTAATCATATACACTCTTTTACAAGTTTTAGTTTGGAAATTATTCTCAAAATTGAATCAAAATATTTAGTGAATACTAAAAAATATATTCAATTTGTATTTAAAATGAATTGAATGGGTGTAACAAACGGTTAGTTCAATTATACAATTTATTTTTGTCTGAATGCTATTTAATAATTATTCAAGTTTTTTAATACTTAAAAGTAGTCAAAAAAATTTAAAATCGAAAATATCCCAAAATATATTGATATATGTTATTAAGACCAACATATATTTTTTAAACATATTAATGTTATAAATTTAAATAATCCGTCAAACATTTATTTGAATGTACTATTTTTAAAGTTTGTTTTGCTTTTACTT